>NC_139954.1:2369520-2969520 GCF_963454915.1 Gymnoscopelus microlampas | reverse complement strand
CCTAGACATGGGTGACCAGTTATAACCCATGCCCACTTAGCCCACACATCACCCATATGGAACCCACCAAACTTGCCCCGTTCAAGCCCGCGCCCACTTAGCCCATATAGAACCTATATGGAACCCACTACAATTGCCCAGTTCAAGCCCATGCCAACTTGGTACCCATGTAGCCCACATGTGCCCCACAGGGGGCCCAGGTGGACATGTTGGCTGGGAGTAGTCCCTGAACAGAATGGGAGAATCATGGCAACATCCTTGACTACAGTGGAGGGGCTGGGGTGACTGAGGATGTCTGCTACAGTATCCAAGGATGTTGCCATGACAGAGGGATCTGCAACAGTGGAGGGGCTGGGGTGACTGAGGATGTCTGCTACAGTATCCAAGGATGTTGCCATGACAGAGGGATCTGCAACAGTGGAGGGGCTGGGGTGACTGAGGATGTCTGCTACAGTATCCAAGGATGTTGCCATGACAGAGGGATCTGCAACAGTGGAGGGGCTGGGGTGACTGAGGACATCTGCTACAGTATCCAAGGATGCTACCATGGGATCTGCTACAGCGGAGGATGGCTGTTGCTGGGGGGGGGGGGGGGGGGGGGGGGTCACAGGGGTGTAGGGAAGGGGGTAGGGGAACAATGCGGACTGGTGGAAGGGCTGGAGCTTTGCCCACTTTGTTAGTGGCTGGGGGGTGCTGGTCGACGGCGGGGATGTGCACATCTCTGCAGAGTATATATAGAAAGCAAAAAGCACAAATAAGTAAATCATATTTGAAAAAGCTTTCATGAAACAAGTTGTAAAATAAGCTTCCTTTCCAGTGAACCCTCTAAAAGTACTGTGTGCACAGTATAGATTTGTTTTCACCTGAGGACCTGGCAGTGATTCTGTGGGCACGTTCCATCTCCAAAACCCCTCTGGAGGACAATTTGGGGAGCCATATAGGTAGTTGCCTCTGAAGAAAGCCGATTGTGTCAGCGCCCTCCTCACCTTCAGGGAGGAATACTAGTCTGAGATTGGTCCTCCGACCGTAATCCTCCTGTTGTGCAATCCGTTCCTCAAGGTTCTGGATCAGATCTTTATGTTGCTGAGTGACCTCCCGCTGAGAACGAATCTCTGACTGTATGTTATCAGTTCTCTTTGTCAGCGTTGTGACGGAGCTAGACAGGCCTGAGAACTCGGTCTCCATTTTGGAAACCGTAGTTTTTAAACAGCTCATATCTGCTTGGATTAAGGCAACGGCTGCATTTGTAGCTTTAACTTCTTGCTTGATATCAGTCAGAAAAGCTTTTAAATCCTTAACCACTGGCAGAGAGCAGTTAACCACTGGCAGAGAGCAGAGAGCATCAGGAGAAGCCATCGCGTTGCATATCAGTGGCGTTTGGCTGGTGGGGAGTTGTTTGGCAGCGTTGGCAGCGTTGGCGTGGTCACTTTCAGACAAAGACAATTTAGTTTTCTTGTCATCTTGGTTTGCCGAAGGAGAGGGGGTTCCAGGCTCCACCTCGTTGGTTCTTTTAGGAGTATTTTCCATTAGTCCAGAATAGGGAAAAAAGCTAGTTGAAATGGGACACCCTTAAAGCAAGAGTTTGCAAAGCGAGAGCCCCAGTTTCACGCAGCCATCTCACTCAAGAGACCGGAAGTTACACGGTGCAATTTTTATTTTATTTTTTTACTTTGCAAATTTTATTTTACTCTTATGATAACACATTGAAGAACTTTGCGTAAAAACCTGCTTGTCTGAAAGTGTTAAATCAAATAAAATAAATATTGACAAGCACAACTGTTGAATTGAAAGCAAGCAATACTTGGCCAGTATGCTGTATGTTTTAATACGTTTTATTTCAAACATGTTGACATCAAAATTTACTACATCTACTCAGGATGCACTAACTGCAACTCTTTCAGGCGTGCAGTCTCAGAGTCCAGTTAGTATGGATCCAGGTGTGACTGCTTAAATGAAGAACTGATTATTTTATTACTTTCATATTTCATTTCAAATAAGAATTGGAATGAATGACCACTCCAAAAACTTGACATATGCGTGCTGTTATCAGTGATGTTTCACTGAAGCATAAGTGAGCATGACTCAATTTCAACAAGTAATTTATTTACTGGTTGCAGAGTTCAGAGAGTTCATTCATAACAGAAGAATGGCCAGCACTCACACAAATGTCCCCTAGTTACCCTTTATCTAATTAGGCGCAGGCAGCAAACATACACTGCCCGTGCCTAATTAAATAGAAGGTACTGTACCTAAAGGACATTTCTGTGAGTGCTGGTCATTCCTCTGTTTAGCCCAATGAATGCCAATGTGAATATGCAACAATAACCATACAAAAACAAAACATGAGTGAGGTTTCACGGGTGAGGTTCTAGTCTCTAGTTCTAGGTTAAGAAATCGTCAGTATTAAGAGTAGAAACCACTCTGCTACCTTACTCAAATGTGCCGACCGAACTTCGTACAGGAGAGGCAGAATCCTGTACGAAGTGCAGTCGGTTCCGATGGACAGCGATGCCGTTGAACGGTGGCTGCTGCTGTGAAACGGGCCGGCACCCTCCACGTTCTTCATCTTCAATCTCCATCGCGGTGTGGAGGTAACACTGTGGGGAGGGAGGCCGCCGGACCGAGAGGGCAGCTGTGTGACACGGCGTGCAACAGCAGTCGCGGAGGGCACTAAAGCCCAAATGTATTATCTCCAGGGTCGTAAATAGAAGGCACAGGCCGCTGACGGCGTACATGATGTGCAGAAAGATGGTCTTCTCGTCGAGGCGTGATACAAAGCACGTCGTCACTTTAACCGGATACCCAGGATCGTCGCATTCTGGGATCATGGTGCAGTAGAACACTGGTACCGCCTCGATCCCATACACCATGTACTGGACGTACATGAAGACGGCCTCCAAGGCGCCCCGCACAAGCAGCTGACCACGTACACCTTCATGAAGCCGTCGTCGTTGATGCGTCACCGTCCATCATGCTTACAATTCCAAAAACTGTAAATCTGGCACACAAGATAAAATTGAGTCTTTACTTCTTTGAATTAAATGTTGGAGTTTTCCTTTAAGCATACAAATTAAATTATATCAAACAAGACTTACTTGCATTCCCAGCATCACGGCAGTTAGACCTCTTCCTTTTGGTGCCTTTCCCCATTTTATGAGGAGATTTATTTTTATTTTTTATTTTTATATCACATTTTTATTTCTCTTTTTATGCCAATATTGCAATATTTTGTTCTCCTTTTTTTGCATGAACTTGAACTGCAATATGTACAAAAAACAAACTATCGTATGTTATCAAAAAAAGCCGTCCCCTCGTTTTGACATTATTGCTAAATGTTACAAACGGCACAGGTTTCTACCATCAGCAACCCTTTGAGCACTGAGTACACTACCACACTGACACCTCGGCTTACCATTACTAGCATAATACACAGATAGAGTGAGAGTGAAAGATACTGTAGTTAAAGGACGTATGAAGAGGAGAGAGAGAAGGGTGGGTGGGTGGAAAAAACAAAGTCTGACCGTTGCAAAGCGAAGCGTTATCAAGCTGCATGTACAGGGAGGGCAAATAGCAGGAGAGAATTCCAAATGTACATAATGTCTATATAACCATGGAAGAGACATTTTTGAGAGCGAGTAGGAATTAAAAAAATATGATAGAGGAAGGGGTAAAAAGAAAGAGAGGAGGAGATTAACAATTGAAACAAATTGAACATGACTGAGTTGCTAAAAAAATAACTGAAATCAGCCGTGGCGAGTTCCAACTGTAATGTCTACTTCCAGAGATAACAGCCTTCTCAATTCTGAAGATTTTCCACCAAATGTACCTTCAAATGTTAAGGGGCTAACATTCATGTTAACTAGGCTTTTTTTTGGGTTGCATTATTTAGGTAGCAAGCTAGGACATAATTGTTTAAACTGCATTAAACCTTCTGACAAAGACAATCCCTAAAGCTTGCAAACAAACAAACAAATGGTTGTAATATTTACACTAAATATGCATTCAACTGCTAAGGGACTAATGTTAATGTCAAATCAGCATTTTCTCCAAGCACTTACTTAAAAAACCGACTCAAACTTTCAAAGCTGTGTTCCAAGTGTATGTGTTCCAAACGCGGCAGGGGGAAATCACCCCGTTTCAAACAAACCCAGCACTGACACAGGTGGTGATAATGAAAGGTATTCTCCCTTCTGAGCAGGTCATTGGTTGAAGCCTACTCTGACTATATTGGCTTCTGGATTGTTTAAATACAGTGGCAACAAACGGCCCGGGGGCCAGGTGCGGCCCCATGACCATCTCAATCCGGCCCCTAGCTGACTTCCTCAAAGGAAAACAAAACGTGGGCCCCAAAAAACCTAAATGATAAAAGGCAGCAGATTTTGATACATTTTAATGTAACTCAATTCCAAATTGGTATTTACAATTTGAATCCACACGTGCATTCCACCGATGCAAGTAACTATAAGCTACTCAAATTGTAAATATCAAATGTTAATAATTTTGAGACAGTCTGCCTTGAGTTCATATTTACTATGCAATGGTGCAATGGTGTCTCATCATTGACCTCTGAAGTGTCTTTTCTATTCATATGTTAGATTCATGTGAATGTGTATGTTCAGACATGTAGCTAATGTAATGTCTAATATCCTATCACACGAAGACTTGGCGTTCCCCCTGTAGTATTAACTCTGAGTATCCCTAGGGGTCCCGCAACTCCTGTTGAAGACGCATGCTGCATAATAATACCTTTTTTCTTTTTTTCCAATGGATTGTAATTTATTGTCACATGCTCTTGTTACTTGTCATTGGTTCAATATATAACCAACAGACATATTTCATCACTTTAACTTAAAAACATAATACATTTTAAAGTATAGTTAACATAGAAGATCTCTACAGTGGTTTTCAATGTGACCTGGATCAAAGCAAGCACAAGGTACATTTGTGTTGTAATGTAATGTTTTGAAAAGAAAAACACATCAAAAACACAAAACAAGTTGTTGAGTCATTTCTTTTATTATTGACATTATTAATAATTGTACTACACATGCAGTTGATTTAAACCTTTAACATTAAGATTTCAAGTGCCAGCAGGCATATACCCTTGTTTTCTCTGTTTTTTTCTTCACAATTCTGAATTGGGAATCAGGTCTAACACTATGTAGTGCACGATTTTGTTTTCCTGTTGCATGGTATGAATGGAAGTGGTTCAAATATTTCTTTGCACTATTTATGTTGTGCCTATATTCATGCAGCCTTCTGATTTTTCTCTTCCTTGTGTTCGAGATGTACTGTCCGAATGCTAAATAGTGAGCCTTTTGAACTGCAGAAAGTATTGCAGGTGTTTCCTGGTAATCACTGCTCTGGCACCAATCATGCAATTCTGCAATCATATCTTTGACAGATTTAGACTTTTTTACACTGACAGTCGTATCAGTCAACTGGTTGTCACTTTCCTCAGGCAAACAGTCCTGCAGTAGTATTAGTCCATGAGCCAGAGCCCCAAAATTGAGCAATGATTATCGAAAGAGTGGGCAAAACCAAACCTATATTAAATTGTTCATAGGGTCAATACGAGTAAATAAATATATGATAACCTCTCCACAGGAGTAGCTTTTTCATGATTATCACACATTTTGTTATTTTCCCCATAGGTAGATGACAGGTGAAAAAAATACAAAATTTAAAAAAGAGTTATCATAATGAAACTTCCTGAGTTGATTACTTACATGAAGACAATGATTTATCCTATTACAAGTTTTCTGAAATCGTATATTTAAATATGCAAATTAGGCATTAGGAAAATATGCCCAAATTTGCATACCTTTCCTGAATCAACATTGGAACATTGGACAAAGCCAGAGTCAACATACTTATTTCATTTTGTTAAGATGTTGGAGTCAAAGGTTTTTAACAATGGAATATTCAATATCTGGCTCAATTTTGGGGCTCAGGCTCATGGACTAAATGCCTAATTTGCATATTTAAATATACAATTTCAGAAAACTTGTAATACGATAAATCATTGTCTTCATGTAAGTAATCAACTCAGGAAGTTTCATTATGATAACTCTTTTTTAAATGTTGTCATTTTTTCACCTGTCATGTACGTATGGGGAAAATAACAAAATGTGTGATAACCATGAAAAAGCTACTCCTGTGGAGAGGTTATCATATATTTATTTACTCGTATTGACCCTATGAGCAATTTAATATAGGTTTGGTTTTGCCCACTCTTTCGATAATGAAATCTTGTCTGGCTCATGGACTATATCTGTGAAAGTCTGATGCACACACACATTTCTTTAAGGCTATTAGCCAGACATATGCACCGTTTAGTTTCCACAGGGCCTACAGTATGCTCCCTTGCTCAGACTCAGAGACCTGCAGGGAGACAAGAAAAGAAAACATGGAGGTCTTACTACACTTATTGATTTTGTAATTGAAACTAATATCCTGTAAGTCCTGTAAATATCCTGTAAATCTTCTACTTACAAAATCATCATTTTGAAGTGATTTAAACATTAGTCCAGATTCAATTCAAATCAATACTATTACGTCTGAAGAGATGGAACTGTACCTTTCTCACACAGGCAGCTCAGCCAGGGGGACCATCTCCGGGATCGGGGGGCGAGGGCGGTTGCAGACTCTGCGGAGGCATCCAAACACCAGGTAGATGGTCTCGCAAATGGTGCAGAGCAGACAGAAGCTGCTGACGGCGAACATCGTGCGCAGGAAGTAGGTTTTCTCATGGTGGCGTGGCACATAGCAGCTCACGGTACCCTTGCATGATATGCCAGAGCACCAGTGATGCGGCTGCACCTCCATCCCGTACATCCAGTACTGGCCGAACAAGAAGACGGCCTCCAACGTGGCCCGCACCAGAATATGGAACATGTACGCCTTTGGCCCCTCCTGCTCGGGCTCCTCCTGCTCGGGCTCGACGTGCAGGACAACGTTGTCCGCCTCACGGTTGGCGCCACGTCTCCTCCTGGCCGGGGTGCAGTACGTTAGTCCGACAGCGCATTCCTCCGACAGCGCAGCGCTCCGACGTTTCAATACTAAACCCGAACCAAACCCGCACCCTAACCCTAACCGCACGCGGATGCCACATAGTCGGAGAAAAGGTCTGTCGGATTATCGCATGCCTCCCTCCTGGCCGCCCTCTCGACGTAAGAAGAGCATATTAGCATATTAGCTAATCAGGCATGATGAGGCATAATGCCATATTGTCCTTTATATTTTTTGTTATGCAAAAAAATCAATAACATTGGATTATATAGTTGGATTAAAGATCCAAACCTCTCAGATAGGTTGTTGGTTTCACTGCCTTGATGAAAAACCCGTCGTCCATAATTCGCCCACATCTCTGCATAGGACTACAGAAACCTAGTTTGTTGTATTTACCCCCTTGTCCATCTAGGCTACTCTGGCACACATTGGCTAAAATGTGTTACACAAATGTAGCTTTTAATTCTACCTTATTTTCTTTTTTTTTGCGGGTTAGGCTTTGCTTGTTTATTCTTCAAATGAATTACAATGAAATAGTCTTTCTTTCTAGCAACTATTGGCTTTGGCTATAAGGAAGAGAAAGCAAGGCTGTGGAAATAATTCAGAGAATAGTCAGTGAATGCTCAGGAAAGAACCGAAATCCAACATGTACTGTATTAGTTGGGAAAGAGACATTGCTACTACTCTGACCATACATGTCCCAAGGGATCTCACAGGGATCTCACAGGGATCTCACACTTTAGATGTCCTTGTAGTACATCTAAAGTGTTAAGAGAGGACTGGCAGCTTCGTGCAACTTCTGCTAACATAGTGACAAGTGTTCTGAAGATTCCTCGCTCAAGATGAAGAACACAACAGGGACACCCCGACCGTGGTCCGATTTCACAACAACAGCATAGAATGCAAATCCATATTGCGTGATACCCTTGTATGTAGCATCAAGAAATATCATTGCAGGGCCATATTTTTTTAACTGGTCAATTTGCCAGGGTGTATAAAAGACAATAATAAGGGGCTGCTGCTCACTGTGTGAAAGAGGCTGATAGAAAATTACATTTTCTCTCAAATCAGTTTTGACAAGATGATCAACACTAGCACAATCGTTGCCATCCATCCTGGTTTGTTCTTGAAAGCTCTTCTTATGCTGTTTTATGTCCTCAGGGGTAATAAAATACTGTCAATCTCTGAGATCACTCTTCCCCTGGGCCTTTACCCAATCTGTGCACTTAAGCAGGACTTCTGCGTTTGAATCTCCCATCTGAAAACAGGTGTACATGTTGGCAAGCAGATCACTCTTGATTCTATTAATACGCCCCTCCAGGGGATTTCTGATATCATGTCCAGAGTGCTTGTCCATTAGGCACACTATGCAGCTGTTGAAGGTGTTCTTGTTCTCAAATGTAAAGGACACATAGGCTCCACAACTGTTGGCCCTTGTAGCTGTGGGATCTCCAGTAGACTTCCCTTTACATGTGTTTGCTCTTTCACAACGGCATTGGATCTGACCTGCTCCCCTTTTATTAACAGTTGAGAATTTCCCAATGCCTTTCCTTTCTAATTCCATCAGTTGGCTTTCCATAAACTAATCCCAAGTCTCATCCTGAGTTATGATGTGGACTGTCCTTTTCACATCTTGATTTCGTTCCTTTTGAAGAGAGCATTCGATTGCCTGCCGCCAGTGAGACTCCATTTCACTGAAATAATTAGTTAAATAATTATTTTGACAAATTAGACAAACAGTATGAGCTAATTCAAAGTTTAAAAGGTCTTTCTGGCAGAGGGGGTATATTTAGATTGACAATTGATGCACCTGTAATTGTTAATGTCTGGCAATTGGACCCAAGTGTCAGGTAGGATAACAGGCCGGATGACAGGGGGCAGACAAACAGGCAGGCAGGCAGGCAGGACGACAGGTCCATGGAAGAGTGATACAGATGAAAACTGTAAATAAGTTAAACAGATAGATTGTTTTCTTGTTAACTGAGAGGCTGTTGATTCGCTACTCACGTTCATAATGCCACTTAGCTTGATAAGTGATAATGATACAAAGTCTTTTTACCAAATTGAATTCCTTTCTTGCAGAAATGCAGTATGATTAATACATTTCTGACAGAAAGACACTTTGAGTAATGCATTTTTGACAGAACTACAGTGTGATGAATGGTGTATTTCTGTAAGAAATGTATTAACCAGATTGTGTTTCTGTCAGAAAGACATGCATCACACTGTATTTCTGTCAGAAAGACATTCAGCACACTGTATTTATGTCAGAGAGGCATTCAACACAATGTATTTCTGACAGAAAGCCAGTGTGATGCATGTGGGAAAGTCAATGTTATTTCAACTGAAAACCCCATTTTCTTTCACTTGAGATGAGAAATGCCCCATGTTTTCGTAAAGTCACTGCGGCCGCATTTTTTACACTACAGATATGTTTTTTACATCACCAAGTTCGCATCTAAGCTGTGTGATGTATACGTTTTTAGTTAAGACCATTAATATAAACCCATGTCTCTCTTCACTCTAGTACTATAGCAATCAGTGCAGCTGGTGCTAGCTAATCTCTCAGTCATTGGCTGTCAGGCAGTGGTGCTGCAAAGTAAGTATATTTACTCAAGTACTATGCAAGTGCTTACCATGCACAGTTTAATTTTGAGGTCCTTTTACGGATGGCAACTGTGAGGTTCCCAGTTCGATCCTGGGCTCCCCCAGAGTTAGTGTCGAAGTGTCCTTGAGCAAAACACTGAACCCCTAATTGCTTCCGATGGGGGCAGGTGCCTTAGATGGTTTTCTCCGGCATCGGTGTGTAAATGGGTGAAATTTTAATGGCAATAATTTTGTAAAGCTCCAATTTAACACTAATGGTGTGTATCGGTCAACATAACCTCACACAACCCCCCCCCCCCCACACACACACACACACACACACACACACACACACACACACACACACACTACTATCTGTGGGGATGGACCTTCACGTTCATCACAGACCACGCCCCATCGAAGTGGATGGCCAGAAATAAGGACCGAAACGACAGAGTCACTAGATGGTTCCTCGAGCTCCAAGACTACCATTTCACCGCGGAACATCGTGCGGGGAAGGAGATCCCCCACGCCGATGCCTTGCAAGTATATGCTGCGTTTTGACAACTTCAGTCATATCATTCACACTGCGGCCATAGCTACACATACCCCCCACCCCCTAACTTTTTTTTTGCATATCTGCACTGATCTCATAAATAGCCCCTAAGGAATCCTTACGACGGAAATCCGTCGCCACGACGGAGAACTTTAATCCATGGTAACATCAATAAAGTTACATTAAAATAACTATGCCATCTTGTAGATAGCATATTTTCAGTGTGTGACGTGCTTCCATAGAAGACATGCCGACTTCTATGGAATGACGACTGAGTACTTTAGTCCATGAGTTTCTAAAAAAAATAAAAGAGTTGTACTTACGCTCCAATTTTGGAATGGACTGTTTCTTGGGTCTCATGGGACACCAGCTGCCCCACATCCGAGCATTCAGAATCATTCAGAATCTCCACGTATAAGCTGAACATAAACACAGTTTCATCAATTACCTAATACAGTCAATGCATTGAAGAAAAAAAATCCCTATTTTGGGCATGCCGTTATAAGTGAAAAGGTTATTTTTCACAAATATTTTCTTCTGGGGGTCATGGGGATAATTATTGTGATAATTATCAGTGAATAGAGTTTGCATTGGCAAAAGGGGGGTAGGAGTTTATAAAAGTTTAGACTTTCTCCTACTCCTTTTCGAACATTGTTGTTGCTACTGTATGCTTGTTTGTTTTTTCTTCGTTTGGCATAACTTTATTTGTTTTAATTAATGTTCGAAATAAACTAATTAATTCAGAACAACTGCACTAGTTGACCTATTCTGGGCATGTCATAATAGGCGATTCGATGAAAATAGCATCTACAAGCTCAATCTGCTTTTATCATCAAATCTTTGTCTATTTTCGCCTAATGTTCAGAATAAGGGACGCTAGGGTTTCAAAATGGCCACCACAAGCTTGTAAATGAGTTAACGAGCCCACTGACCCGTCGATGATGAGGCTCTCGTACGTGGCCTTTCTGTCGCAAACAGGACATAGCCACGTTGGCTTCTTCTCATTCATCTGCAGGTAGATGGCGGCGTCGAAGCACTGCAGATGAGAGCAGGTTCTGGCTGTGCAGGGCACCGTCATACGCATCTTACCCAGCTAGAGGGACAGGTCACACGGTCAACAGTAAGACACAAACAAACAAAAAACATCACTTACAGCAGTGGTTCTCAACCTTTTCAGGCCACGACCCCCCCAAAATAATCATATTTGAACTGGGGACGCCCCAAAATCCTCATAATTGAACTGGGGACCCCCCCCCACCCTGATAAGCGCTTGGAATGTAGGAGTTGAGGCATTACATTCTCAGTTCCACAGATAAATATTGTGAATATAGCAGATCTACAAGCTCACAACGCATCTGCTTTTAGATCTGCTATTTTCAAAACTTTTGCCTGTTTGTTATTAGCGGTGCCAACCGCTCTACACTTGACTTTGTCCGTATGTCCGTCCGTCCGTCCGTCGTCCGTATGAGCCCGGGATGAGCACGGCAAAGAAGAAACACATACAAACACACGCGCACACACACACACACACACACACACACACACACACACACACACACGGACGTGGAGACTGCCTATGCCATCTCTCCTCTCATTGCCCACACGTACCACTGGTTATCAACGAGGGGTCCAGGGACCCCCAGCGTATGTTACGTCCGAGCACGGGATGAGCACGGGATTTTAAACAGTTATAACTCCAGTGTGCAGCATGCCACCAAGTCCAAATTTGGTATGTGGACTTAGAGCAGCAATAGGGACGAGCATGAATTGCTGAAGTTATCAAAGAGGGGTCCAGGGACCCCCAGCGTATGTTATGTCCGCCCGCCCGTATGAGCACGGGATGATCACGGGATTTTAAACAGCTATAAGTCCAGTTTGCAGCATGCCACCAAGTCCACATTTGGTATGTGGACTTAGACCACCAATAGGGACGAGCATGAATTGCTGAAGCCCCGCCCCAGGGTTCCAGGGACCCCCAGCGTATGTTATATCCGTCCGCCCGTATGAGCACGGGATGAGCACAGGATTTTAAACAGCTATAACTCCAGTTTGCACCATGCCACCAAGTCCAAATTTGGTATGTGGACTTAGACCACCAATAGGGACGAGCATGAATTGCTGAAGCCCCGCCCCCTCTGTCTTCCCATTGGCTGGCCTTTAAACAGCCATAACTCAAGTTCGCAGCATGCTACGGAGTACAAATTTTGTACATGGACTAAAACCACCAATAGGGACGAACTGTAATTACTTAAGCCACGCCCCCTCTGTCTGCCCATTGGCTGGGCTTTAAACAGCCATTATTCCAGTTTGCAGCATGCCACCAAGTACAAATTTGGTAAGTGGACTCAGACGACCAATAGGGACAAACTGAAATGAGTTAAGCCCCGCCCCAAAGGCACCACTTCCTTCACACAGGGTGTGATTTTATTATTTTACAATTTGGCAAATGTTTGACCAGTTTTTATAGTAAAATTTGAATACTTTTGATGCAGTAATGGTATTTTTCTTTCTTTTAAGTGTTAAACGTCCTTAAATTGTCACTTCACTGTCATCTGTGGACCCCCCACAATCATGTAGGGACCCCCTGGGGGTCCATTGACTTAAAGCACCGTTACATTTGTAGAGAATGTGATATGGTTGGCTTACCGGGCACATGAGCGAGACTCTTAGGCTGACTGCAGCGATCTCACTGTCTGGGTCTGCAGTAAGCTTCTCTTTAACTGAAACACAAAGTGCAGCATCAATGAGAATGGAATGATACTCGAGTGGAAATTTGCAGTTGTTCAAAGGTGTACAAATAAACTTCTGCCTTTAGGCGGTAGAGGTAGGATTTTGTTCAGTGACCAGAGTAACCAAACTGAAACTCAGTCTAGTTTTTGTTTTTTTATTGGAATTAACATTATACAATGGCCATTAATTCTAGAGCCCAATATTAGACAATACGATATTCCACCATTAATCATGTTGCACTTTTTTCCCCTCTTCTTCTTTTTAATTTTTCAAAAAATAGCTAGATCAAGAAGCTTGTGAGCTTGTAGTTTGGCTACTGTTGCCATTTCTCATACAAAATATTATATAGGGCATAACCACTTAAACCCTACATTCTTTGTTGAACGGAGTCCCCCATGGGTTGATGTCAGTCCCCCTTCCCTTTTCCCTCTACACCAAACTCTCATTGCTGATGCATTATGAGCTTGATGCGACGTATTGTGAGCTTGTAGATCAGACTCTTTCAACTATTTTCAAAAATGTTTGAACGTTTTGGAAAAAAAAGATTGAATAATTTCGACTATAATGCAAGCAGCCTTGGGAACATGAGGCCCATATCTGTTAACCCAGATTTCGTTTCTACAAAAAAAAAAAGGTACAATGCATAGACTATTTAAGTTTTATTGCATTACTAAAAAAAATAAGTATATTCTACTTAGCATTTAATAGTAATGCAATGTGTAAAAAACTTTTAGTTCAAATGCATTAAAACGTTTAAGTGTAAAGTATGTCAAACTTAAATGTAGCACCTTTATTTTCAATTTGTACATGTTTGGAGTGTCTATGGGGTATAGTGTTGAAAGTCCCTGCGTCCATGGGGGGTGAACCCTACAGCTCTCGTAGATTGAAAACGTCAGAATCATAAATACGTCTACGAGAGTTGAATTCTACAGCTAATGCGATATACAAGACCACAAGTAGCCTACCGCGAATGAGACGCGTTGTGAGCTTGTAGATTTGCTCTGCCGCGGTGCACCGTGTGTGTGTGTGTGTGTGTGTGTGTGTGTGCGCGCGCACGCGTGCGTTCGTGTGCTGCGCTGCTCAGGAGCGCAGCTGGCTGTCGGAGAAAAACAATGAATTGACATATGAAAATGTACGGATTGTAATGTGTAACTTTATTTAATATCAAAATAATATAGGCTACTGATATAATATCGTATATAATTATAATTATTAATAATTAATAATAATTATTTTTTAATATGTTTTTCTATTTATTATTGCTGTTCGGGCAAGCCCGAGAATCTGGATAGAATCTTGTAGTGTGAGATGCCCCCGATTTTTTTAATCGTGTAGTCTGTGCATGTTTAGATAATCTGATAAGAGAATCTTGAAAGATCATCTTGTAGTGTGTGATGATACCAGATTTAAATATTAAGATTATCTCATAGAGTGCTGAATGTATTTCTTACAGAAATGCAGTGAGATGCATCTTTTTCTAACAGAAATGTAGAAAGATATGTGTGCCTTTCTGTCAGAAATGCAGTGTGATGCATGGCTTTCTGACATATATGCAATCTGATTGTTGCATTTCTGACAGAAATACAGTGTGATGCATTTCTTTCTGACAGAAATATACTTTGATTAATGCATTTCTGTCAGAAATACAGTCTGGTTAATGAATTTCTGACAGAAATACAGTCTGATTAATGCATTTGTCAGAAATAGTCTGGTTAATGTTTTTCTGACAGAATTAGTGTGATGCATGTCTTTCTGACAGAAAGAAGTGCATCACGTTGTATTTCTGACAGATATACAGTCTGATTAATGCATTTCTGATTAATGCATTTGTCAGAAATAGTCTGGTTAGTGTTTTTCTGACAGAATTAGTGTGATGCATGTCTTTCTGACAGAAAGAAGTGCATCATGTTGTATTTTTGTGTTTTTCTGACAGATACCTGTATACAGTCTGATTAATGCATTTCTGACAGAAATTCAGAGTGCTGAATGTATTTCTTACAGAAATGCAGTGAGATGCATGCCTTTCTGACAGAAATGTAGAAAGATATGTCCCTTTCTGTCAGAAATACAGTGTGATGCATTTCCTTCTGACATAAATACAATTTGATTAATGCATTTCTGTCAGAAATACAGTCTGGTTAATGTTTTTTCTGACAGAATTACAGTGTGATGCTTGCCTTTCTGAGAGAAAGAAGTGCATCACGTTGTACAGAAATGACAGAAATACAGTCTGGTTAATGTATTTCTGACAGAAATAAAGTCTGATTAATGCATTTCTGTCAGAAATACACTATGGTTAATGTATTTCTGACAGAAATACAGTCTGGTTCAAGTATTTCTGACAGATATATAGTCTGATTAATGCATTTCTGACAGAAATACAATTTGATTAATGCGTCTCTGTCAGAAATACAGTCTGCTTAATGCATTTCTGACAGAAATTCAGAGTGCTTAATGTATTTCTTACAGAAATGCAGTGTGATGCATGTCTTTCTGACATAAATGCAGAAAGATATGTGCCTTTCTGTCAGAAATGCAGAGTGCTTAATGTATTTCTTACAGAAATGTAGTGTGATGCATGGCTTTTTGACAGATATGCAATCTGATTACTGCATTTCTGACAGATATATAGTCTGATTGCTGCATTTCTTTCTGACAGAAATACAATTTGATTAATGCATTTCTGTCAGAAATACAGTCTGGTTAATGTTTTTCTGACAGCATTAAGTGTGATGCTTGCCTTTCTGACAGAAAGAAGTGCATCACGTTGTATTTCTGACAGAAATACAGTCTGATTAATGCATTTCTGACAGAAATACAGTCTGGTTAATGTATTTCTGACAGAAATACAGTCTGGTTAATGTATTTCTGACAGAAATACAGTCTGATTAATGCATTTCTGACAGAAATACAGTCTGGTTAATGTATTTCTGACAGAAATACAGTCTGATTAATGCATTTCTGACAGAAATTCAGAGTGCTGAATGTATTCTTACAGAAATGCAGTGTGATGCATGTCTTTCTGACAGAAATGCAGAAAGATATGTGCCTTTCTGTCAGAAATGCAGTGTACTGAATGTCATTCTGACAGAAACACAGTATTCAGCTACAAGTGATACATGTTATAGTATTTCTGACAGAAACGCAGATATCATTTATATAGTAATTGAGCAATGCCAAAGCCTTTCTTACAGAAGCACAGTGAAAGAAAGAATAAAGAAGAAATTTACATTATTATATTCTACATCACTAGGCACTAAACATAATTTATCTTAGTTGCTGCTAGTAAAACACTTAACATGTATCCTCAACTGTTAAGGGATAACACAAATGTTAACTGAGCATTTTCTGCAAGTATTTAGCAAGCAAGCTAACTTGGTAGTTAACTTAACCTTTCAGACAGAAAGGTTAAGTAAATCACCAACATTTCAACATTTTAAATAATTTACTAAAACGTTTTGAATCATTTTACATTAGCATTTGTCCATACATTACTTACCAATGATTAAGGAAGGCAGCAAGCCTTTAACAATGAAGCAAAAAATATAATTCCAATGTGCAATGAAGCAAAAAACGGCAGCACATACATGCAGCCGACATGCAGCAGACTGAGACTGTCCGGTAGAGCAGAAAGAGGGAAGAAACAAAAACACCCAAAACGGCATGTCATTGGCTGAAGCGTAGTTTGATTCTATTGGCTGCTGCAGGAAATGGGTTGGGCAGCTGGATGCAAGGGGGTGGGCTAGTGTATGGGCGGATGTTTCTGGCAGAGAGCCTTGAAGGGTGATTTCCCCCTTCTGCACATTGCGAGCGCAAGCATGTGACGTGCACACGGATGCTTCCCCCGGGTGCTGCATGCTTCCCCCGGGTGCTTCCCTCTCACTGATCACAGGCAGCCGCTCGCTGCTCGGATTAAGCTTACGGTTTGATCGCGGACCCCCTGATTGGCGTTATATCTTGGCTTTAGTGTTTTGTTGCGAACGCGGAAGGAGGCCTCCGCCCAAGTGGAGCATACTATGAAACTCTGCTCGGCTTGTGTGTGTGTGTGTCTCTGTGTGCAATACTGTGCATGCACTGCCTGTGTGCAGCCACAGAGTGCGCCAGAGTACAATATTTTGGAGCTGCGTTCGCTTCCAGCGTTCGCGCGTCTTACTTGTAATAATGTGTTTTGTGTGATCACGTTTCTTTTTTCACTTTTATTTCAACTTCTATGTAATTTTCATGGATGAGATTAACCCACAATGTGCCTGAGGGGGTAATCTAACGTGGACCATTAAAAAGACCCTAGCCCGTAGTACTACGGGCTCGGCGCTTAACAGTTGGATTTATTGGCCCTTAGAACTACGGGCTTGGCGGGCAATGTGTTAAGTGAACAGCTAAGATATCAATGCCCGTTGTGTGCATGCACTCAAAGAGCAGGTTCCTAACAGACTACCAATGTGATTAGAAAATACAAGCACATTTTGAAGTGAATAAGAGATTTCAATTTACAACTGCAGACTTAAACTCTTGGTCACCCAGCTTAGTGTTCATGGACACGAGATCTTCCACTGTGTCAAGCAGGAACACTGCTCCTTCAGGCAGCTCCAGCACTGGCACAGATTCTTTCTGCTTCAGCAGGGTGTTCAGCATTCTACCATGCACCTTAAGTGCTCTTCACTTCTTCCAGGAGTATTACCAACTGGGTGAACACGTGTTCTCCAATGCCATGTGGTGCTGCACTGGGGCTGCTCATCGGGGTTACAGTGGGTCGGCTCTGTCTCTGTGTCACCCTTGGGGTGCTCACATTCGAGGTTTCAATGGGGCGGCTCCGTCTCTGTGTCACACTTGGGGTGCTCACATTCAAGGTTTCAGTGGAGCGGCTCATCGGGTGCAGTATGTTAGTCCGACAGCGCATTCCTCCGACAGCGCAGCGCTCCGACGTTTCCAATACTAAACCCGAACCAAACCCTAACCCTAACCCTAACCGCACGCGGATGCCACGTAGTCGGAGAAAAGGTCTGTCGGATTAACGCATGCCTCCCGGCTCATCAGGGTTGCAGTTGGACGGCTTGATCTCGTCTTTGGGGTGTTTGCACTCGGGATTTCACTGGGACTGGGGGTCCTACTGGGAATCAGGGTCCTATTGGGACTCAGGGTTCCTACACATAATTGATAACAGATAATAGTTACATTCTCTGTATTCTCTTTAAGAAATAATAAAAAATCAAATTCCGTACATTACATACTTGTGTGAGAACCTCCAGGAGACACATTCTCTGTAAAAATAAACTTATTGCCCCCCTGCAATCCATATATAGTTGTGGCTGAAAATATTGGCACCCTTGCACATAAAAACCCAACAACTCAACTGTCTGTAAAATAAGTTGAAATTGACAAAAAAAACATGGTCTTAAAAATTCTTCATTTAACTGATAATAGTACAGAAGCTTTGTGGTTGGTATGCACAGATATTTGCGCACCAGTTTGCTCAGCATTGTAAAGTTTACCCTATGTTCCTTCCACCAGGCGAGGGGATCTCCCTCTCCATCGAGCTTCGGAGTTATCAGGTAGCTGTTGAGCTCAGCTACAATGGCATCCTTCAGCTGCACAGTGGATGCTGCAGAGGCCACCGGCGCGCTACTCTTAAAGAAGCTGCCCAATGACCACTTTCCCTTCCCCCCAGTGGATGGCCCAGCCTCTGCTGCACTTTGAAACGCGGTGTCTGTGGTGCTGTGACAGGCCCTCTTCTACAAAACACAGAAACACAGAAAAAGTGGAGCGAGAGATGAGAGCTGTTAAGTTTTTACAAGATGTCATTTTGAACATTGGGCATTTTATGTAAACGCTTTTTACTTATTACTAACATAATATAAATCCAATATCTTGAATGCATTTGGCATATTGTAATTACTAAAATGACAAGACAAGTTACCTTTTGTGCCACTTGTTCCATTTCAGTCTTCACTCTTGCTTTGGTGGTTCCTAGAGCCGGTATACTCATGTAGTCCAACTTGAATCTTGGATCAAGGAATGAAGCGATGTGTAGGAGCTCCTGTGTTGCTGCGTCCTGGTATTTATCCTCCATGTAGGCCAGGACTTTTGACTTTATTTCCTTGGTAAGGTCTGTGTCCTCATCCTTTTCAGCCAGAGTTGATGTTTTCAGTCAGAGTTGATGTTCTCAGTCAGGAGATGCAAGACTGGCTTCAGGTATGACATGACACGCTTACATAGGCTTCCCCAGAGAGGGCGTCTGTAAACTCCTCGAGAGGCTGCAGGGCGTTGTTTGCAGATTCGAGGATTCTTTGTCAGACCAGTTGAGGACCAGGTGACAGGCCAACCATCACGCAAACCTCCTGGACTCCCCCCCCCCCCCCAAAAAAAAAAACGCACCTGGGGTGACAGGGCTTTTTCAGTTGCAGCCCCCACCCTTTGGAACCCACTCCCACCTCACATCAAAGCCACTCTTGCCGTGTCCAAAGCCTCCCTCAAAACCCACCTTTTCAGACTTGCTTTCCCTGCCTAACCCATACCAAATCTCCCTTTCTTTCTCTTAGTCTTAAGTTATTGTTTTCAGCCTTTTAACGTTTTCCTTTTTTTTTGCTCCTAATAAAATAGTTTTTAAGCTGTTTTGTAAAGCCACTTTGAGTACTAAGAAAAGCGCTATATAAGTCTGTAAGATACACTTACCAATCGCCAGATGCAGTCTGTGACCAAAACACTGTAGCCTGGTCCACTGGTTCAGTTCCATAGCTTTACTCACATTTGATCCGTTATCAGTAGTGATACACGTCTGGTCCTCGTCTTTCAGGCCCCACCCACACGGAAAGGAAATGTATGAACATATATACCAATATATGCCAAATATATGCAGAATATATGCAGCATAGCCATATTCAGGTTCATTTAGGTGCATATATGTGGCTATATAGGAAATATATGTGCATATATAAGTTATATCTATGCACATATATGCCACAGTCAGGTTCATATATGTGCATACATGTCATACATAATGCCTCAGACATAGGTAATATATGTCTTGACTTTGTGCATATATGCCACATACTGCCTATAATATTTATCATACTTATTTTAATTCGATGCAGATGAAGGTTTATGGATTGTGGAAGAGAATACAATTCAAATCAAAGACATAGTCTGATTATGTTTTATATTGCCTGAAGCAATTGAGCCATTGACATTCACCAACTGGTATACTGTTACCATATCATAAATGTTGCCTACGTTAACTAAAATGAACATGGCTTATAAAAAAAGAAAACTAAACCATGGTTAAAAATTTGTATTGAAAACACTTCTGGTACATATGTCATTTCTTTTGCTGTCAGTGATACATTTAAAATCCATGTTGTTTACATCAGTGGTTTTCAACCCTTTGTATATCAAGGTGCATATTGCCCACACCGTTTGATGAGATTTAGTCTCTAAGAACCAAAACATGAAGAACCTTCTATGAATAATTCCATGCTGTATTGATATTGGTATTGGTAGATCATGGATGGAGCCTGCACACCATATAGCAGGTACACAATACTTTATTTATTGATTTTGGTACCATAAGGAGAGATAACAGGCAAACAATGATTAAAAAGACAATAACAATTCTTCTACATTCTGTGTAGACTTCTTGTAAACCAAGTAAAGCAGATATTTAACAATAATTTAACTCTTTAGAGTGTAAAATTTGAACATTCCATCATTTAGCTGGGGAGTCCCCAGGTGGGGAGCAACTGGAACACCATCAAAGACCACTGGTGGTCCACAGACTAGTGGTTGAGAACCACTGTTTTACACAATACTTTTTTTCAAACAAATTAAACCTGAATTCAAAACAAACATTTCAAGCAAAGGCAAAACAAAATGAAAAATGAAAAATCTTCCTTAACCAATTAGTTCTCAGATAAGAAAAACAATAACTTGGATCATTCAGCTCAGCATTTCACTGTGGTTAATGAATATAAAGACAAAATCTACCTTCATCTTCTCTGTTTTAAGGAACAAACACTTGGCTCTTATCTGTGATGCCTCAATAGCCGTTAAATGATCAAGTTGTTTTCCCACAGGGATGAAATAACTAGGGTTCTGTCAGATAACTCACGAAAGATTGAACCAATATTATAGACCGAATATATTTAAGCAATATAATAGAATGAGAATACAAGTGTGGATGTAATATTTTATTTTGGCGTTCAGGCTCTGCTATATTTTTTCTCCCTGCTCAGCACAATCATACAGCCATCATTAACCATTAAGAGCAGGGAGATAGATATACATAACAACCCCCAACACTGCGGAACCAAGAACGCCCTACGGTGAACGCTCACCGATTCATCCAAGCAGATATCCCACTTGACTCCTTATGGAGACAGTGACGAAATTGCCGCTAGCAATTCTGGATCATGCTAGGATATTTTAACATTATGTGAACTTCTATGTGAGCCATGGCTACAGACCGCCGTTTGGCAATCCCTCTAGAACCTTCCAGAGGAATTATTCTATCTGATGAGGAAAACTATGTGTGGGGTGACCTCCATTATTATGGAGTGGTGATTACCTCAAACCCATACCAATTGACCAAGCTGATATCCCATCCACCACAGACCAGCATCTGGGATCAGCGAGGACATACTAACTTTATGTGAACTAAAGGCCTTGGCTGCCATATGGCATGGCAGCACTTAACCATTCCCCTAATAACACATAGAGGAATATCCTATCTGATGGTAGAAACTATGAGTGTGGTGATTACCTCCATTATTATGGAGTGGTGATTACCTCAAACCAATTGACCAAGCCGATATCCCATCTTTTCCCCCAACACACCGAGACAAGCGCCTGGGATCGGCTAGGACATACTAAATTTATGTGAACTAAAAGGCCTTAGCTGCCATGGCATGGCAGCCTTAACCATTCCTCTAATGCCACATAGAGGAATATACTACTTAAACTTAACATGACTAAGTGTTCATGCACCGTGATGCAAGCTCAGAGTTGATGCCCCCAACCGCATCACCGTGGATGCCCCCAACCGCATCAACTCTTATGCTACCCAACCGCATCAGCCGTATGATGCTACCCAACCGCATCAGCCATATGATGCTACGGCTACCCAACCGCATCAGCCGTATGATGCTACCCAACCGCATCAGCCATATGATGCTACGGCTACCCAACCGCATCAGCCGCATGATGCTACCCAACCGCATCAGCCGTATGAGGCTACCCAACCGCATCAGCCGTATGATGCTACGCTTTTTTTTATTTTTTTTATATAATTATTAATTATTATTATTATTTATTTATTTCTAACCATGAGTTCAACAGAGCACCTGTTGATTCCTGAACTTCAGGAGTCCTAAATGGTGTCCTAAAGCGATGTCCACCGCTGAGCAGTGCCGCACCGCAAGTAGGATTTTTTTTTTTTTTTTTTAATAACCGCATCAACCACGATGCCAATTAACCGCATCAACCATGATGCCTTGAGTTTGAGCAACCAGCTGAACTCTCTAGTGCCAACTAAAGAAGCATTTTAAACTTCATGACTTTGAGGTCACGCTACACCTTAACTTCACCCAGCGACCACCAGATATGCATGGTAATAACAGAACTACCATTTACATTTAGCAATTACAACACTTGTATTCATTACATCCTGCTCCAACAAGAAACTCCTCATTTTAGCGCACATGACGGACATGGCACTAAGGAGCATTTTAATCAGAACGGTTGATCTGAGCGCCAACTGAAAATATGCAGACAGTTGAGATTTGTTCTGTTGAATTAAAGCTTAAACTGAAGATGGGACATGACCTGTTGAACAAATGAGCCACAGATAAACATAATGCTGCTTTGTGTGAGAACAGACTAAGATCTGTGTGTTAACAGCTAAGATCTAAGACTGCCCCATCTAACCATAGATTGACTTCTAATTAACAGAATACTGAAGCAGCTTCCAATGAGAGACTAAAGATATATTCATAAAATGACCCTCCATAGAAATGAAACATCAGAAATGATGGATGCATGACTAACTCTTGATATACGCTTAGATTAGACTCCACATAGATGAAAGCAATGGTTATTGACTTATAGTAGTTAGTAGTACCAACATGATTTAATCTGAATCCAGTACTACCTTTACATAACATGCTTGTAAAATTGCAACTTTGCTTACGAGATTGAAGGAGAACCACAGCCGACATAATACTAAGAATGATAAGCCACCCTTTAAAGAACATAACATTAAATGTTTGCCTCCTGAGCAGATTTCATTAACGACCAAAACATCCATTATCCAATACTTCATAACAATAATACTGGTACTAAGTTTGGATTCCAAGAACCTTTGAAATGCCCATCACCATGATACTCGGTTAACTGACTAAATTATAATAATAATTATTATTATTAATATTTTTTAAAACATGGCCAGCGGCCACATTACCTGGCCGGAGATGACAGCTGATAAATTGATGCAATCTGACTACTATTACAGTCTATCGCCACAATGACGCCTCCTTTTTTTAAATCCCTTTCCCCACACCTTCTCTGAGGAAATGACACTCGACAAACTGGACAAATTACTGATCTTGACTCTACTGAAGAGCCCCACCATTTATCTGGTAGCAATAACTTTACTCCTGAAGCTTGTCACACAACATGACATCAATTGACAACCGCTTTTATAAGAATGCATCTGGGGATCTGGAACATATGTTGATCCCAGATAAGACATGAGTGCCCTAATGAATTGCTCCCCTCCTTTAGGCCCTGAGAGCATGAATGCCCTCTGCTGGACTGGCTGCATTTTGCAATTAGCGGTGTTAAACCATCTTTAATATAACAAAGACTATTTAGATGGGCTGCTATGCTAAAGATAAAGGAAAGCAGTTGTTTTCCTCAAAGTGTTTCAAAATGTACTTAAGAAAATCCCTGTAATCTACCAGTCTCTTATCCAAGGTGTAAGCAGCAAAATGTAAATCACAGCAAGAATAGCTTAATTAGCTTTGCAATAAAGTGCACTGGCAACTTTAGAATGCAACCAAAGCTTACATCTAACCAAGCACTGCAGCCAACACAGTATAATAGCCCATTACTTACTTGATTTGTAGTTTAATTTACTTAATTATAATATTTACCAGCCTCCACTATCTTAGAGGCAAATTATTACCAGAAAACGTAGGCTACATCAGATGGAAATAGCTATAGCCACCAATTAGCACATAAAGCTGCAACATTAAATAGATTACCACAATATAATGGCCATACTGCACACTATAGTCTACTTTAGTAACAACGTTTCCTGTGCACCATGAACCATAAGTTCTCTTTACAGCATAATTAGATGCATTCTCCTAGATTTGAACTGCTGAAGAATGAATCACTAATATATATAGCCTATATATATTTTTTAAACAAGATTGAGTAGATTTACTTGGAACATTATTAATTCCCTACACTGAGATACTTGGTATTATGCTGCTTTACTCAAGTAAGATCCGCAGACTACTGTCTGCACACTAAACGAGATCAGAAAAACTATTAGTTATAACTTGTGCTTATAATAATAAGCAGACATGGCAACCCAGCACTGAATTGCGGACCTGTGGTTGCAGTCCCATAGCCCGGAAGAACGCACTCGACGTTGATCAATGAACCACACCATGTTTGGAAGCACAAGAGAGAGAAATCAGCCAATCTAGAAACGTGATAATCTCCCATTCAATGCATTGATAGCATTCGAAGCCGGTGTCTAAAGAAGCGACTAGACTAGCCACACAAAAAAACGTGTTTTTTAACCTGAATTATCCTAATGTATACATTGGCCATTTCAATAGCCTAAAATGAGTTTGAGATTATCTGCTATTTCAATCTGTGATAAATTGGAATATTTGAAAGATTTGTTTAACTACACAATCTGGGGGACATATAGAACCACATAAGAAAGCAATCCCAAAACAACTACACCCAGAATAAGCCAAACCACAACCACCATGCCCAGCTAGCAGATCGGCGTTGCAACCGACGTCAGGCCGGCCTGGACAGAGCGGGCCCCGCCGAGCGGAGGCTCACCCTCCTCACGCCCTCCTCACGCCGGAGATGTCTCGCTCACCGAAATGTCCAGCGGAGTAGCATTTTAGAAGAGTCTGCGGCGGTCTGCAGCCAGCGTCACGACGTCCTGACGCTGTTAATGCCACGCTTTGAATTTTCCCTATACAAAGTGGGGTCCAGGGACCACTATGGGTCTTGAGGGAGTTCCAGGGGGTCCCCAGCTAAATGATAGGAAGGAACCAAATGGACCCTTATGGGTCTGTAAGTAAAAGTGTATATATGGAACCAAATGGACCCGTGAAACGTGTACGTTATACGTGTTTCAGAGTTAAATTAACAATGATTTTAATTAAAGATAAAGATTAATTTGGGTCCCAAAGATAGAAATGCCATTGGACTGGGGTCCCTGAAATTAAACTGGGTGAACATCACTGCTATCATCACTGCTATCACTTCATTTTCCCTGCTATCACAGCACAGAAATAATCCAAATATACAAATTCAACACCATTAAAAAAGTGAAACGTAAAACTATTTATATAAACTCTGTCTCTCTGTATGGGTCTGTAAAGCTATATTTTTGCTACAGTCGTATGACAGTTGCACAAATAAAAAATAAGAACATTTTGGCAGCTTCCCTGCTGTATCTGAGTATGCTGACCCCTGATGTACATGAAATAATGCAGTAAAGACTTTTTTTTCCTCTTTTTTTTTATTAGAAAAAGGCACAGAGATAATCCAAATATACAAATGACATTATCAAAAAAGTCAACAAGTAAAACTATATAAAAAAGTAGTCCAAATTAAACACTATCAAAAAAGTCAACAAGTAAAACTATAAAAAAAAGTAGTCCAAATTAAACACTATCAAAAAAGTCAACAAGTAAAACTATAAAAAAAAGTAGTCCAAATTAAACACTATCAAAAAAGTCAACAAGTAAAACTATAACTTTTTTTTTTTTGCCATTTCCCCCCCTAAACCTGAAGCCTTTTGTAATCGTGTATATTAATGTTATTTAGTGTTCAAAACAAAATAAGGTGACCTCAGTAATAATACTGATAATAGTACTACTGAATAATTCCAAGGATTAATTGCTCCTCAGTTGTTGTTGTTTTTTTTAGCTTTGTTGTTTTTATTATTCTTATTCTGTTGCTATTATATTTATTCCTTGCATTGTTAATTCTAATTTAGAGTTGATGTATTTGCTTATTTAAAACAAAATATATATAATAATAATAATAATAATAATAATAAAACTTTATTTGTATAGCACCTTTCATGACATGAAATGCAGCGCAAAGTGCTTTACAGAGCAAGAATACAGTTACAGTTACAACCAATGTAACAATAAAGCAAACAAAAAATAAAATAAAATAAAAGCAAAAGCATAAAACATTAAAATAGGCAATACAGTGAGGACTTAAAAATCAACCAAAGAGTCAGCTAAAAGCAAGAGTGAAGAAATAGGTCTTGAGCTGTGCTTTAAAGCACATGAAGTGTCTTATTATTATTATCAATATTATTATTATTATTATTACCATTATTATTATTATTATTATTATTATTATTATTATTATTATTATTATGTACAGCAGGGACTCATAATACATACTCTGGTAATAGGTGGCGGTATACTGTAAGTTATTATTATTATTATTATTATTATTATTATTATTATTATTATTATTATTATTATCAAGTTGTATAATTCATTATTAGCACTAAACATACTTTATTTAGGCCTTACAGCAGGAACTCAATATACTCCAGTTCAGTAGGTGGCGATATACACCGGATATATGCAACGGATGTTTACATCAAATCACTGACCAGTGTTGCCATATTTTGCGAGAGAAATAAGCAGCCAGGTCTATGAAAACAAGCCCAAAACTGTGTATTGCTGGCTATAGTCATGTGGTGACTATAGGCCACATGGCCTACACATGTATATATATATATATATATATATATATATATATTGAAAATAGCCGATGTACAAGCTCACAACGCGTCTTCAAACAAACCCAAAGTCGCTTATAATAAGCAGACATGGCAACACTGACTACAGCTCCATTCCTAGGACATCCGGTTGCTACTGCCTTGTCCCTTCTCGACTATACCTCTATGCTTCTCGACGGAGGGAAAAAATACCGCTGATATATCGATCCTTTTCCTCCGGGGAAATGTAATTTAAAGGTTAGTGTATTAGCCTACTATTTTGATTATTTTGTATCTGTGTGGATGTATGCCTGCTGTTTGTTGTCTAAATATCTCGTTTTAGAAATGTTTGACTGTTTAATTGTTTACATGTTAGCGTGCTAGCTCGCTAGCCTACTGTAGCTAACCGATTAGACTTTTCTTGGTTGCCACCCACATTACTTTTAATCACGTCACAGAGTTACGATACTAACTGTTGATCGATGGATTAGGTAGGCATATCTGTGTTATGGATACTTGTACTTATTTTATTTATATAGATCGCCGAGCTCATGTTAGCTGAAGGCTAGAATAAGGCAGAATTAAGCTAAAAGCTTACACACACACACGAAAGGCTGCTCGTTTTCTTAATTATTTTGCTTTACATTAAATGAACTGGCTGCCAATCTACAATCTTATGCCACAGCCGAAATCTTAAATGTATTTTTTTCCTTCTCTTTTCTTTGTCTCTATACAGCATAACCTCCAGGTTAGCATCATGGAACCCAGCTGTACCATTTTGGACAAGAGGAGTTGTCCTCAGGTATGAAGGCACAAGGCAACGATTATATATTTTCATCGTGGAGTTCTGATGTTGCTGAGCCTTTACAGAAAATAAAACAACAAACATGACTTTATTAAACACTGGTTAGCAGCTAAATGCAGGCCCCAGAACATGTTAAGACCCTGCATTGATATTAGTATGTTACTGTTTGTAGTTTTTTCCTGACTAGTTTTCCCCCTAACAAAGAAAATAAATTCACCATGGGACAATGGCGCTTGGATCGTCAACACATTTCTATAGCTACAGTAATGCTAAAACTGGGCCTTACTGTATCTGCATGACACACAGACTCGATGCAAAACATCTCAGATAGAATTGCCACTAAATGAGGACCTAAATGTATAACTGGGTGTCTGACATTAAAATGACAACATCACAGTCATGCTTAGAATATTACTTTTATTGGCTGTCTAATTGATCTCCCTTCTCTCTCTCAGGTGGCGTTCTGGGTTGCTGCTGTGCTTTTAATTGTAACTGTCCAACCCTCCCTGAGAACACTTTGTGTGTCCAAATTCTCTCTACCAGGTATTAACTAGTCTAGTCCATCTGTTTTGTACCAATCTACAAGCAGTTGTGCGATGGAGCATGATACAGCTTTGATTGTGTCTAACCCTTCTCTTTTTCTTTTTCATTTTCTTTCTTTCTCAGATGTTTCTGCTTGTCATTTCCTGCGTCACAGCAGTGGGGATGAAGAGATCGAGGAGCATCTGTGATGACCAAGCTTATAAAACCATGGTAGGTTTAACACGAGTCTAGAAGTAATGTACAGCATAACAGTATAAAGTAGAGCCTGACTAAAAAAACAAAAACGGTTCGATTACTTACACACTCCCCCTGTGTCTGTATGTTCCAGACGCAGCGCTGTTTGACCTGGTGAGGGCAGTGACCACATTCAAGAACCTCTTGGACCTCACGTTTTGCAAGGTAAGGGTGTGACTACACAGTTATCCAAAAATAGCCAATCTACAAGTTCACAGCACGTCACATTTATTTTACCATAAATCCCTGAACCCTCTTGTAATCTCTGTCATGATAGTTGAACATTATGTGAAAATTACAAGTTACATTGTAGGCCTGGTGTTGGTGTGGACATTTAGTGAGGCATTAGAAGAGGGGAACTGATCAATGTATCAAGGGTTTCATCACACTGAGTTAAATTAACATACATTTCACTATATAAATTGGGGTCTCAGAGATAGCCATGCCATTAACAGGGTCTGTAGACCTAATGCATGTTAAATTGGGGGTCCTTATTAAAGTACCAACACCACCGTTGTCTAATTTATTTCCTTTCTCTCCCTCTCAGTTGGCGTTCGTTGGGTGGCTCACGTGACGCGTTCCACATGAAGGAACTGCATTGGCTTTGGAAGAAGAGGCGGGCGACAGACACCAGCACACAGAACCCAAAATTGAATTAAAGAACAGTGGCCCATTTTGTATTCATTCCAGTAGCTTTGATATGGCTCTGTGGCATGTTAACTAGAAACACATACAGCAGGACAAACTACAGCGGTAACACATGGAATCAAAATGGACCTTTACATGTCTGAACGTCTGTGTACAGATAGAACCAAATGGACCCTTACAGGTCTGCAAGAGTACAAATGTACCATAGATCTCCTATTTTTTGAATATTCTTATGCATTTTTTACTTGACATTCTGCTCAATGGGTATGTTTACTTTTGTCCAGTAGCTTTGATATGGCTCTGAGTCTGTAGCATGTTAACTAGAAACACATACACCAGGACAAACTACAGCGGTAACACATGGAACCAAAATGGACTTTACATGTCTGAAAGGGTAACCAAGTCTGTGTACAGATGAAACCAAATGGACCCTTACAGGTCTGCAACTCTGAGTGTACAAATGGACCATAGATCTCCTATTTTTTAATATTCTTATGCATTTTTTACTTGACATTCTGCTCAATGGGTATGTTTACTTGTTTTGTTACTTTAAGTAGGCTATTGATTACCAGTCTGACTTCACACATATTATTACAGCATTGATACTTTTATGTGGAATACTTTTCTCACTGTCTGCCATTTTAAAGTGATACATTTATATTTTAGGATTATTATTTCTGTGCCTTCCTTTTCTAATAAATACCATAACAATGGAGTTAATGTCTGTGCTGCATTATTTCATGTAGGCCATGTATTTTCTGCATTATGTCATGTTCTTAGACAGATACTTAGAGATACAGGGGAACTGTGTGATGGCGACCTTATTCTGTATTGCTATTTGACATGTTTAGAAACCTCAAATGCGGGGGGGTGTAACAATGGCCGCTAAATATAGGGGATGAAAGGGAGGAGGGGGGATTCCCAAAGGGAGGGAGGGAGGGAGGGAGGGGGGGGGGGGGGGGGGTATATACAGCATATTATATGACGGCGCTACGCTACCCGGCCGCTATCGACGAACGCCACGGTTGGCGTTCACCGCCGGAGTGAGGCTGATTAGCGGCTCGGCGTGACGCGCGGCTCACGCTGATCAAGGACGCCGAGTGGACGCGGCGTGTCCCGCCCAGCGGACGCCCCGGTCGGCGTGGCGTGGGGACGGCCTCACGCCAGAAATGTGCGATATTTTGCTAGCTGGGTAGTAGTGTATATTTGTAAGTCTTCTTAAATGTCATCATGATTTGAGTGCACAGGGATCTCATTTTAAATAAGCCAAGTGCTTTTATGAGCGATCCAGTTTAAATGACCTTGTATTGTGATTTGTACTTCCATGTACTGTTACCATGTCTTTCTAAATAAAGTATTCAATCAATCGAACCAACCAAGCGATTTTACAGAAAACCGGGCCAATGCTGCTTATAATTAACCGACATGGCAACGTAAGACGTGTAATGAGATGAGGCCCCATAGCCCGGAGGAACAAAACAGAAAGCTCTGTTAAACAACAAAAACACGCTGTTTCTCAACTTAACTTTGCAACGTTAGCACGGAGCAGTTTCACTACAATTTAAAGTAGCTTTGCCTTTAGTAATGGAACGAGAACCATAACAACCAACAGCACCAGTCCAACCGCTGAACCATCAGCAACAACATTAGCAGCACAGCATAGCAGCAGCATAGAAGAACAGCAGCCTTTAGTAGATAAACAAACGCAACGCCATACAACCTGGCCTCATCACAGTATAGACAGCAGCGTATGAGCAGAAAAGCATGATTCAAGCAGCATGTATTAGTAACACCAGCAACTTCTGAACAGGGGAGCATGATAGCATAGCTCCAGTAACAACCAAACAACCAGCCAGGAACGCTAACGCTGCAATGCAGCGGCTGCCTACAACACCTATGAAACAAAGCAGACAGAACACAGATGAAGGTGAGCTTAAATAACCCGCCCGATTGGACAACTGACTGACGTGACTGCCACGTCAGAGTATGACGTACTGTATGGGTCTGCATGACGCTGTAACCAGCCTCATAGAATGAGCAATGCATGTAACCTATCTCGAGTGTATGCTGCCAGAACTAACTCGCAGGCTACGTATCATTTCTTAAACTGACCACGGATGTCATGTTTCTCTTTTTTGTAGTACCTCCCTACTGCATAGCATGTCTCCCCTTGCCCTAGATCAGAGACAATGAAAGTCTTCACTGAGAAAATGCTCTCCTCACGATCATTTAGAATGTCCGTATAGGAATTTCTCCGGAAAGTACGAGTGTAGTTTGCAGAATGAATAATTTCACTGTTAACAACAGCTCTGCTGAAATATCTTACAGGGACTCTATGTACAGAACAGGAGATGCTACTCAAGGCCAAAAAATCATCAATTTTCATCATGCTTATTTTTGGCCTGCCAAGAGATGTAACACCATGAGAGCGAGTTACTTCTTGCATTTGTTTTTTCTGATTGGAAAAGGACTCAAACAGAGCCAAGCACTCATCGGAAGCTCCCTCCATGGCTTTCTTGGCAAGTGATGGCAATGCCATCTGTAGCCAAACGTTTTTTTAAGATTTGCTGAGAAACACTTTGACTGCTCTTGATCATGTCTAACATGACCCCATTGTATGACTCAAACACAAATGAAGACTGTGCCCAGAGGGGACCCCAGTTCCTCACAGTATTTGGCAGGTGAAGGCACAAAAGTGAACATTGAAAGTTACATTACTGGTCCCATAAAGGAGCTCCATTTCTTTGACAAACTCAGTAAGCAACTGCTCAGATTCAGAAATGTGCAGTGCTGTTATCTCTTTACCAAGCAGTAGAGAAACCCCCTTAACCAACTTGAACCAGTGCTTAAAGTATTTCTCAGGTAAGACTCCCTTCAGTGTTGGTACACTGTAATAAAACAGCCACATGGCCCACTCATGTGCCTTCCAGAATTTCCTCTCTGTAAGTGAGCGGGGAACACAAGACACATTACAGGGGGGTTTAATTCTAGTTAAAGTCTAATCTATCTGTTCTATTGAGCGTCCTAGGTACCATTGAGATTGATAGTTCTCAGAATTAAACCACAGTGTTGTTATGCTTCTAGTAACTCCAAGCAGCACACTGTGCATGTAATCTGGAACACAGCCATCAATGATGAATGGGGGAGACAAGACAAAATACTAGGCCCTTTGACACCATGTGTGGGTTTTCCCAAGAGAGCCTGTTCAACCAAATCATCAGTTTGAAAGGTTTAACCACTACATGTCCTCTATGTGTGCTTTATCATTACAGAAATGTTATCAAATATGTGTTGTACTTACCCCATAACTACTGTGAACAATACAGTCATTTTACAGACTTTATACCTTGTATACTTGTATTACTACAGGGTACATGAGTAAGTATTAATTGTACAGTCTGCATACATTGTATTATTATTATTATTATTATTATTATCATTAGTTGTTTTTGTGTTGTCATTATAAAATGATGATTGTATACAGTGACCCAGAAGTATATAGTATAAAACAGGTTAAAATAGTCATATTTGTTATGCTATATGAACCAGTATGTTGACTGGGGTCCCCCCTCCCTGTTTTCCTCTACACCAAATCTTTCGCCAAATTAGCTGGGACCCCCCTGAAACACCCTAAACTAAAGGACCCCTAGTATGTTATTGTTTTTAAATTAGAGTCTGCAGACAGAGATTTGTATTTATCTGGAGACTCTTTGGTTGTTGAGACGATACTGCCTAATATAATGTTTTACATATCCTCTCCTGTCTTTTCAGGCCCTTTGCACTGCACACAGAGTGGGGGAGTGTTTACCAATGAATGACATTGTTTCATTCATAAATGCTGAGTTTCTTCAACTACCAAACACATGAGATGCACCAAACAGATATCAGTATATCAATCATGGTGTCTCTAGTTAGTTCTTAATTTGCCATATTGTAGATCAGTGGATCTCCTTGTAGGGTTTGGGGACCTCCAGGGGTCATTGAACATTGAATCACAATTTCACTGTGATCTCCATACCTACAGTACATGGACAGTAAATGTATTATGGACCGACAATTTGACTGAATCATTCCTAATAACATAAATGTCCTTCGATTTGGGTTCCAGAGATAAACATCTTGTCAAATGGTGGTTTGTGGTCTAATCTAATGCAAATCTAATGTGGGGTCCTTGAAATTAGAGAGTTTGAGAATCACATGTAGATCAACGACAACCAAGTCTAGATTGGGGGATACTTGGAGACAATGACACACCTAAAGTGTGTGTAGATTATCTGTGCTGTGCCAAGTGGGCCGGCTGGCACATTTGAAATGCAAATAAGACAACAATAAGGTGTGTGTGTGTGTGTGTGTGTGTGTGTGTGTGTGTGTGTGTGTGTGTGTGTGTGTGTGTGTGTGTGTGTGTGTGTGTGTGTGTGTCTTGGAGAGGAGAAAAAACACCTCCCAGCTCCTCCAGTCAGAGACCATTTCAATGTAAAAGGCTCATAACAAAAGACACCTAGATGATGATGATGGGCCATCATCAGAGATATGTACATAGAGACAAGTTGACAATGTCTTCATCAACATGCTGACTGTTCTTCGCCAAAGAAAGCAAACCTCAAGATGTTAACAGTTTATTTCCAAAGTGATCAAATTATTTTGGTCGATAAAATGGTCTGTTTAGATGATGAAAAGGGTTAGTCTACTAAATACTAAATACTATTAAAACACACATGAGGACTCATACAGGTGAAACGCCCTGTACCTGTACAGTTTGTGGTAAAGGCTGTGTTAGCACAAGTCATCTTAAAATACACATGCTAATTTTATGGAACCCCCATATAAAGTTAACTAATATTGTAGTTCTGTATGTCAATCAGTATGCAGATTTTTAACATCTGCACAACATGTTGCTCTGGGTATTGAAATGAAAGTAAAGACATTGTTGGTAATTCAAGAATTAAGCTCATTCACATGCTACGTAAAAGAAGAACAAAATCACTGAAATAATGTCATTCATTAGTAAACACTCCCACTATGTGTGCAGTGCTGATAAAACCCAGAATTCAGCACATTTTCTAAAACGAAAAGGGGTGGCATCACAGCGTATCATTGTAATGTCCACCAAACACACTTGTTTTCACAGTGAAGTAACATTTTGTTAGCTGAACTGACAATTCCACAGAAGAACTTGATCATATAGCTAAACCTCAAAATTCACTTTTGCCTCATCACAAAGAAGTGAGTGAAATCTGTCATCATGGGTTTGCTTTCTTTAGTAAAAGAAAAACAGTCAACATGTTGATGAAACAAAAGACATTGGAACTCGCATATATGTAAATGTTTCTCTGATGATGACCCATCATTACACTGTCTTTTGTTATGAGCCTTTCACATTGAAATGGACCCTGACTGCAGTGACTGGATGAATGTGAGGAGGTGGGAGGAGGTGTTTCTCCTCTTCAAGATAAAAGGTGTTTTTTTACTACAAATCTCCACTCTGTCCCCCTGCTCAGACTCCAGGACACACCACAGTTAAACTCTCAGGACTCACAGTGAAGGAGGACAGACTTTATAGGAGGCTCTATCTTCCCTTACACACTTCTTCCACCAGGGGGCGAAAGGCAGTAAGAAGGCAACGGTGCCTGGGTCATTCTATAGACCCCTTAACAGACGACGTCACACTGATAAGAACCAGTATGCGTGCAACCAGTATGCGCTAAATGAAACCCATTCTATCAGGTCTCGCCAGGACGTGCCACACTAGCCAACACACAAGAGGGGGTTGGGGTGTGCTGAAACTAGCGCACCCCGAAACAACAGGTTGGAAATTGATTGCGTGAAACAATCACCTGCGCATCCAGTCTCAATGTTAGTAAACAATTAATTGGTCTATGCGCATGTGTGAAACAGTTGACCCAGAAGTAATTGCGTGTTGTGATTTCGGTGAAAAACGTGTCATAAAGGGGGTAAAAACGTGTCAAATGGAGTCTGTACGGCTGAAGATAAATGAACACATGTCGTCGGTGGGACAGGAGATATTGTGTGTTTTGGACAAACAGCAGTGTGGTGCTGATGTTTGTTGTGTGAAGCTTGTCAGGGTGTTTGTGTTGGAGCGCCTCAGTGCGGCTGCAGAGTTCATGTGCGACCTCTTCCAGAGAGAAATAGAGACACTAGAAACTCTGCTGGAGAAAAAAAACAAACTGCTGGACATTGATTTTGGACATCGATCTACACACTGCAGGTATGTCTGTTGCACACACATCAAACTACACACTGCAGGTAGTCACACACACACACACACACACACACACACACACACACACACACACACACACACACACACACACACACACACACACACACACACACACACAACATTAAACTACACACTGCAGGTATCTGTTACACACACAACATCAATCTACACATTGCAGGTATGTCTGTTACACAAACAGCTGCAAGCAACTCTTAGATCCTATTTTTAGCGGTGCCAACCGCTCTACACTTGACTCTGTCCGTATGAGCTTCCGTATGTTATGTCCGTCCGCCCGTTTAGAGCACGGGATTTGAAACAGCTATAACTCCAGTTTACAGCATGCCACCAAGTCCAAATTTGGTATGTGCACTTAGACCACCAATAGGGACGAGCATGAATTGCTGCAGCCCCGCCCCCTCTGTCTTCCCATTGGCTGGCCTTTAAACAGCCATAACTCAAGTTCGCAGCATGCTACGGAGTACAAATTTTGTACATGGACTAAAACCACCAATAGGGACGAACTGTAATTAATTAAGCCCCGCCCCCTCTGTCTGCCCATTGGCTGGGCTTTACACAGCCATCATTCCAGTTTGCAGCATGCTACCAAGTACAAATTTGGTAAGTGGATTCAGACCACCAATAGGGACGAACTGAAATGAGTTAAGCCCCGCCCCAAAGGCACCGCTTCCTTCACACAGGTTGTGATTTTTTATATCTGGACTCTAGAGTTTTAATACCAACCCTTGACAGCTCATACATCCAAACAGAAAAGTCCTATCTGATTGTATTAAACAACGTTAAACTCACCAACATTGTAGCTGTAAAGAAATCTTGAATTACCCTCTTACTATCTGCAAAGTTTTTGTTTAATAAAAATCCACCATAGCCATGTTATGAGCTTTTCTGTCAATAAATTCAGTGCAATTTCTAAGTGTTGGAGTTTGGAAGCACTCGTTTTCAATAACGAAACGTCCTGCTGCCTCCTGAGTACGTGATTTCCATTTGGTAACTCTAGATGGAGCCGCACTGTTCCCATGTGAATCCTGAGATTCACATCCTGATTTTCACTGTTGTATTATAGCAGCTGTTCATTTTTTTAACATGTCGTTGCTGTCGGGCAGAAACCTTGTATCTCCATATTTTAACCTTTTTAAGTAATTTTTTTCTCGTAAATTATTGTCCACCTGGTTTCCACCTGACTACAATTTTCTTGTACAGTTTGTGATAAAAGCTTTGCCAGCACAAGTAATCTAAACAAACACATGAGGACTCATACAGGGGAAAGCCGTTAGTTGAAGTTAGTCACACACAGACACACATATGATCATTCAGTCTAATCCAGGATGCCAATGACAATGATACTAAAGCAGAGGAATCTGACAATATCAACATGACTGAATAAAATAAACATTTGTTTCTGTATGTAGATTTTTGTTCTATCTTGTGTATGGATCTTATTTTCAATTCAACATGATGTAATTTCCATTGCTTGTTTTTTATAATCTTTTATTGTTCCCTCCAGCCTATAGGTTATTGGTAGAACAACATGAGCACCACTGTCTGTCCACATTTGTCGGGCGGGATTAAAACGAGTCTTGTTCATTATTATTAAGGTTTCGAAGCCTTATTGCATTCCTTGGCTTTCACTATTATTTTATTATTATTAAGGTTTCGAGAGCCTATCTGGCTTCGAAGCCTTATTGGGATACTAGGCTTTCTTATTATTATTAAGGTTTCGAGGCCATCAGGCTCGAAGCCTTTCTTGGGATACTAGGCTTTCTTTATTAAGGTTTCGAGAGCCTATCAGGCTTCGAAGCCTTATTGCATTCCTTGGCTTTCACTATTATTATTATTCTTCCGCCGTTTTTGCCAGTTCTGGCCTAACCGCGTGGTCACTTTTTATGAAATTCGGCAATATGACTAGTGGGCTATGCCAAACGGCGAAAACCCGAAACTCACAACCATTGGCCAAAGGGTGGCGCTGGTAGCACTCAATTGAAATATGCCAACTTTGAACAGGTACAACTCATGCCCTGTTTGACCCACAGCCATGAAACTTCGATGCACACATGCGTCTCCTCATGCATAACAACTTTCACTGTTTGACTTTTGACCTCTGACCTTTAGATCTCCCACCATTTCGAATTCTATGAAAAGCAGTAAAAAGCAGTAAAAGTCCATAGCTTTCTGGGATCTTTGAGCAATCTGCACGAAACTGTCTACACATGAACTTTGGACCAATGCCGACAAACGTGAGCAAGCGGATTTTCCATAAGTGAAAACGTTAAGCTTTAATAAGCCAATGAAAATTGCAGTTTTATGACAATTATTCATCTGCCCCTAACACATACATGCAGAATGACATTTGTTTGACACTTTGCAATATTGTAGAGGGTCATTCCAAGTATCACTGAAACCAATCTTACTCCAATTGGTCAAAGGGGGCGCTATAGCAATTTTTTGAAAATGCAAACTTTAAACAGGCAAAAGTCATGCCTCGTTTGGCCGACAGCCGTTAAACCTGCTTACACATGTGCCTTGACTCATGAGGAACACATGTATCACTTTGATCAGTAAGCTCTGCCCTTAGATTGTCTTTAATTTTGAGCAGTTTGAAAAACATTTAAATCCAGGATTTCTGAGCAATTTGTGTGAAACTGTGTCAAATAAATGTTTGAGGCCCTTTTTCACAGGTTCAAGTGTGTTGGTTCAATAGCTTGATCGCTTAATCATCTGCCTTGAAACCACAGGGTAGCCGGTTCGAATCCCACCTCATGTAGACTTAATTATAATTGCATTGCACACAACATGACTGTATCAATGAATACATGTGCAATTGTTAAAGATGACGAGAAATGCATACTTGAGAGTAGTTATTTTCAATGTATGACGTACTTCATTCGCCCTTTTGTTTTGTTTTGTTGGATTCTCCCTTTTCACTGTCTAAGGTTGTGTATTGAATAGCTCCATCAGTAGAGTGTGAGTCTCATGTGCCGAAGGTCCCTGGTTCAAATCCCACTTATTACAGTTCACATTTAAATTGTATTGTAATTGCATTGTACAAAACATGACCCTGTTAATTCAGACATGTGCAATGTTTAGACAATAACACGAAATGCTTTTGAGAGTAGTTGTTTTTTATGTATGACATACTTTCTTGTGAAAATAGCCGATCTACAATCTCACACCTTTTTAGATAGCAACGCGTTGTGAGCTTGTAGATCGACTATTTTCCACTAGTTTCCATTCCGAAATATATTGAGCAGTTTGAAAAACATTTAAACCAAGGATTTCTGACTAATTTGCGTGATGTGTGTGTGAACTCCCTTTTCACTAGTACAGGTCTGTTGGCCCAATGGCTTAATCATCTGCCTTGATACCGCAGAGTCGCCGGTTCAAATCCCACGTCATGCAGACTTCAACTCAATTGCATTGCACACAACATGATTGTATCAATGAATAAACATGCAATGGAAAAAGGAAATGCTTATTGAGAGTAGTTATTTTCAATGTATGATGTACTTCATTCCCTCTTTTGTTTTGTTTTGTAGGATTCTCCTTTTTAACTGACTAAGGCTGTGCATTGAATAGCTTGATCAATATACTGTTAGTCTCATGTGCCAGAGGTCCATGGTTCAAACCCCACTCGTCACAGTTTACATTTAAATTGCATTGTACAAAACATGACCCTGTTAATTCAGACATGTGCAATTTTTAAACAATAACATGAAATGCTTTTGAGAGTAGTTGTTTTTTATGTATGACATACTTTCTTGTGAAAATAGCTGATCTACAATCTCACACCGGAAGAACCTATAGGACGGAAAAACCTATAGATATCAACAGACACCATCAGGGAGGCCATATCTTTAGCTCAATGAGAAGAGAGGCAGCCTGTGAATCCATAGGTCGCTGGTTCGATCCCTGTCCCCAACAATGCGTTGAGGTGATCATCATTTGGAATTCCCCCTATTCTCATGGATTGGATCCACCCCTCTCACCTGCTCTCACTCATCACCAATCACACCTGCCACATGCACAGTACAATTTTTAGGTACTTTTACTTTACTACTCTACTCTACTACAATTACAGCAGATGACAGCTTTAGTTACTTGTTACTTTGCAGATGTAATTATTAATACAACACCTACAGTAACCACATACAGCCGATCTACAATGTGACGCGTTATGAGCTTGTATGTATATAATAAGCAACCCATGCTGTATGATAACTTACCACATATGGCTCAGTCTGTACTGTGGCCATAGCTGAGTGGTTAGTGAGCCCACCTAGGGAGCCAGAGGCCCTGGTTGCCCCAGGTACGATTCCAGGCCAGGCCAGCAAATGTGTCGATGAAATGAAATTTGTCCCTGAGCAAGACTCTTAACCCCTAATTGCTCACAGGCCCTCATTGGAAACACTCTCTCTCTCTCTCTCTCTCTCTGCCACTCTGTCACTGTCTGTCTGCCAGTCTGCCACTCTGTCACTGTCTGTCTGCCTGCCAGTCTGCCATTCTGTCACTGTCTGTCTGTCTGCCAGTCTGCCACTCTGCCACTCTTTCACTCTGTCACAGTCTGTCTGTCTGCCAGTCTGTCACTGTCTGTCTGTCTGCCAGTCTGCCACTCTGTCACTGTCTGTCTGTCTGCCAGTCTGCCAGTCTGCCACTCTGTCACAGTCTGTCTGTCTGCCAGTCTGCCACTCTGTCACTGTCTGTCTGTCTGTCTGCCAGTCTGCCAGTCTGCCACAGTCTGTCTGTCTGCCAGTCTGCCAGTCTGCCACTCTGTCACTGTCTGCCAGTCTGCCACTCTGCCACTCTGTCACAGTCTGTCTGTCTGTCTGTCTGTCTGTCTGTCTGTCTGTCTGTCTGTCTGTCTGCCACTCTGTCACAGTCTGCCACTCTGTCACAGTCTGCCAGTCTGCCAGTCTGCCACTCTGTCACAGTCTGCCAGTCTGCCACTCTGTCACTGTCTGTCTGTCTGTCTGCCAGTCTGCCAGTCTGCCACAGTCTCTCTGTCTGCCAGTCTGCCAGTCTGCCACTCTGTCACAGTCTGCCAGTCTGCCACTCTGTCACAGTCTGCCAGTCTGCCAGTCTGCCACTCTGTCACTGTCTGTCTGTCTGCCAGTCTGCCAGTCTGCCACTCTGTCACAGTCTGTCTGTCTGCCAGTCTGCCACTCTGTCACAGTGTGCCAGTCTGCCAGTCTGCCAGTCTGCCACTCTGTCACAGTCTGCCAGTCTGCCACTCTGTCACAGTCTGCCAGTCTCCCACTCTGTCACAGTCTGCCAGTCTGCCACAGTCTGCCAGTCTGCCACTCTGTCACAGTCTGCCAGTCTGCCAGTCTGCTAGTCTGACAGTCTGCCACTCTGTCACAGTCTGCCACTCTGTCACAGTCTGCCAGTCTGTCACAGTCTGCCAGTCTGCCAGTCTGCCACTCTGTCACTGTCTGTCTGTCTGCCAGTCTGCCAGTCTGCCACAGTCTGTCTGTCTGCCAGTGTAATTATCCATTTCTAATCTGACACACAAAACACAGCAAAGTAAGTTAAGACACCCACCTCTCTCTGTGAGGAAGTAAAACTCTGACTCAGATACTGCATAATATATCTAGAGAACGGACGGCCCCATGGCCTGATTCATTATTCTGATCATAGAGTTATAATATATCTAGAGAACGGACGGCCCCGCCCCCACCTACTCGTTTCAATGGCCCAATTCCAAACCACCCCCTCACTGACTCATTGACTTGGGTGCGCGTTCATGTGAGCTCCGTAAGGGCTTGAGGGTTGTTCCAAATGAAATCGGAAAGTCAGCCTGAAGTCAGCGAGGGCTCGGGAACGCCCCTTTCTGCACCCTTTCGGTAAGTCAGTACCTTTGGAGACTTTGGCAAAGAAATTGCCCACAATACATTGCGTAGTGGGAGTTACCACGGCCAGTCTTTTTTTTTTTTTTTACAAATTATGGGGCCAGGCTTCCAGCATGGACCCATATTGTTATTCGCATTATTTCCGTTTCTTCTTCTTCTGCCACTTTTGGCAGTTCTGGCTGAACCGTGCAGTCGCTTTTTATGAAACTCGGCCATATGATAGATGGTCATGAAAAACGATCAAGAAATAATTCTCACAATCTTTCGTCAAAAGGTGGCGCTATAGCACTCAATTGAAAAATGCCAACTTTGAACAGGTACAACTCATGCCGTGTTTGACCTACAGCCATGAAACTTCGATGCACACATGCGTCTCCTCATGCTGAACAACTTTCACCCTCTGAATTTTGACCTCTGACCTTTAGATCTCCCACCATTTGGAATTATATGAAAAACAGTTAAAACCTATCTCCTCCTGGGATTTTTGAGTAATCTGCACGAAACTTTTTACACATGAACTTTGGACCTATACCAAAAAAACGTTTGCAAAATATCTTCCATAAGTGAAAAAATGAAGCTTTAATGAGCCAATGAATATTGCAGTTTTATGACAATTATTCATCTGCCCCTAACACATACATGCAGACTTACCATTCTTTGAAACTTTGCAGAAATGTAAAGGGCCATTCCAAATATCACTGAAACCAATCTTACTCCAATTGGTCAAACGGGGGCGCTATAGCAATTTTTTGAAAATTGAAACTTTAAACAGGCAAAAGTCATGCCTCATTTGGCCGACAGCCATTAGACCTGCTTACACATGTGCCTTGACTAATGAGGAACACATCTATCACGTTGACCAGTAAGCACCGCCCTTAGATTGTCCGCAATCTTGAGCAGTTTGAAAAACACTTAAACCCAGGATTTTTCAGCTATTTGCGTGAAACTGTATGATCTGTGTGATCTCCTTTTTCACAGGTTCTTGTCTGTTGGTGGCTTCTCGCTTAAATGTGTGCCCCACAACCTGAAGGTCACCAGTTCAAGCCTCACTTGGTGCAGACTTCATCTAAGTTGCATTTCACACAACATGACTATCAATGAATACATCTGCAATTGTTAAAGATAACATGAAATACTTAATTGAGTGTTTTTTACATACAGCTGATCTACAATCTCACAACTTTTCAGATAGCAATGAGAGTATGTTTTTTCAATGTATAACATACTTCATTGTGAAAATAGCCAATGTACAATCTGACAACTTTTAATGGTTTGTGAGCTTGTAGATCGGCTACTTTCACTAATTTTGGTTCTGAGGAGATGTACAATTTCTTCATTGGTAAATGGTTTGTGAACGAGTGATCTTAGTGTTAGTGAAACAGGGGCTTGGGTCATGACAGAAGGCAAGAGTTTGTGATCCTCAACAGACAATATCAGCCTTGACAAAGATATAGCACTATAGGTAGTGTTGCAGCTACCTAAGAGTGCTTCATGACCGTAAGGTTGCCGGTTCAAGCCTCACTTGATGCAGACTCATTTAAGTTGAAATGCAAAAAACATGACTCAATCTATTCCGTTTCCATGGCGCTCTCTCTCTCTCTTCAATCTATTCCATGTCTTTCTCTTCAATCTATTCCGTTTCCATGTCTCTCTCTCTGTCTCTTCAATCTATTCCATTTGTCTCTCTCTATGTCTCTTCTATCTATCTATCTATCTATCTCTATGTCTCTTCTATCTATCTATCCATCTATCTCTATGTCTCTTCTATCTATCTATCTATCTATCTATCTCTCTCTCTCTCTCTCTCTCTCTCTCTCTCTCTCTCTCTCTCTCTCTCTCTCTCTCTCTCTCTCTCTCTCTCTCTCTCTCTCTCTCTCTCTCTCTCTCTCTCTCTCTCTCTCTCTCTCTCTCTCTCTCTCTCTCTCTCTCTCTCTCTCTCTCTCTCTCTCTCTCTCTCTCTCTCTCTCTCTCTCTCTCTCTCTCTCTCTCTCTCTCTCTCTCTCTCTCTCTCTCTCTCTCTCTGAGGGGTGGCCATAGCTGAGTGGTTAGTGAGCCCGCCTAGGGAGCCAGAGACTCTGGTTGCCCCAGGTACGATTCCAGGCCAGGTCAGCAAATGTGTCGATGAAATGAAATTTGTCCCTGAGCAAGACTCTTAACCCCTAATTGCTCACAGGCACTCATTGGAAACAAGACCGCAAGGACTTTCATGAACTGACCTGTTAAAGGAATTATCATTTCTCTTTCTCTCTCCTGGCCCCATATTATCGCTGCTTGCAGCTATATTCTTTATTTATATTCTCATGAATTACAGGACAATACAAAACGAACAAACACAAACATACACAAACAAAGAAGTTATCAATACATCTATATAACATCATCAGAGCCAGGGGGATTTACTAACAGAAAACATTAAAGAGTGAACACAAAAAGACAGTTCTTGCAGCTTTCTTATTTTTTGAGTCATAAATTGTTTTCATGTACTGCCTGGCTTCAATCTCAAATACAAAGAATGAGGGTTTACTTTGGAATGGCTAAATTTGGATTTATGTATATGAAATTTAGCTAGAATAATGATCAAATTAATTATGAATTCCTAATTTTTCTTCTTATTACACTATTATTACTGAAGCACGGCCAGTCAGTCTGTCGTCAAGGTAACGTGGATTTACAAGCTGTGAGCTTGTAGATCTGCTATTTTCACAACTTTTGCCTCTTTCTTACCTCCATGGAGTTATCACCGCATATGAAAACATGAATTAAAATGATAGATTTGTGCTACATCTGTGTATTACTTTTGATGCAGTAATGGTATTTTTCATGTTTTAGAATGTATTAAAAAGGTCCCCCCCCCCTTCCAATTAAAAACTAAAATCATGTAGGGGGGTCCCGACCCACAGGTTGAGAACCACTGATTTAGACCTGTGTGTTCATATTTACGTCTGACACCGCTCATCTGGTCTTTGTCGCCCTCATGTGGACAACATATATGACAATATATACATGAATAAATACAAGTATAAATCGTCAATAAATCCACTGTTCACTCAGTTCATAATAATTAATAACGCAACATCAATATGGCGCTTATTTCTATAATAGGCTATATAAGTTATTAAAATATTCAAGCTCACCATGAGATTGTAGCCTAGATGTTTTCATGAGGGCGACAAAGATAATTGAATAAAACCAGATGATGTCGTACAGTGTTGTAAACATGAACACATTGTTACATTTATCACTGTTTTAGTTTAATGTTACAAGTGCAGGACATTTTACATCATTTAATTGAAAAGCTAGCTAGCAGGCTAGCAGTCACAGAATTCGATAGACCACCGATTTCAATGTAACACACCGGAAATCTCAACAATAATTGGGTTACTTCCTGAACGTCACAGAAATCGATAGATCAACGATTTCAATGTAACACACCGGAAATCTCAACCATAATTGGGTGACTTCAGCGCTATTACGACACAGGTTGAGTTTCTGCATTCCATTCTGATGTTTAGGAACATTATAAAACTATCAACATTTACATAGTTATTGTCTCTCATTAGAAACGCCAGTAGGATTCATAGTTAAAGCTTATTATTGCTTTAAACCATCCAGTCACGTGGTTACACTGCTAACAACATGAAGAATGTTTGATCTATTCTACAATTTGCCTTAATCACCACAAGATGGCGGTAAAGACTATATTTTTGCTTATATATTTTAAATTGAGCTTTGAAATGAAGGGAAACAATTTTGTCTGTGATTAGCTAGTTAGTTAGTTAGTTAGTTAGTTAGTTAGTTAGTTAGTTAGTTAGTTGGTTAGCCGACTGTTAGAAGCATCTAAGCAGCAAAAGAACAAAGTGACATTATGAACTTGACAGAGAGAATTCCAGAGGACACATTACATACATGTTGTAAGTGTAGAAGAACATATAGAACATGAATTCTTATTAAGAGCTGTACTGTATGTGAATCAGTGACGTCATGGTGATATAAATGCTATCATTACAGCTTTGTTTACATCTTTACTAGAACGTTAATCATTTAATTCACTGTGTCGCTGAAAACCCGGCAGAAGTGGATGTCATTATTATCATTATCATTATTATTATTATTATTATTATTACCCTTATCATAATTCCCTCCAGGTGTGCTCACTAATTAGATATTATTAAATGATTTCTCTGTTTTTTTTATGACATTTTCCATGAAATGATGTTAGATTGCTCTCTGATAAACAGTGTTATGGAACTTAACGGAATGTCAGGACCTGTTGGGAGACACGGTAGACTTAAATAGAAATGTAATATTATTAACACAGGAAAGCAATGTGAATGATGAATATTCAGATCATATAGTAGCAATAAATGCCAGCCAAGGAGATGTACATTACTTTCCCCAATTGATTCATGGTGTCATTGTTTTGTTCTTCTTTTTTTTCTTCTTCTGTTCTTGCTGTGCTTTTTCTGCCTTAATCAATAGTGATACGACACACTGTGAGAGAAGGGGAGTGTCACGCAGCAACTGTTCCCGGGAGGCCTGGGAATTGAACCGAAGACTCACTGTCAGGCATTAGAGTCTGTGTGGTACACTTCAATTTCAATTCAAAGGGCTTTATTGGCATGAGAAAACATACGTTTACATTGCCAAAGCAAAAAGCACAATACAGCAATACAATCAAAACAAAAAAAATATGTACATTTGAAAGTCAGAATCTTCAATACATCAATTTCAAAGTCTTTAGGGTGGTTGTGTTCCGTTTGATATCCTTCTCCTATCACAGCAACTCACAAATCTTGCTGCTGTGTTTGCACATTGTTGTACTTCGTACACACCCTAACCATTTGACCATCGGGTCACCATTTGATTTACTTTAAATGCCAGAGTAATAGTGTAATAGTGTGACGCTATCTGCCAGCGAAAACGAGCGATTTTACAGACCTTTAAAAAAATCATGGAATATTATCCGTGATCGCCGTCCGACTCCTCACGGAGATTGCGGGTCTGTCGTCATCATGCAGTGAAAGCATCATTCATATGGTAGCCAACAGCGCCAACTGGTGGGAAACCACTGAAAACACAAATCTCGTCGTTCTCGTCAGTGGCTTGGCAGAATAAGAGTTCACCCCATGTTTAACATTATCTTTACTCACTGATGCTCATTATTAGACGGCTCCACTTCCGTCTACTCACTCCCTCTGCGTTTCATTGGAGGGCTGTGGACCGTTCAGAAACCTGCCTACCAGTGACATCATCGGTAGACAGGTTTGGTCATTTCAAATATGTTTTTAAACTTTTATTCTAATCGTCTTACAATGAATGTAAAAGGAATCTCATGTCTTTATACTACGTCTGTTATTCACGTGTTCCCGAGAGCCGTCCGACCTGCCGACTTCAAACTCGGCGCGACTCGCCGACCCAAGGCGGTTGAGCGCACGGCGTGGAGTCAATCGGATAGGCGGTGTTACATATCTGTGTATCTAAGAATGGGTCTATTTATTATAATATTATTTACTGCACAGTTATCTGGTAGTCCCACTGACTCATGCATTCAGCTCAGGTCCTGTGTGGGAGGAGACCGTCCATCACAGGGACACAGAGAGCATTGGGGAACCAAGGGGGCCACGCGCGTGCACATGCGTGCCCTGAGTTTTGTTGCGTTTTTTTCCCCTTTTATTTTGGGTTAATTCTTACTTTAATTTGGTTAATTCGATACAAAAAATGTACTCCATGAAGTGTAGATGTGTGGCATAAAGGAAACGTCTCTCCATCGCGCACCTCTCCATTCAGAAATGGAAAACAAGAACCGTCGTCCTAAAACACCCTCGTCCCGGGTCTAATCCGGCGGCCTCGGACTCCGAAAAACAAAACGGGGCAGTGTGTTTTAGGACGAGCTTTCTGTTTTCCACCCGTGAAAAACCTTCCGTCGGAGGTTTTCTCTTTTTCTTTTTTCTTCATCCCAGAAGACATATCCAGTTCCCCCCATGGAACTGGATATGTCTAAACCCCCCCCCCCCCCTCCCACTGCGTCCCTGGTCCATCAAAAGCTGGACCAATCAGGAGGAAGCCTTCCCACTATTTAAGAGCTGTTAAGGCATAATATGTTGAGATCCGGTTGTCCAGAACAGCCAATCCAACTGCTATACGCCCATATATGGTCATGCGTATAGATGGGGGGCCGTCCGACTTCGATCTCGGCGTGTGCGTCGGCGAGGACTTTGAGGGAGTGCTCTGCCCGGCGTCCTGTCCTATTGAGGATAGGCGGTTGGTCAGTACCGTGGATCCGATCGATATGACCATATATAGGCATATATATGGAACATCCTGGTTGTCCAGGCTGTAGTTTCTATTGGCGTCCAATGAGACATACAGAATGAGTGAGCAGATTACTGTTCACTCACTGGGTTACTTGCAGTGGTGTAAAGTAACTAAGAACATTTACTCAACTACTATACGTAAGTACAATTTTGAGATATTTGTTCTTACTTTACGGGAGTATTTCCGATTTTAAATACTTTTACTTCTACTCCACTACATCTCAGAGACAAATATTATACTTTTGCTCTACTACAATTATTTGAAAACTTTAGTTACTAGTTACTTTGCAGATTTTGATTATTATTACAAAACCTACATTAACCACTTCAGCCCTATACATTTCTGCAATTTGAAAAAAGCAGATCTACAAGCTCACAATGAGTTGCATTGTGACGCATTGTGAGCTTGTAGATCTGCCATTTTCAAAAGTTTTTTTTATACATTTGAAACTTGTGAAACAGGACATTCTGCAAAATGAGTACTTTCTACTTTTGGTTCTTTAAGTGCATTTTGATACCAATACTTTTGTACTTTTACTCAAGTAAATGTTTAATTCTGGACTTTTACTTTTAGCAGAGTATTTCTACATTGCAGTATTGATACTTTTACTCAAGTTTTTACTCTGCAGCAAATCTAGAAAAGTGGTTGTGATTAAACAAACAGTACAGTACATAGGCTACTGTAGTACCACACAGTGACCAGTAGATGGCAGCATGAGACCAGGATTGTTCCTTAATGTTGTAGGAAGGGATATTAAAGGTTCTTCCCTTTATAAGAAACAGTATGACTGTAAACACTCTTTGTTCAGGCTCCATTTTGACACAGACAGCAACGTAGAAGAACAAACACATAAAGTTTAATGTAAGGTAAGTGTTTCAATAACATATTCTAGTTTTATTCCCTCTATGATGTAAGAGTTAATGTAGAGTCATTATTTTCATACTAGAACTAATCTAATCTGGTTTTCTAAACTTTAACCACCTAGCTTCACTATTCCAGGGCGGACTTTCTGTGAAAATAGCAGATCTACAAGCTCACAACGTGTTGCAGCGTGACATGTTGTGAGCTTGTAGATCTGTGAGGCCTTGAAGGCGTGAGACCTTGACTGTTTACACAAAGTTAAATATGTTAATCATTGTTGAGATTATCCTACATGTTTATAAATAACTCCTTGACAGTTAGTTTTTACTTTAGTAGCAAATACCACAATGTAAAAATACTTTGTACCAAGTAAAAGACCTGGATTTAAAATTCTACTTCAGTAAAAGTACAAATGTATTGGCATCACATTATACTTACAGTGCTAAAGTAAAAGTTCTAAGATTTTTCAAAGTGTGTCAAGCCTTTTTTGAAAAAAAGCAGATCTACAAGCTCACAACCCGTCACATAGCGACTCGTCGTGCGCTTGAACATCTGATATTTTCGGCAGAGATATTTGGCGTTCAGGGATATAGTATAGAGCCCTGTGGCCCTGTTCCAGAGCGTTAGTGGAATTAAAGGAATTCCACTGCCCTGTGAGGGCTCCAACTGTTGTAAAAATAAGCAAAACCACTTCTCTACTCACAGAAACAAAGGCTGTTTTGTGTTGTTGAAAGTCTATTCTCGGAGGTGGGAAGACTCTCAGCACCCCACCTTCTCTGTAAAATACACTTTTTGGCCAGAAAAGAAAATATTTCACCAGAAGGAAAAATCTGGTCAATAGAAAAATGCCATTGACCAGATCTGTAGAGGGCGCAGTGGAGCAACCAAAACATGTTTTTCCTTCTGGTGAAATATTTTCTTTTCTGGCCAGAAAGTGTATTTTACAGAGAAGGTGGGGTGCTGAGAGTCTTCCCACCTCCGAGAACAGACTTTCAACAACACAAAACAGCCTTTGTTTCTGTGAGCAGTGAAGTGGTTTTGTTTATTTTTTACTAAAGACAGAGCCCTCACTGGACAGTGGAATTCCTTGTCTATGAGCAGAGCCCAGCGTCTGGCAGAGCGTTAGAGAAAACTCACTATAACACTCTGGACCAGGGCTAAGAGTCCTGGGAACCACGGTCAACCAATTATATAAACGTGTGTGTGTGTGTGTGTGTGTGTGTGTGTGTGTGTGTGTGTGTGTGTGTGTGTGTGTGTGTGTGTGTGTGTGTGTGTGTGTGTGTGTGTGAGTGTGTGTGTGTGTGTGTGTGTGTGTGTGTGTGTGTGTGTGTGTGTGTGTGTGAGTGAGAGAGAGAGAGAGTGTTCTCCCCGCTGTGTTTTCTTATGTTCCTTGGTTCTTAGTATTGTTTTTGTGTATTCTTGTTTTGTAGTGTTGTCCTAATGTTTCCTTTTTTGCCCAGTCACTGTTATCTGTCTTGTCTTGGTGATGTCTCACCTGCCTGTCTCGTCTCACCTGCCTGTTGATGACTAGTTTTCTCCACCTGTGTCCTCTTAGTCCCCCAGCCTATGCTAGTGTTGATTATCTGTGTCCTGATAATGCCTCCAGTGCTTGCTTAGATTCACTGTTGGTTTAGTTGTTTGAAGTCGTGTGAGTTTTTGTCAGTCTTTGTCTCCTGACTCCTTGTTGTCTTGTATTAAGTTCCCCTGGCTTTCCCAGAACAGTTTTCCCTTTCTCCCTTCTTGTTTCTGTCGTGTTCTGACTGATTACCGGTGATTGACTTTTGCCTGTGGGCTACCTGGACTTTGATTGCTGCCTACTCCTCTTGCTTTGTTGAAAATAATATATGATATGAGCTGCTTGGGTTCTACTCTGTCCTGCCTCGTAGAGAGAGAGAGAGAGAGAGAGAGAGAGAGAGAGAGAGAGAGAGAGAGAGAGAGAGAGAGAGAGAGAGAGAGAGAGAGAGAGAGAGAGAGAGAGAGATCAGGGTTCTACTCTGTCCTGCCTCGTACAGAGAGAGAGAGATCAGGGTTCTACTCTGTCCTGCCTCGTACAGAGAGAGCGAGAGAGAGATCAGGGTTCTACTCTGTCCTGCCTCGTACAGCGAGAGCGAGAGAGAGATCAGGGTTCTACTCTGTCCTGCCTCGTACAGAGAGAGAGAGAGAGAGAGAGAGAGAGAGAGCTCAGGCCATTTCCCAGAAACTGACACAACAGGAAGTGAAACTATGGCGCTGTGTGTCTTGTCACCATGACAACACAATGTTTATCACTATGGCAACACAATGTTCAGTATTACAGCCAGATACTCTTTCTACAATATTACTCCTGTATACATTTTACCTGACTTATTGCTGGAGTTGCTTTTAAAAATACTAGTATTCTAAAGTACATGTTGGTTTTCATATCAATGTGTTGTATTGATAACAATTAATCTACAGAGACTCATAACTGTATGAAAACACTTCATGAATGTTTAGTTTTGTAGAACGACTACAAGACCAAACAGCATGGCAATGTTCTGACACTGTGTGTGTGTGTGTGTGTGTGTGTGTGTGTGTGTGTGTGTGTGTGTGTGTGTGTAAAGGCCTCTGCTCTACCATGAGTGAGTCTGTGGAGAGAGAGGAAGGGGGCGTGGCCTCTAAAAGCGCCCTGTGTGAAGAACATGAGAGGTAGGATCATCATCATCATCATCATCATCATCATGGTGTATCAGTCCAGTCCCTCAATAGAGACTGATGGATTCCACATGGATTGTAATGATTGAATATAAATAATGTTCATCATCTCTTTCTATCAGGGTTGATCAGCACAGATCAGGGTCTCCTGTACCCAGCTGTGTCTCCATGAAGAGTGACTGGTCCATGGGTAAACCTATTAACTTCAAAGATGAACACCACTCTACTGATCACAGGTCAGAATGTAAAACACACAGAAAACAACACATGATTGAATTCTTATCAAACTCTACTGAGCACAGATCATGAGGTATATAATGTTCTGGCTCTTAATACTTTAGTTTTGTAGTATAAACAGGTTATTATGGTTTTAATAATGTGGTAGTTAAAAGTATCAAAAATAGCAGATCTACAAGCTCAACATACCTTGCATCACGATGCTTTGTGAGCTTGTAGATCTGCTATTTTCTTTCAAATGCCACACCTATAATTAGGGATGCACGATTATATCGGTAACGTATGGAAATCGTAAAATGCCATATCGGTATCGAACCGATCTCAAAATAAACCTGATTATTTGCACCGATATTGATGACCCAATAATAATGTACTTACTACTGGCAGAGCAGCCTGTCTGCCTGTCTGTGTCTCTTTAAGAGAGTCAGCTGTAACCCCTCCCTCTCTCCTCCTTCAAACAGACAGACAGAGCAGCCTGTCTGCCTGTCTCTGTCTCTTTAAGAGAGTCAGCTGTGGCCCCTCCCGCCCCCCTCCTTCAAACACTCTGCCTGCTGTCTCTCACAGACAGAGCAGCAGACTGCAGCGTTGCTGGAGAGAGAGAGAAGCATTTAGTAGTCTATTTACAATGCATCAGCACAACTAGTCTATTATAAAAGAATGATGTGCTATTGTCAACCCTACAGTAATGTATCAACACACATCATGGTCAGTGTATGATAATTGAATAAACGTTTTTCTTAATTATGATTCCAGACCAGAGTCTCCAACACCCAGCTGTGTGTCTATGAAGAGTGACCGGTCTAAAGGAATACCTCCTCACTTCAGTAATGAACCTGGACCTTCAGACACAAAGTAAGATCACTGATCTCTGTGAACTTCATCTGGAAAGACACAAAGAATGTCTTGTATCTGCTCACAGATGTAGACAGTAGTAGAGTATCTCACTGTCAGCTGTAGTGATCTTTGATTCAGTCATTCTTAGGTTGTTCTGGACATAGAGTAGCCCTAAACTGTACTTACGTAAAAGTATTGTTACTTTAATATGATGATGACTTGAGTAGAAGTAAAAAATATCTAGTGAAAATACTACTCAGATACTGACTTTTCTTACTCAAACCTGATTTACTGTTTAACATAAACTCTATACTTTCCCTTCCACACCAAATCGCTTTGCCAAAAATAGCTGATCTACAAGCTCACATGTCATGGCATGAGCTTGTAGATCTGAACGCACCCAGACGTCCCGCTGTGGTCAGTTTTGGTGAGAAAATTGTGTGAACAGTTGTTCTTAAAACGCTGTGTGTAGACACAGGTCCTAAATAAAAGTCCTTTATACGTTTTTGGCGTTCTGTGTGTTTGCAGGGCTGTAACCATGACAACAGAGCGTCCGTGTCAACAGATCCCATAGTCTGAACTCTATTGTTTACACAAAAACACTAATAAACAGCTTAAATGTGGCTAAAGTGAAAAGCAGGCTTCCTCACAGCGTTCATGTGCTAATGGTCTCCATGACTGTGAAGTACAGATACATTGCTCAACCCATTGAGGGAGAAACATGAAGATTAGAGAGACAGACTGACAGACGTACAGACGTACAGAGGTTTGCTTAATATATAATAGGATAAAGTAATTAATGTTCATCCTCTCTTTCTATCAGGGTCCATCATCAGAGATCAGGGTCTCCTGTACCCAGCTGTGTCTCCATGAAGAGTGACCAGTCCAAGGGTAGATATATTAACTTCAAAGATGAACACCACTCTACTGATCACAGGTCAGAATGTAAAACACACAGAAAACAACACATGATTTAGTTGTTATCAAACTGTACTGAGCACAGATCATGGTATGGCTCTTAATACTTTAGTTTTGTTGTATAAACAGGTTATGATGGTATTAATAGTGTTTATTTCCAGTTGTTAATAGACTCACCAACACACATTCCAAAGTACATGAGATAGATTTATTTTGATTAAAGGTTGTCAGACTGATTCATGATAGATAACTAATAGACTTTTAACACATTATTATCTCTAATGTTGCCTCAATGTGACCTAAAAGGTCATAGTTCAAGTTTAGACAGAAGTGAAATATGTGAGGATTTGGGAGAGACACTATGTTGACTATTTTACCAATGACAACATCCTTCAATATTTCATACATAAATCAACAGAATACATTGTCTGTGTTTTACCTAGAGGTGATTTAATACCAAATCAAATAATGTCAACTCTGATGATTATGAGTCAGGCTTCACTAGATAGAACTGTGTCATAATGAACTGTATGTATTACCATCTTTGTCATCATGTAAAAGTAGAAAAATAGCAGATCTACAAGTTCACAATACCTTGCATCACAATGCTTTTTGAGCTTGTAGATCTGCCATTATCTTTTAAAATGTCACACCTATACTGGAAGCCAGCTTGAAAGTGGTTATGTCTGTTTGTTATATAGATATTTGAACAATAAAAAGAGCAAATCAATCACAATATTATAAAAGAATAATGATGTTTTATTGTCAACCCTACAGTACACTGGAAAGACACAAAGAATGTCTTGTATCTGCTCACAGATGTAGACAGTGAGCAGATACCCCCCCCCCCACCTGACATTTTTGGCCTTCTTGTTGGCCCTCTAAATATCAAGCCACGGTATCGCGGAGCCACGGTGGCCACGCCGACCGCCTCCAAGCCAACACCAAGACATTCCAATCCCTTCTATGCAAGATCACCACAGATCATCACACACTAATGTTTCACAAAGGTCTCGGATGGCTGTTGCCTTTTCATTTTCTTGTAGCCCAGTCAGTCTCCACTTGAGTCTACACATATGGCCTACCTTGTTCCTCACTCTTGCTCAATCAATGACTGGGATGATCAATCATGTGCCAGACAGTATTTATTCTTAACACATTGGCTGCCAAAAACACAGATCTGTGTTCTATTGAGTCCTTAGAACGCAGGCTGCCAAAGATGCAGATCTGTGTTTTATTAAAAAAAAAAAAAAAAGAATTGACCCAAAGACCAAGGAGATGTGATTTTTCGAAGATTTAGACTCCCATCCACTTCCTTGTTAACTTAAAACTCAAAAATGCTGTATCTCGGCTCCTGAGTAGGCTACTTTTGTTTTTTCATTGAAAAAGTCTGGCAGTCTACTGTAGAAAATAAATGAATGTATAATTCCATGACAGAGTGGACCCTATTATTGTATACTTATCAACACCAAACAGTACGGAAATATCCTTATTTCAGTCAAGAATATAGTCATATTAAATGTTGTTCATCTCCACAGAGAGAGGAAGAGGAGTAGTTCAGGAGAGACATTCAAAACCACACCTGGACTGAAGACATCCAGTCAAACCAGCTGTGGACACAGTAAGACTGGACATAATTTATACTAATTAACAATTCATGTTAATAATAATAATAATAATAATAAACTTTATTTGTATAGCACCTTTCATGACATGAAATGCAGCGCAAAGTGCTTTACAGAGCAAGAATACAGTTACAGTTACAACCAATTTAACAATAAAGCAAACAAAAAATAAAATAAAATAAAAGCAAAAGCATAAAACATTAAAATAGGCAATACAGTGAGGACTTAAAAATCAACCAAAGAGTCAGCTAAAAGCAAGAGTGAAGAAATAGGTCTTGAGCTGTGCTTTAAAGCTATCGACAGAGGCTGCCTGTTTTAGGTGTAATGGGAGTTTATTCCACACTGTTGGTCCGTAAAAGCAGAATGCTGCTTCACCGTATTTTTTATATGTCATTTTAGGCACCTCGAGTAGGTCAGCACTTGAAGACCTGAGGGTCCGGTTTGGATCATGTCTCTCTAGGCAGTCATAGTGGTAGGAAGGTGCCAGACCATTTAGAGCTTTATAAACTATTAAAAGAATTTTAAAATCAATCCTAAAAACAACCGGGAGCCAGTGTAGTGAAGCTAGAACTGGAGTGATATGTTCTCTCATTCTAGTTTTAGTTAAAATTCTGGCTGCCGCATTTTGAACAAGTTGTAATCTGTCAGTTGTTTTCTTAGGCAGGCCAGAGTAGAGTGCATTGCAGTAATCAAGCCGAGAGAAAACAAAAGCGTGGATCAGCGTTTTTGCGTCGTCTAACGACAGATAGTCTCTAATTCGCGCAATATTTCTAAGATGAAAGAAAGCAATCTTGGTGACATGATTAATGTGTGCATTAAAATTCAATTCAGAGTCGATAATAACCCCCAGGTTCTTTACTGTGGTGTTACTTTCTACAGCCAGGTTACCAAGTCTACTTATTATTAATTCTCTCTGCTCACTGGAGCCAATTATGAGAATTTCTGTTTTATCCTCATTTAGCTTAAGAAAGTTCTCACTCATCCAGCATTTTATACTGGACAGACAGGTCAACAATGGGTCTAGAGCGCAGGGGTCGTCTGGAGCTACCGAAAGATACAGCTGGGTATCATCAGCATAGAAATGGAAGTTCACTCCGTGATCGGCGATGAGTTCTCCCAGTGGTAGTATATACAGGGAGAACAATAAGGGACCCAGAATTGAGCCCTGTGGAATACCAGAACAGATGTCATGTTTGTCTGAGTCAAAATTAGCTAGGCTGACAAAATAGCTTCTGCCTGTTAGGTAAGAGTAAAACCAAGACAAGGCTGTGCCTGACAAACCAATCCAGTACTCCATGCGTTGTAGTAGAATTTTGTGATCAATCGTGTCAAAAGCAGCGATTAAGTCAAGGAGTAGGAGAACAGATATATTTTTGTTGTCAGCGGACACCCTAAGATCATTAATTACTTTTACAAGTGCTGTTTCTGTGCTATGACCTTTCCTGAAGCCAGATTGGAATTTGTTATGAACCTTATTGTTCTGTAGGAACACATCCAGTTGATGAAAGATAGTTTTTTCTAAGACCTTTCCCAGAAATGGCAGATTAGAGATTGGTCTATAATTACCCAGCACCAATGGATCAAGGTTGTGTTTCTTGAGTAACGGCCTGACTACAGCCGTTTTCAGTGAGTCTGGAAAGACGCCTGAAAGTAGAGAGCTGTTTACAATTCTTAGGATATCTCCAATCACGCTGTCTAAAACTTCTTTGAGAAACGGGGTGGGTATTGCATCCAGTGAACAAGATGATGATGTCATCTGTGATATAGTTTTACGGAGTTCCTCTTCATTAATTGTGCAGAAAGATATTAGACTTCCTCTGGAGTGATCTACGTTTTTGCACCATGCACCATTTGCAGCATTTGCAGTGCTAGCAGCAGCATTCATAATACCAGCTCGAATGCTAAAAATTTTGTTTGCAAAAAAGGACGCAAACTCATCACACTTAGCTTTAGAAGCAGGGAGCGACTCCTTGTAAGCCTGGGGGGGGGTTAAGAGATGTTCAATGGTAGAGAATAAGACTCTGGCATTTTGCTTGTTGTCATTGATAATGCCTGAAAAATATGCTTGCCTTGCCAAGCGCAGTGCTTTGTTATAGGCCACTGTTGACTTCTTAAAAATCTCTAGGTGGACAGTGAGTTTGTTTTTTCTCCAAATTCGCTCAGCTCTACGACATTCTTTCTTGAGTGAGCGCATGTGCTCGTTGATCCAGGGTGTTACTCTAGAATTAAGTTTCTTTTTAGTTTTCATAGGAGCCACTATGTCGAGAGCTGACTCTAATTTGAGATTAAAATGTTGAACCATATCATTCACTGAGGGGGCATCAAGTAGGGGGGGCACCTGCACACACGCCAGATGACGAGGAAACTCGTTTGCTGCAGATGAGCTAAAAAAACGTTTTTTTATAGTATATTCTGTATTGTTTTTCCTTAGATCAAAGACAGTTATATTAAAACACAATAAATAGTGGTCTGTTAGTTCGGGCTTATCAATAATACTGTCAACAGTGATATTCAAACCTTTAGTGATCACCAAGTCCAGGGTGTGGCCATGTTTATGTGTTGGCCCAACAACATGTTGAATAAAGTCAAAATTGTGCAGTAACTGTAGGAAACCCATAGCCACAACATCTGAAACAATGTCAACATACAAATTAGCATCTCCAGTAATCAGAGTTCTGTCATAATTAGTGGAACAGATAGATAAAAGTTCTGATATTTCTGTTAGAAATAAGGCTTTGCTGCACTTTGGAGGTCGATACATACTAATCATAAGCACAGACGATTGACTCTCCAATATGGTGGCCTGGTATTCAAATGATTTAAAACTGCCAAGGTTTGTCAGAGGTTTGAATTTTAAAGTGTCAGAAAAGATATTCGCCAGACCACCTCCTTTTTTTCCCTCACGTCCTGAGTGAATGAAACTGTACTTTGGTGGGCATGCTGCAGATAAGAGCACCGCTCCATCAGAACCAAGCCAGGTTTCTGTTAGAAAGATAATATCTAGTTTCTCTTTACAGATGATATCATTTACAGAGGAAGACTTGTGATTAAGTGACCTGATGTTAAGTAGGGCCAAGTTTAGCTTAAGGCATTCAACTACTTGGTTGTTTCCTCTACATGGAATGCCTGTTAAATTTGCTGTATTTGCAGAGCGTTTAAAGTCACTCCTTGTCCTGGGAACTCTATTTGAGATAACAGTGGAAATATTGTAAACCTTGTTTTCTACAAGGCTAACTAAAATAGCCTTGGGCCCAGACATGATTTTGGCTATGCATAATGGACCCTGCCTATCTCAGCAATCAAATGTATTCTCTAGACGTAGGGAAGCCAACAGGACGTTCTTTTTCTTGCAATGGCTCCGTCGAGGGGCGATGGGTGGGGGGCAGGGCACGGTTGGTGCTTGGCGTTTGATTTGGGGGGTGAGTCTAGTCCCCGCTCTAATCAAGTCGTTCATGCTACTGGTGAAATCCAGAAGAGGTATTGGGGACAGGGAAAAAGATGATGATGAGGAGGAGGAAGGTGATGACGTTGGATAATCTTCCTCATGACTTTTAAATATTTACAGTGGGTGACCATTGACTTTGTCGTTAATTTTCTTGCTTCTCATGCGTTTCATGCAGGGCATGTATTATTTCCACTCTGTGCCACTAGGGGCAGCAGCGGTCTACTGCCTACAGCTGCCTACTGCCCACAGCAGACAGCAAGAATATATGTGTTACTAGTTACTGTATATCCTCTCCAAACTATACATACATTACTTTACACTTTTGTATTATGTTTTGACACTTGCTTTGTAAAATGTAAACGTATGTTTTATCATGCCAATAGCTCATTTGAATAGCAAAATTGTTTGTTTTGGGGTTTTTAGGCACTGTTTTTCCTAGAAAGACAGAGAAACATCCTGTCTGTTGCTTACAGTAGGCTAGAAGATGTGACATTTATATTAAGCAAAATATTAAGCAAATAAAGTTAGATAGCTTGATGCTGAGCTTAACATTAGTTTAATTTTAGCGTCTTAATTGATAAAACGAGACGGGAAAATAAACGTATTTTTTTCTCTTGCCAATAGCTCATTTGAATTGACAAATTGTGCGTTTATTTCTGTGGTGGTGGTTGTTCAGTGGCACTATATATATATATATATATATATATATATATATATATATATATATATATATATATATATATATATATTAATATATACTGGGGTCATACGTTCTGTGCTTTCTGTGTGTGCACTTATGCCATGTGTCTCTTTCTTTGTCTATTTTTGGCGAACAGAGAGAGAGAGAGAGAGAACAATTAATATAATATATACTTTACTCGTAACAGAGTAGGCTACTTCTACATTGCAGTATTGATATTTTCTCTCTCTCTCTCTCTCGCATTTTCATATATACTGCATATGTCTCGTTAAACCCAGCCGCGGGTGAATATTATCCAACGCTTCACCACGGTTAACGCTATATGTTCATGTTCATGTACCGGCCCACGTTCGGGACAAAAAGAAAACGGTTCGGGTCGGTACGGGTGTGCATCGCGGTTTTGTGGGTCGCGGTTCGCGGCCCACGCGAGGAACTGGGCGGCAGCCAAACTGATACGCAGCATGTAACCAAATGAAAACCCCTATGGGTGCATTTGGTTACATGTGTACACCCAAATTAGTTAGCTGAGGATTTCACTGTGTATCTGCCTTCTGTGTCTCAGTCTCTTCATGCTAAACCAGTTATGTTAATTATGGTTCCTTGAATTAACATGGTTCCATTTGGGGTGTGTGTGTTTGTGTGTGTGTTCTTCCCCCAGCCCTTCCCCCAAAAGCCGAGGAAGAGGTGAAGAGATGTGAGTCCTGATCGGGGAGTCAGTCATAAAAAAAATAGCAGATCTACAAGTTCACAATGCCTGGCACTGTGAGCTTTGTTGTGGTGGATCGACTAGAGTTCTCTTTTACCCGAACCCGACCCAGCCCGACCCGACGTTTTCGGGCCGAGCACTTGTACCCCTTAACTGTAATATGCTCATTCCATGCAGCTCGGCAGAATGCGAGCGCGGCTTTAGTTTGATGAACCTCATAATAACATCACTCCGTTCGTGACTGCATACAGAACGTGTGTCGGCTCTGATGTTTATTAGACAGCATGGACCTCCGCTCATCCTGGAATCCAGAGCCTTATGTCAAGACTTGGCTGTGAGCACATCGCGCAGCAGAAAGCACAAAAACCAAAGTGGCACAGCCTGTCATGTCAGATAACCCAGACCCACTTTGGCAGTTTTTATAAGACAGGGGTTATTGGCGTCTTTTTGGTTTCTTTTATTTTATTTGTATTCTTATTTCTTCCTCAATTGTGTTGAAGAATTAATGAGCTATCCATGACATGCTGTCATCAGTTTACCAGTTCAGTGCCTGTTATTTAATGATGATAATTGGCTAAATGTTTATAATTTCTTCTGTCCAAACAATGAAAAGCACTAAGAAAAGGCAAGTGAGTCTCTCTTTAATTAAGCATGATGAGCCATGTGTTTTCCACAAAACAATTAAATATCATTGAATATAATGGCACCCTTGTCATTACAACTATGTTATTCTAGCTTTCAGTTGGCCACCACAGGCACAGACAGTGCGTTTTAGCGCAGCGCGGCCTGGCACAGCGTGGCGGAGTGGTTGCGTGTGGGGGATCGAGGGGGTGGTTACGGGGGGCTTTCGTGGGAGGGGGGATGGGTGGTGCCTACACCATCCAAATAAGCTGAGGAACTCTGTTATCAAATTCCCCCTCCCCCCTACAGTACCTCTGTATCTCTTCTATCAAAGTATTTGTTCAGATAAAAATTCAGCGCGGCCATTGATATTTTTAATGCACCAATTGGCCTACGTGAAGTTAGAGGGATGGGTAGAAATGGTGTAGGCTATTTCCACATTTCAACTGTTAATGGGTTTTTCTTTCTTCACAAATGAATTCTACTTTGTTGTACACTATCTAGACACAGATCTACAAGCTCACAAGGTCTTGCGCTGTGAGGCGTTGCGATTGGCTATTTTCGGAGAGTCGGTGTAGAGGGAACTAGTCCTACTTGTTGTAACTAAAGAGAAAGCTAGGCTGGCTGTCGTCAACACACACATCCCCCCACTCTTCATCTCCTACCCCCCCACCTCCACTACTAAACATACACACTGTCTGTTCTTCTAGCTGAGATGCAATTTCAGCGCGGCTATTAAATAGGCAAAAAAAGCCGATCTTCAAGCTCACAACGAGTCGCGATGCAACGCTATTTTCTGACATTTTAATCCATTTTTGGCGAACGAAACGAGAGAGAGAGATAGAGAGAGAGAGAGAGAGAGAGAGAGAGAGAGAGAGAGAGAGAGAGAGAGAGAGAGAGAGAGAGAGAGAGAGAGAGAGAGAGAGAGAGAGTATGCAAATTAGCCATGCGGTCTTACTGTGTGTGTGTGTGTGTGTGTGTGTGTGTGTGTGTGTGTGTGTGTGTGTGTGTGTGTGTGTGTGTGCGTGCGTGCGTGCGTGCGTGCGTGCGTGCGTGCGTGCGTGCGTGTGTTCAGAGGCGGAGCGCAGCTGGCTGTGGAAAAAACACTGAATTGACATTTAACTTCGGCTTGAAAATCTCACGATCTGCCGTTCTCTCTTTCACTTTACTGCAGGAACTTTATTTGTCTCTCGTCTCCTCGTGTTTGTTTTGTGCATCTTAACCACAGCAGCTTAACCCCTCTAACCTACTTTAGCCTACATCAGCTATAAGTTGTGAAAAACGGGACATTCTGCATGGAATTTCATTACAAAATATCAGAAGGAAAGAAGTTGTACAGCAGTGTCGCATTAAAGTGAAAATAGCCGCTCTACAAGCTCACAAAGTGTTGCACCATGATGCTTTGCGAGCTTGTAGATCTGCTATGTTTTAAAATAAAAGTCTGTCTGTGGGTTTTATGAATATTAATCCATTATACATACATTATACATTAAAATGATGTATAATGTATGCTCATAGCGTGGGATTCGAACACGGGTCGAAAAATCACCGGACATCAGTTTTAACCGCTACACTAACTGGGCTGTTTCTTTTACAGAGGAAATAGGTAGAGTACTACTACACAGAAATTGATGCGAGAAAAAAAAACATATAAGACGTCTGTCTGTCTGTCTCTCTCTCTCTCCACGGACTTTTGAGACAGACAGACAGACAGACAGACAGACAGACAGAAACCAATGTGTGTATGAACATTTCTAAAATGACAGAGATGCGTTCCTGACTGCCCGACGCTGAACAGAAAACCCAATCAAAATTTAAGCACACGTAATTATTGCTAGTATTGCTATTATTAATAATATAAGACATCTATCTGTCTGTCTGTCTGTCTGTCTGTCTGTCTGTCTGTCTGTCACAAAAAAAGTGACTCCAAAGCGGCACCTTGGGGTAGTATTTGGAACTTAAATTTACTGCAAAGCGGGTGAGGCAAATGAGTGAAGTGATACTCTTATGAAAAGCGACAAAGTCAATGGTCACCCACTGTAAATGGCAGTCAACTCTTGACTAAAACCATTCACATAATATTATAAATCCTGGCAGTTTATTGTTTCCTACACATTAATAATTTGTGTACACAACTGTTAGAATGTAAAGTTATGAATGAAGCTGAATGTTTAAAATGTCTTCATTGTCTTCTCATAGCAGACGTCAGTGTGCAGGAGCATTTAAAGGATTATAAGATCAGTTTGAACAGTCTTGATTGTGTGACAGAACACATCACTGAAGAGACAGGAACCTCCCTCACTGACATCTACACAGAGCTCTACGTCACAGTGGGAGAGAGTGAAGGGGTTAATAACCAACATGAGGTGTGGCAGATAGAGACACTTTCCAAGAAGATGACCCTCCATGACAAACCAATCAAATGCTGTGACATATTTAAACCCCTCCTCCTTGGCAGAGAGACACCCATCAGAAGAGTTCTGACCAAAGGCATCGCTGGCATTGGAAAAACATTCTCTGTGCGTAAGTTCACTCTGGACTGGGCAAAGGGTTTGGAAAATCAAGATGTCATTCTCCTGGTTCCCTTCTCATTCCGGGAGCTGAACTTGGTCAGAGATGAGCAGCACAGTCTTCTCACACTGATCCATGTTTTCCACCCAACATTAAAGAAGGTCACAGCAGAGCAGCTCGCTGTCTGGAAAGTTGGCTTCATCTTTGATGGTCTAGATGAAAGCAGGTTTTCACTGAAGTTCCTCAAAAATGACATCATTTCTGATGTCACAGTGACATCATCAGTGGACGTGTTGTTGACAAACCTCATCGAGGGGAATCTGCTCCCATTGGCTGTCATCTGGGTAACTGCAGACCTGCAGCAGCCAATCAGATCCCTCCTGCATGTGTTAACATGGTGACAGAGGTACGAGGGTTCACAGACCCCCAGAAGGAGGAGTTCTTCATGAAGAGATTCAGTGATGAGAAGAAGCTGGCCAGCAGAATCATCTCACACATGAAGACATCAAAGAGCATCCACATAATGTGTCACATCCCAGTCTTCTGTTGTATCACTGCTACCGTTCTGGAGGACATGTTGAAGACAGACGAGACAGGACAGCTGCCCAAGACCCTGACTCAGATGTACAGCCACTTCCTGTGGGTCCAGACAAACAGGAAGAAGCAGAAGTATGATGAGACACACGAGGAAAAGAAAAAGAAAAGAAACAAAAGAGAGAGAATCAGAGAAAAGAGAAAAAAGGAGAACAAACAGCCGTTCATGGAGACGGACAGGCAAGTTCTTCTGAAGCTGGGCAGGCTGGCGTTTGAACATCTGCAGAAACGCAGCATCATGTTCTACCAAGAAGACCTGGAAGAGTGTGGTCTTGATGTGAAAGAAGCCTCGTTGTACTCAGGAGTGTGCACAGAGATCTTCAAGAGAGAGAGTGTGCTCTTCCAGAAAACAGTCTACAGCTTTGTTCATCTGAGCATCCAGGAGTTTCTGGCTGCAGTCTACCTGTTCCACTGTTTCACACAGAGGAACATGGAGGTCCTGAAGACATTCCTGAAAGACGGTCTACATTATTACAACAGTGACAGTTCCCTCTCTGACTTCCTGAAGGCTGCTATGAAAAAATCCCTGCAGAGTAAGAGTGGTCACCTGGACCTGTTTGTCCGCTTCCTTCATGGTCTCTCACTGGAGTCCAACCAGAGTCTGTTAGGAGGCCTGCTGGGTCAGACAGAGAACAGTCCAGAGGAGATCCAGAAAGCCATCAACAACCTGAAGGAGATGAATGATCCCAATGCCTCTCCTGACAGATGTATCAACATCTTCCACTGTCTGATGGAGATGAACGACCCCTCATTAAGTCATGGGATCGAACAGTACCTGGAGTCAGAAAGCAGATCAGGGAAGAAACTCTCTGAGACCCAGTGTTCAGCTCTGGCCACCATGCTGCAGATGTCAGAGAAGGTTCTGGAGGTGTTGGACCTGGACAAATACAACACACAAGAGAGCGGGCGACGGAGGCTGATCCCAGCTGTGAGGAACTGCACAACAGCCAGGTTAGTAGTCATATGAAGATCAACATGTTGGAACACCTTTCACTCATATACTACATGTATTCATTCAAATTAATACAAATATTAAACACACACACACACACACTAACACACACACACACACACACACACACACACACACACACACACACACACACACACACACACACACACACACACACACACACACACACACACACACACACAGAGGTGGAATCATCACCTTATAAAAGACACTGATTAGTCACAACTGGTGGTGCATTCTGCAATATTTAATATAAACCAGTGGTTCTCAAACGTTTTATTATATATTATATGAATTAATGTGTATTTGGCTGTGGACCCCAACCTGAATACATTGTGTGCCAGGGACCCCCACAAAAGAGTTGTGTTATTAAAATGTTTCACAAATTATTCCAAATTCTGTTTAGATATTTGACAATAGCCGATCTACAAGCTCACAACGCGTCACATCGATGTAGATGTAGATCTGCTATATTCAAATAGCTGATGCATATAGGGTTAAAGTTGTTGAAGGTGCAGAAGAACTGTCTGGTTTTCAGCTCAGAGACAATGGGTGCGTTTACATGCACAATATTTATTCATTCAGAATGAACTCATTCCGAATAGAAATGTATACCCAACTGTTTACATGGCACCTGAATAAAAGTATTCCTGTTCCTCAATCGTTTACATGAGCAAAGCATTCATTCGGAATAGAACTCTGGTCATGCGCAGAGTGCTTCGGGCCAGGTTGGGGACGGGGGGAGGGGGCGGGGGTGTTTGACAGGTAAACATATGTATTATTTACCTCTGGCAGCCTTGGTAATGAATAATAACAATTTTGGCTACACGTACATGGATCTTTTTCTAAACGCACATTTTTGTGTGCGTTTGGGCCTTTCAGCCACACGCAAACGGTGTTTTTGGCCGCTAAAACGGATATTTTTGTAAACGGATAAATAAGTGAAGGTTTTCCAAAACATGCGTTTCAATGGATCTGTGTGGACATGTAATCCGGAGATTTTGAGAAACGATGACGTCATCGCGCATTCGCACATGGTCATTATAATAATAAATAATACAATAATACATAAACACCGGACCGCTCATGGTCATTATAATAATAAATGAACAGAGAGAGAGAGCAACACTTACAGTCTATGAAACAAGGCACGCTCATTTATGGCTAAATAATGTCATACTTAATAATAAGACAGTGGTGGGAAAAGTAGCTCATTCACTGTGTGACGAAAACCCTCTTTCTCTGCGCCAAGTAGAACACACGGCGCGCACACAGATTGAATGTGGGGTCTGTCGTCCTAAAACACAATCGCCCCGGTGCCGAGAGTCCCTGCTTTATAGTGGTGTTCGATGTTTTTACATTGCCAACTCTCACATGTACATAAACGTTCAGATTTCAAATATAAAGTGCTTACCCCTGAGCCACGGACGTTACAAGGCGATCCGGACCGCGATAAGTACCCGTATCTCCCGTATTGTTCAATAAAAAGCATTTTAATCCGATCGTCGGCCATTTTCTCCAAATTTTCTCCGATGCTTTCAACCATGCGACACCAATGGTTGGAAGGTGTATTGCACTCTGATATATTACCAAAATAAAAGAACAGAAAAAGAAAATGGCCGGCGATGGGATTAAAATGCTTTTTATTGAACAATACGGGAGATACGGGTACTTATCACGGTCCGGATTGCCTTGTAACATCCATGGCTCAGGGGTAAGCACTTTATATTTGAAATCTGAACGTTTATGTACATGTGAGAGTTGGCAATTTAAAAAAAAAACGAACACCACTATAAACCAGAGACTCGACAGCGTCATGTGAACCATGGCTACTGTTTGCGCTGCAGCTGAGCCCTAATAATGTTGTTTTCGTTTATGTTCACGTATGCTGTTCACGTATGCTATTAAAATAATGCAGCTATTGCAGTATTGGGCCTTAACATGTGATTACAAATGTATTTGTATTTGGCCCCTCATATATATAATTATAAAATAAATGTAAATATAAAATCTGATATAAAATTGAAACATGCAGCTGATCGATGCGTTTCTGCGTCTACGTGTGGACAGGGATTTTTGTTTATCTTTGTCATGTGGCCAGGGATTCTTTTTAAAAACGGAGGACTAAAATATCCGTTTAGTAAAAGATCCATGTACGTGCAGCCAAGGCCTAAGTCACGGCTGCCAGAGAGAAATAATAACAAGCCACAGCTCACAATCAATCAAAGCTGCCAGCTATATAGGTAAATGAGGAAGAAGAGAAGAGAGACAATAAAACAAGTTAAGAGAGAGAAGGTAGAGAGAAGGTTTGATAATGGAAGCACACCGCATCCTGGCTACGGCCATTGGTCTGCTATTGATGAGTTTAATGCAGCAAAATCAGCTCCTGTTATATTTGCTGCTGACCTGGAGGAGGAGCCGGTCGGCGGAGAACTACGCGCGTCTGCGACTTGGGCTTGGAGCGCCAGACTCCACATGGCTTGCGCCTCTCCCCCCCCCCACCCAGAAGCACCGCGCTAGCCAATGACACATGCGCAAAAGAACAAATGTATACCAGTCTGATACCAGTGCGTTTACATGGGCAATGTAGCCCGATTCTATCGGTATATACCAGCCCTTCAAACCCGAATGAAATTTCATTCGGATCAGACCGGTATGGCCATACCGATGCGTTTACATGAGCATTTCTATTCTGAATGAGCATTCATTCCTAAGTGGAATAAACCTGTCCATGTAAACGCAGCCAATGTGATGTGAATGTGGAACGTCTGAGTCTGACTGCAGGGGGGTGTTCCGGAAAGTCAGGAATTCTAAATTTAATTGAGTAAAAGTACAAAAGTATTCACATCAAAATGTACTTAAAGTACCAAAAGTAGAAAGTACTCATTATGCAATGTCCCATTTAAAGTTTTCAAATAAATATATTTTGAAAATAGCAGATCTACAAGCTCACAATGCGTCGCAATGAGCTTTTTGATCGGCTATTTTCAAATGGCCGAAATGTATGGGGCTGAAGGGGTTAATTTATGTTTTGTAATAATAATCAAAATCTACAGAGTATTAACTCAACTATTAACTAAAGTTTTCAAATAATTGTAGTGGAGTAAAAAAGTGCAATATTTACCTGGAGTAGAAGTAACACTACTGAAAACTGGAAATACTCCAGTAAAGTAAAATACCTAAAAATTGTACTTAAGTACAGTACTTGAGTACACCACTGCAACTGTGCACACGCCCTCTGTTTACCTCACTCTGTTCCTGCAAGCGCAGGAGTAGAGGGGGTGTGTGTGTGTGTGTGTGTGTGTGTGTGTGTGTGTGTGTGTGTGTGTGTGTGTGTGTGTGTGTGTGTGTGTGTGTGTGTGTGTGTGTGTGTGTGTGTGTGTCATTTTTAGATTTATTTGGCTATTCAAAAATAGCAGATCTGCAAGCTCATAGCGCGGCACCGAGTGCCGCGCTATGAGCTTGTAGATCTGCTATATTTTTTTTAAACTCTGAAAATTTGTGCAAATCTTTGAATATACAGTAATTTTTTTAAGTGAACATTTGTAACTCAAATCTTTGCTTCTTGGGGATTCTACAAATATCTTCTAAATCCTAACAGTTTTAAAAAAAAAACGTATATGTTGCTATAATATCAGTGGTGCTCAAACCTTTTTCATGTCAAGTACCCGCAAAATGGTATGTATTCGGCCGCGGACCCCCATCTCAAAATATGTTATTCCAGGGACCCCCCAGAAGCCAAGATTTAATTTACAAATGTTTGCTTTAAAATATATATATTCAAAGATGTGCAAAAGAAATCAAGATTTTTCTAAAATAGCAGATCTACAAGCTCATAGCGCTGCACTCAGTGCTATTTCTGAATAGCCAACGTATAAAATAATGGTTTAAGTGGTCAAACAGATGTGTTCCCGGTCTTAATGGGTTAACTTCCTTGACAGTGAACTTGGCTGATCTGTTTTGATCATTTCTTATTTTACATTAATCTGTCATTACAGACTTGTTGGCTGTCGCCTCCAGAAGGAACACATTGAAGTTGTGGCTTCAGCTCTCACTTCTAATCCATCTCATCTAAGACACCTGGACTTAAGTGAGAACTACAGGCTGAACCTGGATCCACTGTGTGATGCACTGAAGAATCCTCATTGTAGACTGGAAACTCTACGGTCTGATTCATTTACAAAACTTATTTTCATCATGTATTTATTCTGTGATTATACTATGAATATTGTGGTGATACTTTATTTGTAGAGTGTGAATAAGGTTGATATCATAGTGACACACTTTGACTTGAATAATGATAAGGTACAGTGACTACAGTACTTGTTACAATTACAATTGAGATACATTCACCCTTTCTTTCTTTCTTTCTTTCTTTCTTTCTTTCTTTCTTTCTTTCTTTCTTTCTTTCTTTCTTTTCTTTCTTTCTTTCATTCTGTGTTGTTCACTGAATAGTCAAGTTGAACCCAAGTGCAGACTCAAACACAGGGGCAGGAATAAAAAATATCTTTAATACCAGCCAAGCAGAGCAACACAAAAAAAGAGAAAAGTAGGCAAAAGTCAAACAGATTAGAATGTCCCTCATTTACAATTTTCAAATGCATAAAAATCATTTGAAAATAGCCGACCTACAAGCTCACAATGTGTCGCGATGCGACACATTGTGAGCTTGTAGGTCGGCTATTTTCAAAAGGCCGAAATCTAGGCCTACTGTATATAGGGCTGAAGGGGTTAATGTATTTTTTGTAATAATAATCAAAATCTACAAAGTAACTATTAACTAAAGTTTTCAAATAAATCTAGTGGAGTAAAAAGTACAATATTTGCCTTTGAGATTTAGTGGAGTAGAAGTAAAAGTACTGACAACTGGAAATACTCCAGTAAAGTAAAGATACCCCAAAATTGTAGTACTTGAGTACATGTACTTAGTTACTTTGCGCCACTGCAACTGTGCACACGCCCCCCGTTTACCTCACTCTGTTCCTGCAAGCACAGGTGTGTGTGTGTGTGTGTGTGTGTGTGTGTGTGTGTGTGTGTGTGTGTGTGTGTGTGTGTGTGTGTGTGTGTGTGTGTGTGTGTGTGTGTGTGTGTGTGTGTGTGTGTGTGTGTGTGTGCGTGCGTGTGTGTTTGCTCATCTATGAGCTTGTATATCTGCTGTTTTTAGAAAAATCGTGAAAATGTGTGCAAATCTTTGAAAATATACAGTATTTTTTTAAATGAACATTTGTAACTCAAATCTTTGCTTTTGGGGGATTCTACAAATGTCTTCTAAATCCTAACAGTTTTTTGAAAAAAACATATGTTGCTTTATCAGTGGTTCTCAAACTTTACAACACTGCAACTGTGTATGTATTTGGCCGCGGACCCCCATCTAAAAATATGTTGTTCCAGGGACCCCCCCAGAAGCAAAGATTTGAGTTACAAATATTCGCTTTAAAACATATTCAAAGATTTGCAAAAAAAAATCTAGATTTTTCTAAAATAGCAGATCTACAAGCTCATAGCGCGGCACTATTTTTGAATAGCCAATGTATAAAATACTGGTTTAAGTGGTTACACAGATGTGTTCCCGGTCTTAATGGGTTAACTTACTTGACAGGGAACTTGACTGATCTTTTTGATCATTTCTGATTTTACATTAATCTGTCATTACAGACTTGTTGGCTGTAACCTCCAGATGAAACACATTGAAGCTGTGGCTTCAGCTCTCAGTTCTAATCCATCTCATCTAAGACACCTGGACTTAAGTGATAACCGCGAGCTGAACCTGGATCCGCTGTGTGATGCACTGAAGAATCCTCATTGTAGACTGGAAACTCTGCGGTCTGATTAATTTACAAAACTTATTTTCATCATGTATTTACTGTATTCTGTGATTATGCTATGAATATTGTGGTGATGCTTTATTTGTAGAGTGTAAATAAGGTTGATATCATAGTGACACACTTTGACTAGAATAATGATAAGGTACAGTGACTACAGTATGTGTTACAATTACAATTGAGATACATTCACCCTTTCTTTCTTTCTTTCTTTCTTTCTTTCATTCTGTGTTGTTACGCTGAATAGTCAAGTTGAACCCAAGTGCAGACTCAAACACAGAAGCAGGAATACAAAATATTCCATTTTCTCTGGGGGTCCCTGTCTTTAATACCAGCCAAGCAGAGCAACACAAAAAAAGAGAAAAGTAGGCAAAAGTCAAACAGATTAGAATGTCCCTCATTTACAATTTTCAAATGCATAAAAATCATTTGAAAATAGCAGATCGACACATTGTGAGCTTGTAGGTCGGCTATTTTCAAAAGGCCGAAATCTAGGCCTAAATAGGGCTGAAGGGGTTAATGTATTTTTTGTAATAATAATCCAAATCTACGAAGTAACTATTAACTAAAGTTTTTTAATAAATCTAGTGGAGTAAAAAGTACAATATTTGCCTTTGAGATGTACTGGAGTAGAAGTAAAAGTACTGACAACTGGAAATACTCCAGTAAAGTAAAGATACCCCAAAAGTGTAGTACTTGAGTACATGTACTTAGTTACTTTGCACCACTGCAACTGTGCACACGCCCCCCGTTTACCTCACTCTGTTCCTGCAAGCACAGGTGTGTGTGTGTGTGTGTGTGTGTGTGTGTGTGCTCATCTATGAGCTTGTATATCTGCTGTTTTTAGAAAAATCGTGAAAATGTGTGCAAATCTTTGAAAATATACAGTATTTTTTCAAATGAACATTTTTAACTCAAATCTTTGCTTCTCTACAAATGTCTTCTAAATCCTAACAGTTTTTTGAAAAAAACATATGTTGCTATGTCAGTGGTTCTCAGACTTTACAACACTGCAACTGTGCATGTATTTGGCCGCGGACCCCCATCTAAAAATATGTTGTTCCAGGGACCCCCCCAGAAGCAAAGATTTGAGTTACAAATATTCGCTTTAAAACATATTCAAAGATTTGCAAAAAAAATCACGATTTTTCTAAAATAGCAAATCTACAAGCTCATATAGCGCGGCACTATTTTTGAATAGCCAATGTATAAAATAATGGTTTAAGTGGTTACACAGATGTGTTCCCGGTCTTAATGGGTTAACTTCCTTGACAGTGAACTTGGCTGATCTGTTTTGATCATTTCTGATTTTACATTAATCTGTCATTACAGACTTGTTGGCTGTGACCTCCAGGAGGAACACATTGAAGTTGTGGCTTCAGCTCTCAGTTCTAATCCATCTCCTCTAAGACACCTGGACTTAAGTGTTAACCGGCTGGACCTGGAGGACCTGGCTCCGCTCTGTGATGCACTGAAGAATCCTCATTGTAGACTGGAAACTCTACGGTCAGATTAATTTATATTAATTAATTTCATCATTTATTTATCATGTGATTATACTATGAATATTGTGGTGATGCTTTATTTGTAGAGCGTGAATAAGGTTGATATCATAGTGACACACTTTGACTAGAATAATGACAAGGTACACTGACAATTGAGATACATTCACCCTTTCTTTCTTTCTGTCTGTCTGTCTGTCTGTCTGTCTGTCTGTCTGTCTGTCTGTCTGTCTGTCTGTCTGTCTTTCTTTCTTTCTTTCTTTCTTTCTTTCTGTGTTGTTACGCTGAATAGTCAAGTTGAACCCAAGTACAGACTCAAACACAGAGGCAGGAATAAGTCAAATATCAAAGACTTTAATGCCCGTCATTTTAAAACATGGGGGTGTGGCAGCTATGTGGGATATGCGTGTGTGGGGGGTATGTGGGGGTGGGTTTAAAATGCTTTGAAAATAGCAGATAATAAAAAAAGCTAAACATGGGCAGCAATGGGAGGGAGAGAGAATGAGAGAGAGAGAGAGAGAGAGAGAGAGAGAGAGAGAGAGAGAGAGAGAGAGAGAGAGAGAGAGAGAGAGAGAGAGAGAGAGAGAGAGAGAGAGAGAGAGAGAGAGAGAGAGAGAGAGAGAGAGAGATTTGCCTTCTGTCATGACCCAAGCCCCTGTTTCACTAACACTAAGATCACTCGTTCACAATTTACCAATGAAGAAATTGTACATCTCCTCAGAACCAAAACTAGTGAAAGTAGCCGATCTACAAGCTCACAAACCATTAAAGTTGTCAGATTGTACATCGGCTATTTTCACAATGAAGTATGTTATACATTGAAAAAACATACTCTCATTGCTATCTGAAAAGTTGTGAGATTGTAGATCAGCTATTTTCACAATGAAGTATGTAAAAAAACATTCAATTAAGTATTTCATGTTATCTTTAACAATTGCAGATGCATTCATTGATATAGTCTAGATGGAAAGGGGGGTCCACGCGCATAGGGTGGATTTTTTTACGCCACCTGTTTTTTCGTAATCCTTGAAGGGTGTATTTCAAGATTCTGCCAGGTAACAGGCTGAAAAAATGTCCCATGGGGTTCATTTTTAACCCTTTTTTTAACCCTTTCTTTTTACACAACTCCCACCCAAGTTCGAAAATGTAAAAAAAAGACAACACAGCATAGCTATTCAAATAAACAACCTACAGGGACAAATGAACACATGTTTCCATACAATTAGGACCCAAGGAATTCATAAAACATTTATTATTAAGATTCAAGCACATCTTGACTCTGTTTCGGGGCTTTTTTCTTAATCCTTGAAGGGTGTATTTTAAGATTATGCCAGTAGTAGAGGCCCTAGGAGGGGTCCACACGTGACTGTTTCTTTTTTCTAGTTTTGATTTTTGGCATCCATAGGACCTCTAATATAGGGATTTTGATGATCCCAAGAAGAAAAAGTGGTCCACAGTGTGTTTTTTTCAATGTTTTATTACCCCTATGAGACCTGCGGGATGGCTGGCTGGAACGCCGGCGAGACTGTATTTCGGACACTGTGGAACGCTCAGATTTAGACGCAGCCTAAAGATAGAGATACCATTTGATTCCAGACAACCTCAGGTTTCCAATGAGACCAACCTTGTCATGCTACCTTGTCGGGAAGGGGGCTAAATACCAACAACATTTTGGCAAGGAAAAAAAACGGCCATCACCATTTTCCAAATGGTCCCTTGAGCTGTCACCTCAATATATGTGAATGGAAATGGGTTACATGGATACCTACAAGCCTCCCCTGTACAGACATGTCAAAGTTATGCCAATCTCATGCAGTTTTAGGCAAGAACCATGCCGTTTTTTGCATGCAGTACAAATATGTAATTTCCGCCTATTGTAAAAAGGAGACCACTTTACTGTATCTATAGCTGTATGAGACCACTGTACTGTATCTATAGCTGTATGAGACCACTGTACTGTATCTATAGACCATTGTACTGCACCTAAAGACCATGTAGTGCATCTGTACACCACTGTGGTGCATCTGTAGACCCCTGTAGTGCATGTGTACACCACTGTAGTGCATGTGTAGACCACTGTAGTGCATCTGTAGACCACTCTAGTGCATCCGTAGACCCCTATACTGCATCTGTAGACCACTGTGGTGCATCTTTAGACCACTCTAGTGCATCTGTAGACCACTCTAGTGCATCCGTAGACCCCTATACTGCATCTGTAGACCCCTATACTGCATCTGTAGACCCCTATACTGCATCTGTAGACCCCTATACTGCATCTGTAGACCATTGTAGTGCATCTGTAGACCACTCTAGTGCATCCGTAGACCCCTATACTGCATCTGTAGACCCCTATACTGCATCTGTAGACCCCTATACTGCATCTGTAGACCCCTATACTGCATCTGTAGACCACTGTAGTGCATCTGCAGACCACTCTAGTGCATCTGTAGACCACTCCAGTGCATCTGCAGACCACTCTAGTACATCTGTAGACCACTGTGCTGCATCTACCGAGCCTTCGTGGCGACCCCACTGGGGGCAACATGTGAATAGCTTGCCCCTACTCATCGGAGCTGCCCAGTCAATTGATATTGTTCAATATTTATTAAAGACTAATTTCTTCTGCCTGGTCTTCAGCGACAGCTGAGCCTGGCAGCCCATGTTTTTTCCTTTACTGGTGCTAATGTTTTGTTTGTGTTTCTATTTCATTGGTATTTTATGCGAATGTCTATTTATATTGCACTGTTATGTTTTGTTTTAACCTGTACAGCACTGGTCATGTTAAGTTTGCCTTATAAATACATTTTAAGTTGTGTTGACTTGAGATGCAGTATAGTTGTCTATAGATACAGTACAGTGATCAATGTATGTGGTCTATGTGTTACCGGCCTCAGACCTAGGGGAATCTGGGTCGGTACAAGTGACACACAGGCAAGGGTGCACTGTGGATCTGTGAAAAACGAGGAACAGACACGTTAACTTTCTCTTGCCTTGCTCAGCCAGCAGCGGTTTATTACTGAACAAATATCAAAATATGAATTTACCATCTCAATATCACAATCATATCATTTCAATATCAATATCAAAATACTGTCCAACAGACATTTTAGTTCACAATACTTGCAAAAATACAATAAATCAAATAATACAAAAATACAATGTATTCTTCAATAAAACCAAAATAAAGTGCAAAAATACTCTTCAACAAACAAAAATAAAAGTGCAAAACAATAACCATTCTGTGTTCTTTTACTCCAAATACACTTAATACTGTGGTCAGAATCATCAGATTCTATCAACAATCAACAATAATACATTTCCTACTAAATCTAATTCTCTTACATTCATACCATTAGCTCAAAATACAGATAATAACACGTTCTCAGTCACACAAGCACGCACGCACGTGCACGCGCACCACGTGTGCTTTCTGTGTGGTTTCTGTGTGGTAACACAGTGAAACAAACTACCTGGCAGCAGCCATTATTCAACTCCACAAAACAATAAAACTACTCGTCCAAACTTACTTCATGTACACTCAAAACGTTACCAAACATGTCACTGACAGTTCACATTAGTTTTAACATCCTTAGGAATGTTTTAGATAGTTAAATAATTACCTGTGAAAAACGAGGAACAGACACGTTAACTTTCTCTTGCCTTGCTCAGCCAGCAGCGGTTTATTACTGAGCTGCGCATGCGTGGGCCAAGACTATAGTGTTTCCTCTGTCATTCACAGGAGCGCAGGGGCGCCATCTACTGACTTGGAAGTCTAATAATATGTGAAAACACATACAAAGTGTCACAATAATGTTAGAGTAATTCTGATAATCTTAACACAATGGGGGGTGTATGTTTTAGTGGAAAACTTTTAAATAGAGGCATTTTCTGAACCCTCTACACTCTCCCCTGCTTTAAGAGATGTCTCCTGACATCTAGAACTAAACCAACAATGAGTAGTCAGGTAATAGTCTAGGAAAAGTCATCTGTCTGGTCTGTGTAGTGTCTGGTACGTTTTGTTGGGGTTAGTCAATGTCTGTCAAGTCAGTCAGTGTGACAGTGTCTGTCAAATCCTATGCTAATGCAAGTCCTCTGTCCTATGTCTAATAAGTCCATACGGTTGGGGTAGGGTAGTAGTAGGTTTCGGGCAGGACTGGGTAAGGGGTCATGGGGTAAGGCACACATGTGAACATGGCGTTTGCTCCGGGTCTCCAGGGCTGGTATGACGGCTGACCGAAATGTTCATATGTGAATCTTTCTCTGGGTTTTTCATTCCGTGTGGACCTCCTTGCAGGCAGTTCCTCTTCACCTTGTGGCTCTGTGTCAGGTTCAACCATCTCCTCTGGCACTGTATCACCCTCATTGTCAGGTTGTTCCTGATCATCCTCAGCAGGCAGTGTGTCAGCTGGTGTTGGTGCTTGTGCTGATGCTGGCACTACAACTGGAACAGTTTCCTCTCGCTGCTGCACATCACCTGGTTCTGTTGCTTGTCTTGGAATGCAGGTGCTACTACTCTGAGATTACTGTGTGGTTCAGGTTGAGGTGCCTGATGTCTGACTGGCCTCCTTGTATACACAGGTAACGGTCGGAGGCTGTAGTAATATCCTTCCTCTTCAGCAGAATCATCAGACTCCTGCTCAGCTGCTTCTCTGCTGTCTCTCTGTTCTTTCTGTTTCTTTTGGAGAAGGCTGGGCTGCTCATCTTGTTCAAATGGCAAGTCATTTACAGGTAGCAAGAGGTTACGGTGCAGCACACAGATAGTTTTGTCTCCTTTTTCTGCTTGCACTTTGTACACAGGTCCATCTCCCACCCTTTCAATTACTCTGTGAACTCTCTCCTCCCAGTAAGCACGGAGTTTGCCAGGTCCACCTCTCTGAGACAGGTTTCTGACAAGCACGCGATCTCCTGGCTGAAGTGAAATCCCTTTAACACCACGGTCGTAGTATTTCTTTCCTTTTGCTGAGCACTTTTGGCTATTCTCTGAGGCGATCCTGTAAGCATCTTGCATCCGAGATGCCCATTTCTGTGCAAATTCCTGTCGATTCGACACCTCTTCATCAGTTCTCAGATCAAACACTAAGTCAATGGGCAAGCGTGGGGCTCTTCCGTAGAGGAGAAAGAAGGGCGAATAGCCGGTTGCTTCATGTCTCGTACAATTGTACGCATGGACTATGTGGGGCAAATGGTCTTTCCACTCAGCTTTTCTTTCCTCTTAGAGAGTGCGGAGCATCTGTAACAGTGTTCTATTCAGGCTTTCCACAGGGTTCCCCTGCCGGTGGTATGGGGTAGTTCGAGAATGGGAAATGCCAGACAGCTGCTGGAGTCGCTGGAACAGATTATTCTCAAATTCTCGTCCCTGGTCATGGTGTAATTTTTCAGGGTACGCAAAACGTGGAATAAAATCACTGAAGATTTTCTCAGCTGCGGTTTTGCCTGACTTATTCTTAGTCGGGTAGGCTTGTGCGAAGCGGGTAAAGTGATCTACCAGGACTAAAATGTACTCAAAGCCTCCTTTACTTGGCTCTACGTGGAGGTAATCAATAGAAATAAGCTCAAATGGGGCACTGGTTGTGATTGAACCCATGGGTGCTTTTTCTGGGATGGTGGGTCGTTTCTGCTTAATACATGAGCACTGGCGGATGACATAGTCCTCTATTTCACGCTGCATGAATGGCCAATAGAACCTTTGCCTCGCCAGGTGGATTACTTTGTCAGCCCCGACATGACCCATGTCATCATGCAGGTGTTTGAGCACGGTGGACTTCAGCTTACTGGGGAGAACGAGCTGTTTCCATTTTCCTGATTGCCTGTACAGAATTCCTTTGTCAAGTTTGAGTCTGTTCCATTCATGTACTAGTCTCCTTGTCTCTTGTCCCATTTGTCTTTTGTCTTTGTCATTGGGGTTCCATCCATTCCTCTTTAATGTCATCACCTCAAAGATTGATGAATCCTCTTTCTGGGCAGCTCTAATGTCCTCTGGGCTGATGGTGGGGATTGTCACAGAGGGGTCGTCATCACCACCAGATGAGAGTTGCAGTGCAGCCATCCATGGCACATCCTTCTCGGCCACCGCTTTGTTCCCCTGCCATATGGTGGAAACTACATCTGGGGGCAGAGCATCAGTGTACTCCCCTATGTGACCCTGGAGCTTTACTGGATACCGTGACAGTGTGTCTGCATCAGCATTCGCCTTGCCTGGCAGGTATTTTATGGTGAAGTGGAAATCCGCCAACTCACCCACCCAGCGATGTCCGACAGCGTTGAGTTTGGCTGTGCTTAAAACATAAGTAAGGGGGTTATTGTCTGTGTACACAGTGAATGTGGGTGCATAGTAGAGATAATCCCGGAACTTATCGCAGATGGCCCACTTCAATGCCAGAAACTCGAGCTTGCCAGAATGGAGATGGTAATTCTTTTCTGCAGGCATGAGTGTTCTGGATCCATAAGCGACGACGCAGAGTTTACCCCCCTGCTGCTGATAGAGCACAGCCCCCAGACCTTCGTCGGATGCGTCAGTATTTAACACAAAAGGCAAATTAAAATCTGGGTAGGCTAAAATGGGTGGGTTGGTCAACATGTCTACAAGGCGAGAGACAACAGCACTGTGATCGGGGGTCCACTGGACAGGTGTTTTAGAGGGGAGCTGGCCAGACTTTGTGACATTTCTTTTGGGTGCAGCGTTATTATCTTTAACAGGCCTCTGGTTGGGCTGACTGGGACCCTCTGCTAGCTTAAACAGTGGCCGTGCAATCCTAGAGAAGTCCTGTATGAAGGATCTATAATAGCCTAAGAAGCCTAATAGACCTCTGACTTCCCCCACATTCTTTGGCTCTCTCTCTTTTAGCTGCAACACTGCTTCCAGGTCTTTAGGGTCTATCTGGACACCTTCACTTGTCACTAGGCGCCCTATGTATCTCACTTGTCGTCTGAACAGCTCACATTTCTTTGCACGTAACTTGATGCCATGCTCCCGCAGGCGACGGAGCACTCGCCTCAGGTCCTCCACGTGGTCATGGAAGGATTTGGAAAAGCAGAGCACGTCATCCAGATAAGGAGAGCAGCACTCGTCTCTCATGCCATCAAAGACACCCTCCATACATTGTTGAAAGGCCGCTGGGGCGTTGGTAAGGCCAAAGGGGAGGCGAAGCCACTCGTATAGTCCCCAAGGGGTACTAAAAGCAGTCAGGTGCCTGGAACTCTCATCGACAAAGCCCTGGTGGTAAGTGCTGCCTTGGTCGAGTAGTGAGAACCAGGAGTAGCCGCCAAGGTTATCCAGTAGGTCTTGAATGCGTGGGAGCGGATGACGGTCTGGGACAGTTTTACGATTTAACTCCCTGTAGTCAACGCATAGACGCAAGCTCTTATCTTTTTTTCGGACACAGACCACGGGGGATGAGTACGGTGAAGTGGACTTTCTTATCCAGCCATGGTCAAGCAGGTTCTGGACATACTCTTTTACCTCTCTGTACAGGGGTTTTGGAATTGCATTGTAGCGCTTTTGGACTGGTGTCTCATCATTTAGCTGAATCTTAAGCTGCAGGTTTGGGATGCAACCTATATCAGCATCATCCTTGGCAAATGCATCTGACTCGTCGTATAACATGTCTCTGGCTATCTCTTGTTCCTCCTCTTCGAGGTGTGACAATTCGACAGGTGGGTGCCATTTATCTCGAGTCAGAGCGGAGCAGGTTTGAGCAGTGGGACGGTTTATGGGCTTTGGGTTGTTGGGGGAATGGTTAATGGGTTTGGCCTCAGTAATTTCCTCAAGTGTGCCCAGAATGGTTCTCTGTGACAGATAGATATCATGTTTAGTGAAATTCTGAATAGGGATTTTGGCCATTTTTGATGAGCCACTGGGGACATCTACTAAAGAGGGAAAGGGGTCTAAACCCTCAGGACAGTTGTTCTCTGGGCTGGGCTCAAATAACATTGTTCTGCCCTGGGGCCATGCTCTGACTTCACCTCACAGATTTGGCCAGCGAGGATAGTTAGTCCTTTCTTTCCGACCCGTACAGTGCACTGGGGAGGCGTTTCATCAGGGGCCAGTATCTGGAGAACAGAAATCAGGGTTTCCACTGTGCTTTCGCTGACACTCATGGCTTCCTTCAGTATGGCTGTAATATCCACCTGTTCTATGTTCTCTTTGATCATCTCTGCAATGACATTGCTACCTAAAAGGGGACAGTCAAGGCAGCTCTGACTGATTAATATGGGCACTTGTATGTCAGCATGTCCATGTCTCTCACTACGTATCTGTAAGTCAACATAAGCCCATCCATCAAAGGGAACCGCCGTGCCATTTGCTGCAGATATTTCGAGGTCTATTTCGGGGAATAGGGATGAGAGTGGCTGGATTTTGACACTGGGCAACGCTTTCTCTACCCACGCCCTCCCCACCATGGTCACCTGGGCCCCTGAGTCAAGCAGCATTTGGAGCGGGACCCCATTAATTGCACATGAGACCATACATCGCTTGCCAATTAGTTGTGCTACACGTTTTCTGGGTGTTGACTGGCACTGTGTAGTTTGTTTTACGGGGTTTGCGGTTTCAATGGAGTTAACCTGTACTGGAGGCTTGTTACTGGCAACAGTCACTGGCAGCCTCACTCCAGTGACCTCCTCTCGTTTCCCGAAGCCTTTCTTTTCAGACAGCCAACTGCTCTATGTCCTTCCTGACCACAAATGAAACAGTGAGGGCAGCTCTTAATGTTCTTTTGCACACAATCATGACATCTGCCCCTGGTCTCATTCGTTGATGTCTGGGGTCGAATTGAGGGTCGGGTGGGGGGTGGACCAGGGCTTTCAGGAGTCACAGGTTCTGTGGGCTTGACCCCCTGGGTAAAGTGTTTAGTCAGTGAGGCCACTTGTGCAGTCAGCTCTAGAATAGCAGCAGGGTTAGCCTGTAATTCAGAGTCAACTTTGGTCTGTTTTGTCGGGTCAGTCTGCTCAGTCTGAGCTGCACTTACAGTCACTGGTCGGGTTTTAGTAACTGTACCAAGGCGTTTCAACCTATCTGCCTCCTCACTTGTGGAATTTGTGATCTGTTCTAAGAGAAGGTCATCATTAACCTCCAAGTCTGTGAGGAAAGGTTTGAGATCACATCTGACATGGTTATTTTTCTCATTTAACCCTTGGTAGAGTGTGTGAAGGAATGTACCTTGAACAAGCTTTCTGTCATAACAAAAATCTGCACCTGGCTGTTGTGACTACAACTCTCTGTTTTAGACCCATGATTCTGTACAAAAATTGCTGTGGGCCCTCTTTGTCTTGCTGTTTGGCAGTACTAAGCTCCTGAAAGAGCTCAGTGCTGTTTTTGTCTCTAATGTGGGAGCGGAGAAAACGTTTTAACTCACTCATAGTAAGGTCATCTTTGTTAGTTAACATCTCCCTGAATATACCAGGTTTAGTTATCTTAAGCACAGTGCGGATAACCTCTGACTCACTAAACCCTTCATTTAACCCTTCATCCATTTGTTTACAAAGGCTACTGTATGACATCTCAGACCCTGTGTCAGAAATCTGACCACCATAAAGTTTAAACTCTCTGCGTGGAAACAGAGCGGCTACATCAGTAAACCTCACCACCTGCTCACCCATACTGGAGGACGGACTGGCCCGGCCAGGAGGGGCACCACCGGCACTGTTGATAGATCTGGCTGGCGATGTAGTGGCGTGGTTCCTGGCTGGTGCGTTATTGTCCATGGTCGGTTGTGGTGTGTGAATGTCTCTTTCCCTGGGTGAGGACAGCAGGTGACTGTCCATGGTCGCTGCAGTTGAACTGGTCTGTTGGCGAGTCGCTGTATCTTCCATCTGGAGGGGTGCAGCCTCGACCACTCCTCCGTCCACAGCTCCTTCAACACCAGCTCCTTCAACACCAGCTCCTCCCACAGCATCTCCTCTATCCGGGGGTCTTAACATGCCATCGAGCATGTCGTCGAGGTGAAGGATTTGAGCCATGCCTTCATCATCCATGCCTTTCAACTTCTCACTTCTTAGGTAATCGACAATTATATCAAATAGTTCTGGTTCACTCAGGGCCGCAAGGTCCTCAGTGTCTCTGCCTTCATCAACCGCACTGGCAACAATCAGTAACTGACTGGTACTTAAAGCTAAGAGTCTCTTTTGGATCTTGAAGATCAGCATCCGTCGTGGGGTGGTAGCCATCTTTAGCCCCTGTGGCCTCTACTCTCTGGATGACGCACAGCAATGCAGCCTTCCCTGAAGCTTTAGGCACAGGTTCTCTCCGTGGCAGTTCCCACTTTCCCAGCTAGGTGGCGCTGTATCCCGGACGAGCCCCCAATTGTTACCGGCCTCAGACCTAGGGGAATCTGGGTCGGTACAAGTGACACACAGGCAAGGGTGCACTGTGGATCTGTGAAAAACGAGGAACAGACACGTTACTTTTATGCCTTGCCTTGCTCAGCCAGCAGCGGTTTATTACTGAACAAATATCAAAATATTCATTTACCATCTCAATATCACAATCATATCATTTCAATATCAATATCAAAATACTGTCCAACAGACATTTTAGTTCACAATACTTGCAAAAATACAATAAATCAAATAATACAAAAATACAATGTATTCTTCAATAAAACCAAAATAAAGTGCAAAAATACTCTTCAACAAACAAAAATAAAAGTGCAAAACAATAACCATTCTGTGTTCTTTTACTCCAAATACACTTAATACTGTGGTCAGAATCATCAGATTCTATCAACAATCAACAATAATACATTTCCTACTAAATCTAATTCTCTTACATTCATACCATTAGCTCAAAATACAGATAATAACACGTTCTCAGTCACACAAGCACGCACGCACGTGCACGCGCACCACGTGTGCTTTCTGTGTGGTTTCTGTGTGGTAACACAGTGAAACAAACTACCTGGCAGCAGCCATTATTCAACTCCACAAAACAATAAAACTACTCGTCCAAACTTACTTCATGTACACTCAAAACGTTACCAAACATGTCACTGACAGTTCACATTAGTTTTAACATCCTTAGGAATGTTTTAGATAGTTAAATAATTATCTGTGAAAAACGAGGAACAGACACGTTAACTTTCTCTTGCCTTGCTCAGCCAGCAGCGGTTTATTACTGAGCTGCGCATGCGTGGGCCAAGACTATAGTGTTTCCTCTGTCATTCACAGGAGCGCAGAGGCGCCATCTACTGACTTGGAAGTCTAATAAGATGTGAAAACACATACAAAGTGTCACAATAATGTTAGAGTAATTCTGATAATCTTTAAAAAATGGGGGGTGTATGTTTTAGTGGAAAACTTTTAAATAGAGGCATTTTCTGAACCCTCTACATATGCAGTACAATGGTCTATATATGCAGTAGGCTACAGTAGTTTATAGATTCTGTACAGTGGGATATAAATGCATCACAGTGGTCTAGATGCAGTGTACAGTGGTCTCATACAGCTATAGATACAGTACAGTGGTCTCATACAGCTATAGATACAGTACAGTGGTCTCATACAGCTATAGATACAGTACAGTGGTCTCATACAGCTATATACAGTAAAGTGGTCTCCTTTTTACAATAGGCGGAAATTACATATTTGTACTGCATGCAAAAAACTGCATGGTTCTTGCCTAAAACTGCATGAGATTGGCATAACTTTGACATGTCTGTACAGGGGAGGCTTGTAGGTATCCATGTAACCCATTTTAGTGGAGGAGCTTAACCCCATTTTTTTACATTATTGAAACGAAGCGGATAAAAGCGCCAAATTTTTTATGAGGCTTCTTTAGGACCTACTGATGGATTCTAGCCTTGGTTACCAAACTTTATTTTGAAAAGTATCCATACAATTATCCATATCAATATCCATTAAAAAAAACAGGCCAATTCACTTTTTGACCTATAACTCTTGAACCGTAGGTCATAGGATAAAAAGTATTTTTTTCCCTGGACTCCTTGGATCATGATGCAACTTCCCATATAGGTCCCGCCCATTTCCGATTTCAAGATTTTCCACCATTTTGCGTTATCTTCAAAACACATATTTTGCTATTACTCCTACAAATTTGGTCCAAAACTCACACAAATCGGCACACACTCTTTGTCTTTGGTCATGTGATCAAGATTTATCAGTCAGATTTTTCATATTCCCTTCGGATTGGCTACGATTGGCTTCTGCAATTTGTGGGAGGGTCCGTTTTGCAAAAATGGCAAAAATCATGAACACAGCATCTTATCTGTCCCAAATGTTGATCATTGAGGGGCCACTAAAAAACGCAGAGCCAATGCGATTTCACTTCCACCCATAGGGGGCGCAACAAATTCTACAAATGTCACTGTTTTTGCACCAACTTAAGTACAAATGGTCTTGTGAGTCATGTGACAATGACCGTGCAACAGGCTTTTGATATTCCATACTGTTTTCTTGTAATTGGCTTCAAAGAAAAAGCATTTGATGAGTATGCAGATGACGTTTTCATCCCTTTTATCTGCTGAAGCAGCTGTAGGAAACCTAGCGGTTGGATGTTGCATGGGACATACATCCCAGATAGTTTGAAGGAGTCCACCCACGAAAAGAGAGGACAAGGTGTTCGCAGGAAAGTTTCAGTCAGACAAAGCTACCAGGCATTAGGCAATTGGATGGATTTTCTTCGTGACCCAGCAAATAAGAGGGAGCTGTTTGCCTTTTTGACTTCCAGAACTGAAAAGTTCAACTGGCCACCATCCAAAGCTGTGTATGGCACATCAGGGCAAGCTGTGTCGTCTTTTGGTTCCAGTAGTACCATGACCTGTTGCAATCATGAAGAGGCAGACACCAGGATTCTAGTTCATGTACGGCATGCACTGGAGCAAGGAGCAAAAACGATCCTACTGCGTACTGAGGACACTGATGTCATAGTGATCCTTGCAGGCTTGTTCCATGATTTAGTTTCGATTCAATCTTTGGCTGACATCTGGGTAGCTTTTGGTATGGGCAAAAAAATACAGATTTTACCACATCAACATCATGTGTAAATCTCTGGGGGAGCCAAAATCTCGTGCTCTGCCTATGCATGCATTGTCAGGTTGTGGCACAACATCTGCTTTCCACAGTAAGGGCAAAAAGTCAGTCTGGCCAAACATCCCTTCCAGCTGCTGAATGTTGACAGTCAGCAGTTCCAGAAGCTTGAGAGACTGACAGTTATCCTGTATGACAAATCCAGTCCTTTGATCTCCATCAACCAGACTAGAAAAGATCTCTTCTGTCATGGGAATAGGTCGATGGAGAAACTGCCACCCACCCAAGATGCACTACTTCAGCATGTTAAGCGGGCAGTTTATCAAGCAGGTATCTGGGTGACCAGCCTACAAACAGAACAAGTTATTCCTTCCCCACATGAATATGGATGGACCAAGGAATCGGAGGCATGGGTGCCAGTTTGGATGACAATTCCAGAAGTCTCCAGAGCATGCAGAGAGCTGATCAAATGCTATTGTAAAGGGGACTGTTCCACCTGCAAATGTGGCAAATCAAATTTGGACTGTTCACCACTTTGCAATTGCAAATGTTTGACTCACAAGACAATTTGTACTTAATTTGGTGCAAAAACAGTGATATCTGTAGATTGTGTTGCCCCCCCTATGGGTGGAAATGAAATAGCATTGGCTCTGTGTTTATTTGTGGCCCATCAATGATACGAATTTGGGCAGATAGGAGGCCGTGTTCATGATTTGTGCCATTTTTTTCCAAACGGACCCTCCCACAAATTTTAGAAGCCAATCGTAGCCAATCTGAGGGGAATATGAGAAATCGGACTGATACATCTACATCACATGACCAAAGACACAGTGTGTGCCGATTTGTGTGCATTTTGGATTTAATTTGTAAGAGTAATTATAAAATATGTGTTTTGAAGATAACGCAAAATGGCGTAACATTTTGAAATCAGAAAAGGCGCGGGACCTATATGGGAAGTTGCGTCGTGATCCAAGGAGTCTAGGAAAAATATATTTTTGATGCTATGACCTACGGTTCAAGAGTTATAGGCCAAAAAGTGAATCGGCCTGTTTTTTTTAATGAATATTGATATGGTTAATTGTATGGATACTTTTCAAAATAAAGTTTGGTACCCAAGGCTAGAATCCATCAGTAGGTCCTAAAGAAGCCTCATAAAAAAATTGGCGCTTTTATCCGCTTCGTTTCGATTATCTTGTTAAAGGTTCTATGACATTCATTTTCACTTTTTTTATTTTCAATGGTTTATTTGGGGTTTTAACACCTCAATTACCCCCAAAAAACCTGAACTTTGAACATTCAGTCGATTTTCTGTGGTTTGGGGGTTTCTGAATAATTAGGCGGAAAAGTAATCCTTGATTGGCTCTCATGCTCTCTCGTCACTGTTCAGAAGGAATCCGCCCCCTCCCCCTTCTGTAACGCCCTCTCCACTTTCTGACACTCCCCTCTCCTCCCCTCTCCTCCCCGCCTCTCCTCTCTCTCAGTTTCCTCATAACTTTCCTGTTTGTTTCGAGTGCGTTTAAAAAATAATAATGGCTTCTAAAGGTTATTCATACTACTACTGCTCTGTTGTTGGCTGTGTTGATCAACACAAATCTTTACATAGACTCCAAGGCAACGAAGAAACACGATCCAAGTGGATTAATTTTATTTATGACGGTAATGTCCCCGCTGTGATTCCAAAGAGGCGCATCGACGTATGTGCGCATCATTTTACTACGGACGATTTCTCCAACTTTACTCAATTCCAAATGGGCTTTGCTGAAAGACTGGCTTTGAAAAAAGAAGCCATACCAAGTGTTCGAGTCTCAACTGTAAGTATTTATATCGCAACTCTTTGTGATAACTTGTAACCCTGAAACATAACTGTCATAATCATCATCGCTTCCCAACCAAACAAACACACGTGTATATCATGTCATCATCATTTTTAGTGATAACGCTAGCTAGGGCAGGGGTACAACTAACATCCACACTACTATGCATTGCAGAGAATCATATAAACACTACAACCTAAACTACAACTATTATTACTTGTCACAACGACTGCCTTCTAGATAACATTTAGACCAGGGGTCTTCAACAGGGGGTCCGGGACCCCTTGTGGGTCTTCAAAGTCACTACAAAGCGTCCGCCAAATCTTTGTGTGATTATGATTTTTATTTACCCTAGCATCCCTTTTCTGGGGAGAACTTTAGTCAAAAATAGCCGATCTACAAGCTCACAACGCCTCGCGCTGCGAGGTGTTGTGCAATTGTACATTAGATCTGCTATTTTTGGGAAAGAAGTAAAGGTGTCGATGGAAAAAAAGATCAGACCAAGTAAAGCAGAAACACAATTTTATACAATATAGAGGGGTCCCTGCTTCATCTCTCTCTATCAGCTAAGGGGTCCCTGCTTCATCTCTCTCTATCAGCTAAGAGGTCATGCTTCATCTTTCTCAGCTCGGGGGTCCCTGCTTCATCTGTGTCTCAGCTAGGGGTCCCTGCTTCATCTCTCTCAGCTAGGGGGTCCCTGCTTCATCTGTGTCTCAGCTCGGGGGTCACATACAGTATCTCACATGCACAGCCATAAAACCAAAAGGGCCATTGTCTATTGACCCCCTGTTAAGCTGTGAGCTGACCCCCTGGTAGCTGTGAACTGTCTACCCAAAATGCTAACATTCCAGTCTTATCAGAAGCTGGAGTTTTAGGCACTGTTATCAGTTCTTTAGCTAAACAGACTACTCAATGCTAAGCAATGTAATGATATAATATTGCTTCAAAAGCTTTCAGCTGAAAGCTAGGGGGTCCCTGCTTCATCTCTCTCATCTAGGGGGTCCCTGCTTCATCTGTGTATCAGCTTAGGGGTCCCTGCTTCATCTCTCTCTCAGCTAGGGGGTCCCTGCTTCATCTGTGTCTCAGCTTGGGGGTCCCTGCTTCATCTCTCTCTTAGCTAGGGGGTCCCTGCTTCATCTCTCTCTCAGCTAGGGGGTCCCTGCTTCATCTTTCTCTTAGCTAGGGGGTCCATGGGCTCAAAACGTTGAAGACCCCTGGTTTAGACTATGTTTTAGATGTTTAATTTCCTGCAGGCATCTCAACATTGCTGTTATTTATTATTACTTTTTAGATCTCTGTAGTTGTGTTCATGTAGATCTAGATTATAAATCCAAAAATTTCACATGTGTAATATCAATGCAGATCTACAAGCTCACGACTCATTGCGTCCTCCACGCGTAGTCAGCTTGTAGGTTTGGGATTTTGGAGGTGGGACATTGTCATGTGAAGGATCATAAAATTGTCTCTACTATGTTGTTTGCAAATTATTCCCCCAATACATTGGATCTAGTTGCTGTTTGTGCTCCACCCCTTCAATTCATTCAATGATTGCGTTATTATAAATAACATATTTTGATGTTTCTCTTTCTATTGCAGTCCATCACTCCAGAGCATGGTTTAGCAGCAACTACATCTGTGCAGAGTGTGACCAGAGACTTTGGTTGCCAGACTGACCCCATCTTGAACCCGGTGCAACCAGAAAAAGTAACAGTGGGCACTCAGTTGGGACGACGGAGACTAATTGAATACAGAAGTAAATGTAGGTTCATTTGTATTACAACAAGACATTTATTTGATCTAATTGTGATATTGTATTGCATATTCTAAAAATTTTGGTACTGTAATGTAGCTGTGTATGTTTATTGTTTGATTTACCTTGGGCTTTGACATGAAAATTCTTTATTTTAAATGTTTGCAATACAATTAATCAGTCTAGTGGAATTGAAAGTTTCACGATTGAAGTGCATAATTGGCTAAAGGAAGAAAGAAAATGTTTCTTCTGAACATGTTAGTGCTAAAACATACAGTATCTCACATGCACAGCCATAAAACAAAAAGAGCCATTCACCCCCTGGTAGCTGTGACCTCACCCCCCTTGGAGCTGTGACCTGTACCCAAAACCCTTACATTCCTTATTAGCAGCTGGTGTTTTAGGCACTGTTCTATTCAAAGGGCTTTATTGGCATGAGAAAACATACGTTTACATTGCCAAAGCAGAAAGCACAACACAACTATAAAGCACTAAATTAATATATATATATATGTACATTTGAAAGTCAGAATCTTCCATAGATCAATTTCTATGAATCAAGATCACTGGGTGCAGGTAAAGTGCAGGAATATACACAGTGATTAGTCTTTAGGGTGGTTGTGTTCCGTTTGATATCCTTCTCCTATCACATCTACTCAATGCTAAACAATGTAATGATATGATATTGCTTCAACAGCTTTCAGCTAAAATTGATATTTCTTTTAGGTATACAGACAGATCTTCCACTGGAACCTTCTCATCCACCACAATTTGGAACACCTATCCAATCAACCCCGATGAAGCCACCTGCTAAAAGAGCTCGTTGGGAAGAGGATGAAGACGAGGAGGAAGAGGAGGTATCAATTGCCGGTACTTCTGCAATGGAAGTTGATAATGAAGACCCAAGCTACAACCCAGAAAAATCGCTGGCGGAATTGGCGGAGGCTGAGACGTCTGAGGCAGCGGACAAGTCGTGAGTAATACAAAGCTAATTCAACAAATCAGTTAACCCAAAAAGCTTATACTCGTTCCAATTCCTGTATATATATATAGACTTCACTATTTTCTATTGTGTACAGGATTGTCGAAGGCCTTCCACACCACAAGGAAAAGAAATATATAGTGTATGAAAGCTGCCTCATGGAGCTGTTCAAGAAGTGTGCCGTGTGCCAGCGTCCAAGTGAGGTGTCCTGCAGGACTAGAGGGACCATGGTAACCGTGGAGCAGACTTGCAACTATTGTGAACAGGCGGTCAGAAGCTGGAGAAGCCAGCCTTTGATCCGATCCAATCCAGCCGGTAACATCCATCTCTCCGCAGCCATATACATCGGTGGAGAGTCCTTTGTCAAATTAGAAAGGGTAAGATTATGCACACTGTGTGTGTGTGTGTGTGTGTGTGTGTGTGTGTGTGTGTGTGTGTGTGTGTGTGTGTGTGTGTGTGTGTGTGTAAAAATGTTTTTATATCATACACATACTACAAGTTTATGTATTTATAGATTTAGGTCAAACTAATGTTATTTGGTCTGTACATGTCTTTGTCTGTGCCTTTTTATATTTTCTAACAGGTCTTCAACTCTATGAACGTGCCGATGCATACATATCGCACTTTCCGCCGGCATTCAAAAACGTTCATTGAGCCAGCCATACTTCATGCCTGGAAACAGTCACAAAATGACTTACTTAGGCAGTGCCGTGAGTCACCTAATGGCATCATAGCTGGTGGTGACATGCGTGCAGACTCCCCAGGTCAGTCTGTTAAAATCTAGCTAATGTTATATGGTCTCATTTAGATTGGGTAGATGGCATAATATTTACACATTTTAAAAAGCAATATATTAATTTCTGTATTTATCTGTATAAAGGCCACTCTGCCAAATATGGGAGCTATACGATGATGAACCTGGAGGTAGACAAGGTCATCGATATCCAGTTGGTCCAGGTAAATACAAATGCATGTGTGTGTGTATAGCTACATATACAAACAGTATACACTTGCCATCTATTTATACACACACACACACAAACACACGTGTGTTCTGTTTTGACAGTGTAATCAAGCCGGTGGGAGTTGGGCAATGGAGAAATATGGCCTAGACGACAGCCTTGCATTTTTGGCAGAAAAGAATGTGACTCTGCAATGCATTGTGACCGATCGCCATCCAATGATCCAGAAATTCCTGAGGGAGAAAGAGATCGTTCAATTCTATGACGTCTGGCATTTGGAGAAAAGTACATTTACTTTTTATATATTTTTTAAATTTTTAAATAAAAGTTTTGGGGTAAAATATGACATTCTATTAGAATTAATGTTGTATCACTTTACTATTGTGAACAGCTTGAGTAATCAATTAATCTAGGGCAGGGGTCTTCAACAGGGGGGCTGTGGCCCCTAGGGGTTATTCCGAGTTACTACGGGGGGTCCTTCAAATTGTTGTGTGATATGATTTTTTATTTTTCCTTAGCCACTTGAACCCTAGCATCCCTTTTCTGAGGAGAACTTTGCCAAAAATAGACGATTTACAAGCTCAGAACGTCTTGCGCTGCGAGGCATTGTGAACTTGTAGATCTGACATTTTGGGCAAAGAGGTGTAGTTGATGTGGGGAAAAAAAGAGCACACCACATAAACATAAAAATGTTGAATCTGAAACACTATTTCAGATGATATAGAGGGGGTCCCTGATTCATCACGCTCTCAGCTAGGGGGTCCTTGGCCAGAAAATGTTGAAGACCCCTGAACTAGGGTTATGTTATGTTGAAATGTATAAACAGTGAAAATGTTATTTGCACAACTGTAGGCATTTCAAAACAACTGGAGAAGATCGCCAAGCTGAAAGACTGTGAAAAAGTCAGGCAGTGGATACGTTCCATCAGGAACCATATCTACTGGACAGCGTCTTCATCCAGGACTGGTCCAGAGAGAGTGGCAAAATGGAGAGCCATACTCAATCATGTGCGTGACATCCACGTTCACAAGAAATCACCGCTGTTCAAAAAATGTCTCCATCCAAGACGTGCCACCACTCAAATCTCCAAATGGCTGAAAGCAGGTGTGTATTTCTATGCTACCGCAGTGGTTCTGATACTTTTTCTTACTCAGAATAATTTTGTAATCCACGCCACACTGAATGACATTGTAACTTTAGAGAACTTTACATTATTCCTATTACACTATGTCAATCTGCACCAAAAAGAATATGACACGAGGACAGTGGAGGAATTTGTTTCAATTAGATCAAATTGATGTACTGGCGTGTAACCCCTTGAACCCCTGCATCCTTATTCTGAGTGAGTCACTCTACAAAAAAAGGACATGTACAACTTCACAAAACAACAAGCTGTGAGCTTGTACATCTGCTTTTGTTGGCTATGAGATGTGGTGGATATTGAAAAATAATGTGCCAACCACAGTGCAAATTGAGTGATAAAATTCTAGATGTCACAGTACTCTGCTGCACCTGTGGACTTGTGTCATAGCACCCACTTTGAGAAACACCGGTGTAGCAACATGAAAATAAATGGATTTGTCATTGATTGTCTTACAATCTTCTTTTTTTAATTTTGAGGACCTACAGTAATTACAATGCATTTTTCTAGGAACTACTCCCTTCTCCAAGCTGGAGAAGGTGATTGAGAAAAAGACTACCCTGAAAGACATCGAGAAGCTCAGTCCTCATCACCAAACGTCTTCTCTGGAGGCATTTCACAGTGTAATCATTCGCTTTGCTCCCAAAAGCGTTGTGTACACATACATTGGAATGCTGTGCAGGTAATGCAATACATATATCTAAAATTCTGGTAAATGATATTATTTCTGTAATCATTTTGTTTTTATTTTCCTCAACATTGTATAATTTATATTTTTCAGGACCCTCCTAGCTGTGCTGCATTTCAATGAGAATACTCGCCGCCCACATGCAAGAAGCAAGAAAGGAGAACCTCTTTATGCTGTCCGTTTCCCAAAGGCCCGAAAGGGTGAATGCAGAGCTGTACCAGTGCTGGTCGATCCCACATACCGTAAGTGTTCACTGTGTATGTTCCCCCATCAATCAAAATAACGTTGAATATTTCAATAATTTTTATTGCACTTCTACACTCAAAAAATTCCAGTATTTCAAACACAAGTAGAAATCGAAAAAAGAAACTGTACATTCCCTGAATAGAAATCTAAAAACAATCTGACAACGATCAGTGCAAATATTCAGGAATATAAGAAAATTATCAGAATAAATTGAAATGTGCCATTCTCAATACAATCCGTGAAAACATAGCAAAACAAACTTTACATTGCCTGAATAAAATATAAATTTAACCGGACAAGAATCAGTGCAAATATCAATGAAAAAAAAAAAAAAATTCAGATTAAACTGTAATGTGCCATTCTAAATACTATCTGTGGAAACATAGCAAAAAAATCCTTTACATTCCCTGAATAAAATATAATTTTAACCGGACAACAATCAGTGCAAATAGAAATGAAAATAATAAAATTATCAGATTAAACTGAAATGTGCCATTCTAAATACTGTCTGTGGAAACATAGCAAAACAAACTTTACATTCCCTGAATAAAATATAATTATAACCGGACAACAATCAGTGCAAATATTAATGAAAATAAAATAAAATATCAGAATAAACTGAAATGTGCCATTCTAAATACTATCTGTGGAAACATAGCAAAACAAACTTCACATTCCCTGAATAAAATATAATTATAACCGGAAAACAATCAGTGCAAATAGAAATGAAAATAAGAAAAATAAGAAAAATGAAATGAAATTTGCCATTCCAACGTTACAATCTGTGGAAACATAGCTAAACAAAGTTTACATTCCCTGAAAAAAAAAGAAATCTAACCTAAAAATAGCAAATGAAAACCAAGAGTAAAAAATATGGAAATGCTATAGGCAAATGGCCTTTGCTAACAATACACTGGGGAGTGGGGACCCTACTTTCACCGTTGCCTTATCTATTATCACCAAACTTCTATGCCATATTTTACTTGTTCCAAATTGTTTCAAATAGTATGATTAGACGATCTACAACGCTACATTGTGAGCTTGTAGATCTGCTATTTGAATTTTTTGTAAATGTATTTAAAATTTAAAAAAAATGCAAATAAGTTTAGGGAGAATGGGGTAACACACCGGCAAATATATGGCCGTGGATGTATTTACTGAATGTCTTCATATTGCACAGGGTATGCTGGTGACTTGATGGACCTTGTTTGTGAGAAAGTGGTGGACGACCCTGCTCCGTACATGGCTGAGTTGGGACAGATCCCGGTACCTGAGGACATGTGTGCAGGGTACGAACGGCCAGACAGAGAGACGGTCATCGCCAGCTATGTTTCACGATTCAATCTAGAGCGTGACGTTTGAATCCAACATACAAACCGTCTGCATCCGGATAATGCTGACGGATATGTTGCACCACACATGCCGGGATGGGGACACGGATTCTTTTTCCCAATAAACCCCAGCACCAGCTGACAAACATCCTGTAGGCTAGGTACCTGTAACGCCTGTGAAATGTTTTTCGTTATTTGAAAATAAAAGTTGATTGCTGATACAATTTTACTCCTTTTTTATTAGATGATTTCAATGAATATACTGTACAGGATGTGTCTCAAGAATCTAGTCAAATGCCTAATTGGAATACATGCATTTACAATCATTTTAAAAAAGTCATTATAGGAACTGTTATTGCCTGACTGCAATGCTTCAATGTCAAATGGTTTTAATCCATGAGTTGACTGGAGCAAAATTGTAATGCATACTGAAATTAACTATCACAGTGGTTGTCATTTCATACACTAAATCATTGCTTCTCTACCTTTTCAGGCCAGCCCCAAAATAGTCATATCTGAACTGGGAACCACCAAGATAAATATTGTGGATATAGCAGATCTATAAGTTCACACGGCCTCACATTGCTAGTCATTGTGAGCTTGTAGATCGGCTATTTACAAATGTTTAGGCTCTTTCTTATATTTTTGGTCAATTTCGCCAATGTTTGACCAGTTCATATAGTATAGCAGTTTGATTAGTTTTTATGCTGTTGGTATTGAAAAGGTATTAAAAGTCCTTTGACTGTCACTTCAATGTCATCCCCCTCGGGGTCCAGAACCACTGCACTACATTACTACCAAGCATGACTGCAACTTACCCTTTGGCCTAGAATAGATGTTTGCCGAATCTTGCTAAAGTTAGTTGATAGACAACCTACCTATGCAAAGCTGATCTGTTTCTTAGGCGGCCATGCTCAGCATTGTACATCGCCAGTGCAGCCTGTAGAAACACACATCTGGTAGTCCAGGATGTTCTGTCATACAGCTGCCTCTGCGTCTGTCGCCTGCGTTGAGCTGCCGCATTCGTCTCCGAACCTTGAGTAAATGACATACAGTATACAGTATGATGAATAATAAAATGAACTTTATTTGTATAGCACCTCTCATGACATGAAATGCAGCACTAAGTGCTTTACAGAGCAAGAATACAGTTACTAGTATCTTATCTGTAGGCCTTTGGGTTACTAGGCCTGCATGTGTGTGTGTGTGTGTGTGGAGGTGAGGAGGCTCTCATTCTAGACAGAGGCTCTTTGATCATTACATTACACGTGTATGTCAGGAAGGAAGGGAGTGGAGTCAATGGCACACACCCTGTGTCTTTACAGGTCAAACAATGTAAATGCTAATCCCAATTCACACCTAGCAGTCATCTAGGCTGTGTCTGTCTGCAACACATAATTCATCTTGGCTGTAGTGAAATACATGTTGACATTTCTATATGGTTTAGACTTGTGTATGTGTTGGCTAGGGGAAATAATTAACAGTCTATATGCAGCTAGATTGTTACCTTTGGTATTTCTTTGCAGCAGATATTCTCCTCCTCTTTCGGCTTGCTGACACAATTTCCACAAGTGCACCTGTGAAATAATAGTAAAATAATTGAATTATAAAACTAAACAACGTTATATTACTTCATCTCAAATCCAAGGATTCACTGCAAAACACATATAGGCAATTATGTGATCGTGTTTTTTTAGTGATTATACTAGAGTAGGGGTATGCCTACAGCGTTGGTTCTCAAAGAGGGGCCTGGGTACCCCCAGGGTTACCTGGGGGTGTTCCAGGGGGTCCCCAGCTAGATGATGGACAGGAACCAAATGGACCCTTATGAGTCTGTAACTCTGAGAGTGTACAAATGGAACCAAATGGACCCTAACGGGTCTATTTGGTTCCATTTGTACACTCTCAGAGTTAAATTAACATTGATTTTACAATATGAATTGGGGTCCCAGAGGTATGAATGCCATTACATGGGGGTCCGTAGCCTATTGCATGTCAAACTGGGGGTCCTTGAAATTAAAATGGTCGAGAATCACTGCTAGAGAGCTGTAAAATACTTCTCTTATTGGGGTCCCTGGCTTATCTTTTCAAATGGGGGTCCGCGGGCTAAAAAGTGTCAATTTGGGGGTCCTTGACATGAAAAAGTTTGAGAACCACTGGCCTACAGTAGTAATTCTCAAACTGCTTCATGTCAAGGACCCCCAAATGTATATGACCCCCTTCGCAAAATATTTTGTTCCAGGGACCACCAGAAGCAAAGTTTGGAGTTAAAAAGGTTCACTTAAAAATATATATATATATAAAAAAATGTGCGCAAATATACATGCTTTTAAAAATAAAGCAGATCTACAAGATCAGCTATATCTGCTATTTTAATACACCCAAAGTATAATGGTTAAAGTGGATACAATCATTGTGATGCTATATGAACTTATTTAGCTGGGGACCCCCTGGTACCCCGCCAAGGACCCCTGGGGGTCCTCGGATACCAATTTCAGAAACAATTGCCTACAGCAACAAACGTTGATAGCGTATGAAAGCTACATAACCACAGTGCTATCCTCTTTGGTAAAATAACAAATAAATCAAAGAAGTGAGCATAACGGTAGCCTTCTGTAGTGGTTTAATTTTTTTCTAATGCATACTGCCTATTACATTGTACACAGACTAAAAGTAAAACAACGTCGATTTATTATCTTGAATGAATGGTTACTTTACCGTCACATAGACACATTATCACTAAGTTTATGAGGATACAAAGTTAGCTGAAGCAAACGTTGTTTTGTAAACATAATTTTAACATCACTTACCATTGATCAACTGTCTGCTGTGTTCGCCGTGGCCGAACTTGTGGCGGAGAATCAGCCATTAAAAGATCTACTTCTGGGTCTGAATCAGGGTCGAATAAATGTGCATTGGCCGCCATAGTTTGTGAATAAAAAGTGTTATTAATGATCGTACGTCGTCCGTTTCTATGGTTGCAGAATGATGCTATGAAAGAAAAAAGAAAAAAGGCTCTTTCTAGAGGGCGGGGGAGGAGGGGGAGGAGTTGAGGGTTCGGGGGAGGGGTTGAGGACTTGGGGGGGTGGAGCAACGCTGATGATTGACAGGCAAATCTGTAAACTACGACCTCTAGTGGCAAAAATTACTTTTGACATTGCAGTTGAAAAGGCTTTAGAAATGTGAGACAAAAACACCTACAGTGGATCACTGGAATGGAATTTTCAGTTGAAACTTTTTGTACACGTTTGAAGGACCAGGACAAAAACTTTGAATGTGGTGTAAACATGAATGTCATTAAACCTTTAAGCTCTCCCACTATTTCCATTCACATATATTGAGGTGACAGCTCAAGGGACCATTTGGAAAATGGTGATGGCCGTTTTTTCCTTGCCAAAATGTTGTCTTAAATTTGAATCATTAGGTATTTAGCCCCCTTCCCGACAAGGTAGCATGACAAGGTTGGTCTCATTGGAAACCTGAGGTTGTCTGGAATCAAATGGTATCTCTATCTTTGGGCTGCGTCTAAATCTGAGCGTTCCACAGTGTCCGAAAGACAGTCTCGCCGGCGTTCCAGCCAGCCATACCGCAGGTCTCATAGGGGTAATAAAACATTGAAAAAAACACACTGTGGACCACTTTTTTTTCTTGGGATCATCAAAATCCCTATATTAGAGGTCCTATGGATGCCAAAAATCAAAACTAGAAAAAAGAAAAAAAGAAACAGTCGCGCGTGGACCCCTCTTAGGGCCTCTACTACTGGCATAATCTTAAAATACACCCTTCAAGGATTAAGAAAAAAGCCCCGAAACAGAGTCAAGATGTGCTTGAATCTTAATAATAAATGTTTTTATGAATTCCTTGGGTCCTAATTGTATGGAAACATGTGTTCATTTGTCCCTGTAGGTTGTTTATTTGAATAGCTATGCTGTTTTGTCTTTTTTTTTTACATTTTCGAATTTGGGTAGGAGTTGTGTAAGAAAGGGTTAAAAATTAACCCCATGGGACATTTTTTCAGCCTGTTACCTGGCAGAATCTTAAAATACACCCTTCAAGGATTAAAAAAAAAACAGTTGTCAGGGAAAAATCCATGTAAGAATTTAGTAAAAAAGAGAAGTAATAGATGTGATACAACCATTTTCAGCTGTTTTTGTGCAGTTTTTGCCCCGAAACAGAGTCAAGATGTGCTTGAATCTTAATAATAACATTTTTTATGAATTCCTTGGGTCCTAATTGTATGGAAACATGTGTTCATTTGTCCCTGTAGGTTGTTTATTTGAATAGCTATGCTGTTTTGTCTTTTTTTTACATTTTCGAATTTGGGTAGGAGTTGTGTAAGAAAGGGTTAAAAATTAACCCCATGGGACATTTTTTCAGCCTGTTACCTGGCAGAATCTTAAAATACACCCTTCAAGGATTACGAAAAAACAGGTGGCGTAAAAAAATCCACCCTATGCGCGTGGACCCCCCTTTCCATCTAGACTAATAGTCATGTTGAGTGAAATGCAACTTAGATGAAGTCTGCACCAAGTGAGGCTTGAACCTGTGACCTTGAGGTTGTGAGACATACACTTAAGCGGGAAGCTACTGGACCAACAGACAAACCTCTGAAAAAAGAGATCACACTGATCATACAGTTTCACGCAAATAGCTGAAAAGTCCTGGCTTTAAGTGTTTTTCAAACTGCTCAAGATTGCGGACAATCTAAGGGCGGTGCTTACTGGTCAACGTGATAGATGTGTTCCTCATTAGTCAAGGCACATGTGTAAGCAGGTCTAATGGCTGTCGGCCAAACGAGGCATGACTTTTGCCTGTTTAAAGTTTCAATTTTCAAAAAATTGCTATAGCGCCCCCGTTTGACCAATTGGAGTAAGATTGGTTTCAGTGATATTTGGAATGGCCCTTTACATTTCTGCAAAGTTTCAAAGAATGGTAAGTCTGCATGTATGTGTTAGGGGCAGATGAATAATTGTCATAAAACGGCAATATTCATTGGCTCATTAAAGCTTCATTTTTTCACTTATGGAAAATCCGCTGCAAACGTTTGTCGGCATAGGTCCAAAGTTCATGTGTAAAACGTTTCGTGCAGATTGCTCAAAAATCCCAGGAGGAGATAGGTTTTAACTGCTTTTTACTGCTTTTCATATAATTCAAAATGGTGGGAGATCTAAAGGTCAGAGGTCAAAAGTCAAACAGTGAAAGTTGTTAGGCATGAGGAGACGCATGTGTGCATCGAAGTTTCATGGCTGTAGGTCAAACAGGGCATGAGTTGTACCTGTTCAAAGTTGGCATTTTCAACTGAGTGCTATAGCGCCACCTTTTGACGAAAGATTGTGAGATTTATTTCTTGATCGTTTTTCATGACCATCTATCATATGGCCGAGTTTCATAAAAAGCGTATGCACGGTTCAGCCAGAACTGGCAAAAATGGCAGAGGAAGAAATGGAATAATGCCAATAACAAAACGGGTCCATGCTGGAAGCCTGGCCCCGTAAATATTTGCCTCTGAAATGTAGTGGAGTAAAAGTATAAAGTTATAAAAATTGGACATACTTCAGTAACGTACCTATATTTTTATTTTAAGTACATAACTTGAGTAAATGTAATTAGTTACTTTACACCACTGGTCTGTATTGTCTTTTGCTCCAGCAGATGTCCTATCAGCTTCACTTGTCTTAAATTGTCCATCAATTGTCCTTTATCCTGTAAGGTCTTCTGTATACAATACTGTATATAAACTCTGTCCTCTCTGTTTGCTTGATCATCTGTTGTCAACCTGTTGCTGTGTGTTACCTGCATGTTGGAAGATTAAGTAAAGATTGTTGTGTTTGTTACTCCTGTCTGTCTGCTCTTTCCAGCTCTTGGTTTTCTACTTTAAAACCCAGGCAGTCCATCCAGATCAGGTCCTTTAATATGTGGCTGTAATCAGGTTTTATTTATTGCAGACATTCAAACTTCTGGTGTTTTATTTGTCATTTAGACTGATGAACTGCTGGTTGTCAGAGAGAAGCTGTGAAGCTCTGGCCTCATCTACCCGCTCTAATCCTTCTCATTTGAGAGAATTAGACTTGACCTTCACCGTTCTGCCGGAATCTGGACTGATGGACTTCTCTGGATTGGAAACTCTCAAGTGAGTAGACTTGGACTGTGTTCATGTTTGGTTAGTGCAGCGATTCCCTTGTTGAGTCCCGTGCAGTGGTGGAAAAAGTACTACATTTTTTCTTTACTTAAGTAAAAGTATCAATACTGAAATGTGGAAATACTCTGTTAAAAGTAAAAGTCCGGTAATCAAAATTTACTTGAGTAAAAGTACAAAAGTATTGGTATAAAAATATATTTAAAGTACAAAAGTAAAAAGTACTCATTATGCAGAATGTCCCAAGTTTTCAAATTAAAACAAATCTTTTGAAATTAGCAGATCTACAAGCTTGCAGATCGGCTTTTTTCAAATGACCAAAATGTATATAGGGCTGAAGTGGGTAATGTTTGGTAATAATAATCAAAATCCAGAGGTGGACAGAGTACTCGACCCCAGTACTTGAGTAAGAGTACAGATTCTCCCTGGTTAAATGTACTCCACTACAAGTAAATGTAGCTCAGTCAAAATATTACTTGAGTAAGAGTAAAAAAGTGCTTGCTTTTAAATGTACTTAAGTAATCAAGAGTACATGCTTTTGAAAACACTTAAGTAAAATACTTAAGTAAAAGTACATTTCTTATTTTTCACATCAATGAATTGCTGTAATTTTTTCACAATTAATTTATAAGACCTTGTAACTCGTTTCAGAGAAGTCACTCTGAAACCACCGGCACTGATGTGCTTGCTTGTAGAACCATTACGTTATACAAAGCATGCAGAAATGCCTATAAAAACATAGAATTGAAATTAATGGGATCGAAAAGGTTGTCATTTTCATGTTTTATTAAACACGGGGGGTTTACACAAATAGGGCTGTCAATGGAGGAAACTGCAACTTAAAGGTTGGATAGCCTTGAAGTTGTTTGTGGCCATCATCAGGAGTTCCTCCCAAGAAAACATAATGTCTGTCCAAACTCTAGATCTGCAGAAATCTAAACTATCTAGGCATCTAGAGACCATCCAGTCTACTTCCCACAGTACACTCATTTTCAGACATTAGACAGGGCATGTTCTCTCCTTCACTGAGGCTTCGTCCACACGTACACGGGTATTTTCATAAACGCAGATATTTCGTTTTCGTTTTTGAAAACCTCCGCGTCTACACGGCCCTGTTTAAAAAAATCTCTCTGTCCACACGACAACGGCTAAACGTTAACGGCTAAATGCAAAAACTCCGTTTACCGTGTCCACACGGGAACACATAGCCTGAGTTTTTAAAAATCTACACTGTGGCAGGAGTTTTCCAAAAGATGCGTTTACATGGAGCAAAAACGCGTTTGCGTGTGGACGAACCCCCCAAAACGCATATAAAAAGCTACGTTTATGAAAATACCCGTGTACGTGTGGACGAAGCCTGAGGAGTAGGGATGGAGCTCGTTAATTTTTATTGATAATGAGCACCTTATCGAGCCCGCTTATCGAACCAAGATTTTATCGAGCCCACTATCGATCTTTTTCTATTATTAAGAAAAAAGACGTGAGACGAAAAATTCTGAACAGAACCGGTATCTTTTTTTATTGGCCAGTTTGTGACAGTGAGTTTTTGGCTGACCACTATCTAAAATTAAATGAAGATGTCAAAAGTAAAAAATATTTTTGCCTATCATTAAAACAACCATTCATATAATGTGCAATAAGTGTTAAATGGCTTTATATTATGAATAGTACTGTAATAATTACTATAAAATCTCCATGTCTCTTCAACTCTTTATAAACAAAAAATGCATATTTAATTTTTCTATTCTTTTTTCTTTGTTTTAACCAAAATATATCACTCGCCCTACATTTTACTAGGGCCTTCAAATACAGTACTTTTCTAACAGACAGAAGGCAAGTGACCTTTTTACTTTTGGAAAATAATATTGAAGAACCGGTTAATGTGTGTACTGTCGCTTTAAAAGCGCAATTTATACTTCATCGTACGACGGTGTCATGCACCAAACATAGCCGATCTCCAAGCTCACACTGCGTCTGTTCGCACCACGTTCTGAGCTTGTAGATCTGCCATTTTCGGCAACGATAGACTGAGGGACGGACACGCTCAAGCAACACTAGTTATTCATTCACAGGGAGATCCCAAACGGATTATTATCAATTGGATTATTAAAATTATCAACGGACACTTGCTACCTTGGGTAGAAGAGGACGAGTGAAAATTTTGAGCGTTTCACTCGTTGACGCCATTGTTTCACCGCTGCACCGCACATGTAAACACAACGACGCAACCACCCGAGTGTACAAATTATTGTTGAAAGCAGAGATGTGGTTTGTCTTTGGTAAACACAGTAAGCATTTGAAGCTATATGCTTTTTTGTCTGTGTCCGGGTTTTTCACCCCCGCATATTCAAACATGGATTAAGATAAGGCCATGGGTGTTGTTCTTGTTCGGGTTTCTCAGCCTCATTCTGCTGATCATCACAGTCATCAGAGTCTGAGACGGAGAGAGCGCTCTCGTCTTCTCCTACTGCCGCCATTATTACCGCCGTCCTGTTTTGAGTTGATAAACAAGTAACGTGGGTTAACCGGCGTTATCCTTATATGGATGCTGGGCGGGCCTGGATGACATATTTCCGCTTTTACGTAGACCCCAGTGGAGAACGTGTACTGTGATAGGTTTCCTTCTTTGACGAACACAGCTTGTGGCCAATTGCATTTTAGGGGAAAAGGTGTTCTTTTTTTTTCTTCAGCAAACCAAAAGTAACTTGTACTTTTTAGCCTTTGTAGAAATCTACTCGAGTAAGAGTACATTATTTTTCTTGGAAATGTACTTGAGTAAGAGTAATAAGGGTAAAAAAAATATAATACTCAAGTAAAGTACAGATCCTCAGAATGTTTTGGAAATCAACCAATTATGTGAGTGTAGATCAAATAAAACTAGATGTTAACTGTTTATTATTTAGTTTCAATATTGCTAAACATAAGATATAATTTGCATATTATTGACCCAACAGTTTTATAAGTACATCTTATATGTGAATGTGAAAACTGTAATAGAATAGTGTTACTGTCACAGAAACCTTGTATCTCCATATTTCATTTATTTCAGTTTTCTTTCACACATGAATGCTATTGCTCATTTGTCTCTTAAGCCTTAATACAGTGGTTCTCAAACTTTTTCGTGCCAAGGACCCCCAAATTGATATGTATTTGGCCAGGGACCCCCACCTGAAAATATGTGGTGCAGGGACCCCCAGAAGTAAAGATTTGTGTTAAAAAAAGATTTAAATATGTGCACACATTTTCAAGATGTTTCAAAAATAGCAGATCTACAAGCTCATAGCGCGGCACTCGGTGCCGCGCTATGAGCTTGTAGATCTGCTATGTTTTAATAGCCAAAGTATAACATATTTATAAAAGGGTTAAAATGATTGGCTTTATTAACTAATTTTGCTGGGGACCCCCTGGTATCCCCCCAAGGACCCCTGGGGGTCCCCGGACCCCACTTTGAGAACCATTACCCTAATATATACTTCACTTTATGACTGTCCTGTAAAAGCAGTGAAAATGCCTGATGTACAAGGCAAGCTCACAACACGTTCCATCACCTATTTACAAACTTAAAATAATAACACAGGTTATTCTTTCCATTTCCTGAAAAGTCACCGTTTTGTACTAAATCCAGCATATTTACTCATTCATATTTACTATAATCATGTTAAGAGTTCATTAATGTGCACTGTCTGTGCCAAATAAGCTCATAAAGTTTAAACTTTATGATTCTCAGCTCAAAATATATGGTTAGGAAAGTAATTCATCATTTCAATTGATGCATTTAGTTAATAATTACACTACAAATGAATATGAATGAATGAATTAATAATGCTAGATTTATGGCAGATACTTTTAATTGAACTGTACAATTGTATTTAAGGTATATTCTAGCATAATACATGTAAGCTGCAGTTCGGCATCAATTTAAACTATTTAGAGGAGTCAGTACCCTAGTATCTCTCTTGTAGGCATGTCATGATATGTGAACATTCTGAGAAAATTGACAACCATTCAGTGAGAATAGCAGATCTACAAGATCAAATAGTAGATCTTACAAGTGCAAATAGCAGACCTACAAGCTCAAATAGCAGATCTACAAGATCAAATAGTAGATCTACAAGTGCAACTAGCAGACCTAAAAGCTCAAATAGCAGATCTAACTGAAGAAGACATAGAAAATCCCCTCTCACTCATTTCATGACAGTTGCTCATCCAGCATATACTGCTGCAGTTCCATTTGAATGTCCTCATTTAGCATTGTAAACAAGATGTGTTTCTAACTCCTCTCCTCCAAGCCAGGTGGCAGTGAGTTTGTCCAGACGGGCTGCCTGGTGAAGATAATGGTAGCAGAAACACTGTAGTGTCAGGTAGTGGAGACGTTGTGTTAGACAGTCAGACATTGATGCATTGTTGTTCTATTTCCTACAGTTTGAAACATGGAGGACATGAACACTGGACCAATCCTCAACTCCTTAAAAGACGTGAGTATCTGTCTGTCTGTCTGTCTGTCTGTCTGTCTGTCTGTCTGTCTGTCTGTCTGTCTGTCTGTCTGTGTCAGTATCCCATATTGAAATGTTCTACACTGTTTTATACTCTGTTGGCCCCTCCCTCCCTGGATGCTGTCCTGAAAACTCTTCAGTAGAGCTTCCAGTGAATTCAGGAGGTTTCTCTGCTCTTGGTCTGGTCCTTAACACCAGCTGATGCTTGTTTACTAAACACTCCTAGGTCTCCCTACCTGCCACACATTCTGCATTTTGGGTCTTTTTATGCCTTTATTGATAGTACAGTAGGTAGACAGGAAACGGGGAGAGAGAGATGGGAAGTGACACGCAGCAAAGGCTGTTGGAATCGGGACTCAAACCAGTGGCGCGTTGTCAGGCTACATTAGAGCCTAGGTGCCCGCTAGGACCGCCAACGGTCCAGTCCAATATGTATTTTTTTACATTAACCACTTGAACCCTAGCCTCTCTATTCTGTGGAGAACCTTAGCCAAAAATAGCCGATCTACGAGCTCACAAGGGCGTTGTGAGCTTGTAGATCCACTATTTTCTGCAAAGAGGTTTAGTGTGTAGAGGGGGACAAGAGCAGATCAAGTACAGAGCCAAAGGTGAAGTTTACTAAGTGTTGTTAAGTGGTTAAATGTCTAAAAAATACACATGAACATGAATCCAGGAGATTCATTACAACATTTACACTGAATGTTAATAATTCAGCTCCACCAACGTTCAGAGACAATGCCTACAATATTATACTCAGAGCCAAACGTGTGTGTGTGTGTGTGTGTGTGTGTGTGTGTGTGTGTGTGTGTGTGTGTGTGTGTGTGTGTGTGTGTGTGTGTGTGTGTGTGTGTGTGTGTGTGTGTGTGTGTGTGTGTGTGTGTGTGTGTGTGCTTCATTAGACCTAGTTTGGTTATTAAGTTATTATTTGGCCATGTTCAAACTCTCTTCAATCTTCGCAATTGTTGGGAAGACCCGTGTGGTGTCTAAACATGTTGCCAGCATTTAAATAAAAAACATTATTAGCGTTTACCGTCGCCTATAATGTTGCCAGGTTTGGCGAGAAACAAACAATCCGAAAAACAAGTAATCAAGTCTATGAAAACAATCACAAAAATAGTCAATCTACAAGCTCACAACGTTGTTGATGTGTTGTGAGCTTCTAGATCTGCTAGGTCTGCTAGGGTCTCCTAGCTGTTTAAATATGATAATTCTGGGGGGTCCCCTAGCTGTTCAAATATAATTATTTTGGGGGGTCCCCTAGCTGCTCAAATATGATTATTGAGGGGGGTCCCCTAGCTGTGTAAATATGATCATTTTGGGGGGTCCCCTAGCTGCTCAAATATGATTATTTTTGGGGGTCCCCTAGCTGTTCAAATATGATTGTTTTGGGGGGGTCCACTAGCTGTTCAAATATGATTGTTTTGGGGGGTCCACTAGCTGCTCAAATATGATTATTTTGGGGGGTCCCCTAGCTGTTCAAATATGATTATTTTGGGGGGTCCCCTAGCTGTTCAAATATGATATTTTTGGGGGGTCCACTAGCTGTTCAAATATGATTGTTTTGGGGGGTCCACTAGCTGTTCAAATATGATTTTTGGGGGGTCCCCTAGCTGTTCAAATATGATTTTTTTGGGGGGTCCCCTAGCTGTTCAAATATGTTTTTTTGGGGGTCTCCTATTTGCTCAAATATGATTATTTTGGGGGGTCGCGGCCTGAAAACGTTGGGAACCCATGGTGTAAGAGAGGCTTAACCCATTAAGACCGGGAACACATCTGTGTCATTTTAAAATGTCTTTGGCTATTCAAAAATAGCAGATCTACAAGCTCATAGCGCGGCACCGAGTGCCGCGCTATGAGCTTGTAGATCTGCTATTATTGCTAATCTTTGCTTCTGGAGGTCCCTGGAACAGCATATTTTGAGATTGCGGTCCGCGGCCAATTACATATAATTTTGGGGGTCCTTGACATGAAAAAGGTTTGTTCCAGGGACCCCCAGAAGCAAAGATTTTAGTTAAAAATGTAGTTTAAAAAGATATATATATTCAAAGATTTGCACACATTTTAAGATAAAAAAAGAAATGCAGATCTACAAGCTCATAGCGCGGCACTGCCGCACTATGAGCTTGTAGATCTGCTATTTTTTCCAGGAGGGGCGAGATCCAAATGTGGCAGTGGCGTGCGCCGCAGCGGCCGCCGCGTCCGCCAGGACCGCCACGGCGGGTGGCGGCCGTCGTGGCGGCCGCCACAACCGCCGTCACGACCGCCACGGCGGGTGGCGGCCGTCGTGGCGGCCGCCACAACCGCCGTGGCAACCGCCGCGTCCGCCAGATCCTCCGCCATAACCGCCGCCTCCGCTGCGTCCGCCAGATCCATAACCGCCGCCGGCGCCGCGTCCGCCAGATTTTCCGCCATAACCGCCGCGTCCGCCAGATCCTCCGCCATAACCGCCGCCTCCGCCGCGTCCGCCGCGTCCGCCAGATCTTCCACCATAACCGCCGCCGGCGCCGCGTCCGCCAGATCTTCCGCCATAACCGCCGCCTCCGCCGTGCCCGCCAGATCCTCCCCCGCCCTTCTGGCACGAGTGCCAAGCAAGCCTCTGCCAGCCTCCACAGCCCCTGGTCCCGACCAGACAGAGCATGCAGTTTTTTATCCGTGCGTAATTACGCACGTGTTCTGCTCCCCCCCCCCCTCTACACCGATAACTCTTTGCCCAAAATAGCCGATCTCCAAGCTCACACTCCGCGCATATAGTCAATAAGATGGTTATTATTATTCATATTATTATTAGAATGACAAACTGATGCCCCGTTGAAATTATATCAAAACAAATGTCTGTCTGTCTGTCTGTCTGTGGGTAGTCTATCTATCTATCTATCTATCTATCTATCTATCTATCTATCTATCTATCTATCTTTGAAGAATTACATTTCTCTCTATGAAGCGATATCAAGCGAAAATAATACTTCGTATTTGGAAGGTTTTCTGGCAGACATCTGCTTGTGTGCGTGCGCTCGCCACCGTGATGGAGTGTCTGTCTGTCTGTCTGTCTGTCTGTCTGTCTGTCCAATCCAAAACAGCGTGTGTGTGTGTGTGTGTGTGTGTGTTGTGTGTTGTGTGTGTGTGTGTGTGTGTGTGTGTGTGTGTGTGTGTGTGTGTGTGTGTGTGTGTGTGTGTGTGTGTGTGTGTGTGTGCGTGCGCGCGAGCGTGCGTGCGTGCGATGCGAAGCGTTGAAAGCTTGTAGCCTAGATCTGCTATTTGCACATAGCCGAGGTATAAAATAGGGCTAAAGTGGTTAATGTATGTTTCATAATATCGTAATTACGCACGTGTTCTGCTCCCCCCCCTCTACACCGATAACTCTTTGCCCAAAATAGCCGATCTCCAAGCTCACACTCCGCGCATATAGTCAATAAGATGGTTATTATTCTTCATATTATTATTAGAATGACAAACTGATGCCCCGTTGAAATGATATCAAAACAAATGTCTGTCTGTCTGTTTTTCTGTCTGTCTGTCTGTCTGTGGGTAAGTCTATCTATCTATCTATGTATCTATCTATCTATCTATCTATCTATCTATCTATCTATCTATCTATCTATCTGTCTGTCAAGAATTACATTTCTCTCTAAGCGATATCAAGCGAAAATAAAACTTCGTATTTGGAAGGTTTTCTGGCCAACATCTGCTTGTGTGCGTGCGCTCACCACCGTGATGGAGTGTCTGTCTGTCTGTCTGTCTGTCTGTCTGTCTGTCTGTCTGTCTGTCTGTCTGTCTGTCCAATCCAAAACAGCGTGTGTGTGTGTGTGTGTGTGTGTGTGTGTGTGTGTGTGTGTGTGTGTGTGTGTGTGTGTGTGTGTGTGTGTGTGTGTGTGTGTGCGTGCGATGCGAAGCGTTGAAAGCTTGTAGCCTAGATCTGCTATTTGCACGTAGCCCGTTGGTTCTCAAAGTGGGGTCCGGGGACCCCCAGGGGTACTTGAGGGGGTTCCAGGGGGTACCCAGCTAAATGATGGATAGGAACCAAATGGACCCTTATGGGTCTGTAACTCTGAGAGTGTACAAATGGAACCAAATGGACCCGTTACACTCTCAGAGTTAAATTAACATTGATTTTACAATATAAATTGGGGTCCCAGAGATGGAAATGCCATTAAATGGGGGTCCGTAGCCCTAATGCATGTCAAACTGGGGGTCCTTAAAATTAAAATGGTTGAGAATCACTGCTATAGAGCCGTAAAAATCTTCTCTTATAGGGGTCCCTGGCATATCTTTTCAAATGGGGGTCTGCGGGCTATTAAGTGTCAATTTGGGGGTCCTTGACATGAGAAAGTTTGAGAACCACTGACGTAGCCTACTGTTGAATACTCCCATGATGAATGCCTGCTGCTCGCTTTCTGAGTGATTTAATGAAGTGCCTAACTAATATAACAGAATTGATCTAGTAATATTTGGATTATTACTATCAGCTACATCCATCTTGCAACATTGACCAAAAATGTGACGTGGAAAGGACTGGACTATGTTTTGCCAAGACTGTATTTTATTTCATACTGAAAGCTACGAGCCAAGTCAAAGAGTGTTTAACACCGATATAGAAAATGTACATGGTTGATGAAACATCATTTGTAATTATTGGATTTTTGGGGGGGGTTTATTTGAATGTCATACCAATGGCATGATTTTTATTTGTGTAAAGTCCTTGTTATCCATAGATTTTTTATTTAGATTTGATAGAGTGTTATTGTGCTGTGCTGGTTTTGTATAATGTACATCGAGTGATCCCACGCTTACAATGTGACTTTGGTAAATGAATCATCGTTTCATGTCAATATGGATACATGTGTAAATCTCATTTGCTGTTGTGCTATTAGGCTGTATTTTCCAATGCATGTCTACAAAAAAAAATGTGTGTTGTGTATTTGAAATAATATTAAATATTTTCAATGTATCTGTTGTCAGTGTTAAGATTAATACGATGATTATTAATGAACAGGTACATTAAATTAACCACTATATAGTCAGATTCTCTCTCTCTCTCTGTCTCTCTCTGAGTATCCATAAAAGTACGTATAGCCTATCTTATGCAGATGATGATTATTATTATATCCAAAGTGGTGTCCCGCCCCCCCCCCCATAAAAAGAATAATAATCATAATATTAATAGTGATAATTGTCATAAGGGTAATAATAATAATAATAACAATAATAACATATATTAATAATAAAATAGCATGACATATATATGAATAACAACAATAATAATAATAATAATAATAATAATAATAATAATAATAATAAAGACAGCTGGAATTTAACTCATTTACTTAAGTAGGCTACTGTACTTAAGGCTTTAGAGGTATTTGTACTTTAATTGAGCTATTTCCAATTCTTTTACTTCGACTCCACTACAGCTCAGAGGCAAATAATGTAGTTTTACTACCACTACAATTATTTGAAAAATTTAGTTACTAGTTACTTGTCAGACATATATTACGATATTATGAAACATACATTAACCACTTTAGCCCTATTTTATACCTAGGCTATGTGCAAATAGCAGATCTAGGCTACAAGCTTTCAACGCTTCGCATCGCACGCACGCACGCTCGCGCATACGCACACACACACACACACACACACACACACACACACACACACACACACACACACACACACACACACACACACACACACACACACACACACACACACACACACACACACACACACACACACACACGCGCTGTTTTGGATTGGACAGACAGACAGACAGACAGACAGACAGACAGACAGACAGACAGACACTCCATCACGGTGGTGAGCGCACGCACACAAGCAGATGTCGGCCAGAAAACCTTCCAAATACGAAGTTTTATTTTCGCTTGATATCGCTTCATAGAGAGAAATGTAATTATTGACAGATAGATAGATAGATAGATAGATAGATAGATAGATAGATAGATAGATAGACTTACCCACAGACAGACAGACAGACAGACAGACAGACAGACAGACAGACAGACAGACAGACAGACAGACAGACAGACAGACAGAGTTACGTGCGTAATTACGCGCAAGACAGAGAGATGCTTTCAAAAACAGCAGATCTACAAGCTCATAGCATGGGATTCGACTGACTTACATTAACCACTTTAGCCCTATTTTATACCTAGGCTATGTGCAAATAGCAGATCTAGGCTACAAGCTTTCAACGCTTCGCATCGCACGCACGCACGCTCGCGCATACGCACACACACACACACACACACACACACACACACACACACACACACACACACACACACACACACACACACACACACACACACACACACACACACACACACGGTTATTGGATGGATATTTTATTTTTGGGGTGCTTTGTAACTCTATTTCGGTTAATTCAGTTAATTTACCTTGCCCCTATATGCACCAACAACAAATACAATTATAGCATTATAATGTCTTTAATGTAATGTCGGCATTGCATCTCCACAGGCACAGACTCCACAGCGGGAGAAAAAAAAGGCAGGCTATACTGCGCTGCGCTGCGCTGCTTACATTTTTTTTTTTAAATTAAAAAATCTGGCCAATCTGAACTGGGGGTGCACAAAGTCTAACCTGCGGGGGGCATTGCCCCCCAATGCCCCCCCATAGGGCCGACACTGTAGATAGATAGATAGATAGATAGATAGATAGATAGATAGATAGATAGATAGATAGATAGATAGACTTACAGACAGACAGACAGACAGACAGACAGACAGACAGACAGACAGACAGACAGACAGACAGACAGACCGCCTTGCAGCGTGAGGCGTTGTGAGCTTGGAGATCGGCTATTTTCACGGGGCATCATTCGAGAAGGCTTTCTGTCCGTCAGACATTCACTGTTTGTCATTCTAATAATAATATGAATAATAATAACCATCTTATTGACTATATGCACTGTTTGTCATTCTAATAATAATATGAATAATAATAACCATCTTATTGACTATATGCGCGGAGTGTGAGCTTGGAGATCGGCTATTTTGGGCAAAGAGTTATCGGTGTAGAGGGGGGGGGGAGAGCAGAACACGTGCGTAATTACGCACGGAAAAAACTTCTTGCTCTGTCTGCGGAGGCTGGCAGAGGCTTGCTTGGCACTCGTGCCAGAAGGGCGGGGGAGGATCTGGCGGGCACAGCGGAGGCGGCCGGCGGCGGTGGCGGAAGTTCTGGCGGACGCGGCGGCGGTAGCGGAAGTTCTGGCGGACGCGGCGGTTATGGCGGAAAATCTGGCGGACGCGGCGCCGGTGGCGGAAGTTCTGGCGGACGCGGCGGTTATGGCGGAAAATCTGGCGGACGCGGCGCCGGTGGCGGAAGTTCTGGCGGACGCGGCGCCGGTGGCGGAGGCGGCGGTTATGGCGGGGGATCTGGCGGACGCGGCGGAGGCGGCGGTTATGGCGGGGGATCTGGCGGACGCGGCGGTTGCCACGGCGGTTGTGGCGGCCGCCACGAAGGCCGCCACCCGCCGTGGCGGTCGTGGTGGATGCGGCGGCCGCCGCGGCGCACGCCACCGCCAGATTTGGATCTCGCTGTCTCTCATTTTTTGAATAGCCAAAGTATACAATAATGGTTATAGCTAAAAATCTAAAATGACACAGATGCGTTCCCGGTCTTAAAAGGTTAAAGGGATAGTTCACCCAAAACGTTATTTTCTATGGATTAGTCACCACATGGAGACTTGAATTCATGGATCCGTTTTAGTTTGTGTCTCATTCCTAAGACAATGATGACGAGCAGTGGGTTCCGGTAGGAGACACAAAGAGTCTCCTTTGTGTCTCCTACCAGGTGACTAATCAATAGAAAAAAAGTCATTTTGGGGGTGAACTATCCCTTTAATGGAGGCATGTATTGTTTATGTTGGTTTGTTGTCTCATATTGTCAGAAAGAAACCTCCTATCTCCTTATTTATACTATACTACTACAAAAGTAGCAAAAGATCTACAAGCTCTCAAGGTGCCGCGTTGCAGAGCGTTGTGAGCTTGTAGATCCGCTATTTTTGTTGTTTTATGTGTTTGGGTTTTATGAATATTAAACCAATGAAAATCTCTCTCTCTCTCTCTCTCTCTCTCTCTCTCTCTCTCTCTCTCTCTCTCTCTCTCTCTCTCTCTCTCTCTCATATCAGATCTCCATCCTCTCACACTGGATCCAAGCACAGCAAACAGATATCTCTGTCTGTCTGAGGACAACAGGAAGGTGATAGAGGGGGAGGAGCCTCAGTCATACCCTAAGCATCCTGACAGATTTGATGATAAGGTTCCACAGGTTCTGTGTACAGAGGGTCTGACTGGACGCTGTTACTGGGAGGTAGAGTGGAGTGGAGAGGTTGGGATAGGAGTGACTTACAGAGGCATCAACAGGAGAGGAGATGGTAGTGAGCTTGGATTCAATGACAAGTCCTGGAGTCTGGGCTGTGATGGAGACAGTTACATCGTCTCTCACAATAGTACGCAGACTTTCCTCCCTGTCCGTTCTTCTGGCTCTAACAGAGTAGCAGTGTATCTAGACCATTCTGCAGGGACTGTGTCATTCTATCAAGGGTCCTCTGACTCACTGACACACCTTTACTCCTTCCAGTCCTCATTCACTGAACCGCTATACCCTGGGTTTAGGCTTTATGACTCCTCCTCCTCCTCAGTGTGTCTTTGTGAGGACAGATAATGTCTCTGATGAGTTGACTCAACCAATAGGGTTAAGATGGATGTGTGTGTGTGTGTGTGTGTGTGTGTGTGTGTGTGTGTGTGTGTGTGTGTGTGTGTGTGTGTGTGTGTGTGTGTGTGTGTGTGTGTGTGTGTTCACGCGCGGTGGTGGAAAGTAACTAAGTGCATTCACTCAAGTACTGTACTTAAGTATAATTTTAAGATACTTTTAATTTACTTGAGTATTTACCTTTTTCAATACTTGTACATTATCATTACACAACACACAACCTGTTTTCTGAAAATAGTTTGTATTTATTTATTGTTTACAAATTATTATTCTTTTGTGTTAACAAAACCCCTACTTGATCATACTACAACGTCACACAAAAGCATCAAAAGCAGCAGATCTACAAGCTAGAAACACAGCGTGAAGCGACATGTTTCTAGCTTGTAGATCTGCTGCTTTTGATGCTTTTGAATGTGAATGGTGAAAAGTAAGAGTTTTGGAACATATGAGGTTTCCACCCGACAGAGACGATATACATTACTTTCTCTGTTTTGTCAATTCAGATTCAAGCAATTCAAGCAGAATCATTTTAATGACTATTTAGAAAATACTCAAGTATAAGTGTTTGTATTTTTATAATAGGTACTCAGTTGTAGCTCTACTGTTACATACCGTCAGTGGTGTAAAGTAACTAAGTAGGCCTACACGTACTTAAGTATAATTTTTAGGTATTTTTACTTTACTGGAGTATTTCTAATTTTCAGTACTTTTATTTTTACTCCACTACATCTCAGAGGCAAATATTATACTTTTTACTCCACTACAATTATTTGAAAAGTTTAGTTACTAATTACTTTGTAGATTTAGATTATTATTACAAAACATACATTAACCACTTCAGCCCACATTTACATTTTGATACCAATACTTTTGTACTTGTACTCAAGTCAATTTTGAATTCCGGACTTTTACTTGTAACAGAGCATTTCTACATTGCAGTATTGATACTTTTACTTAAGTAAAACATTTGAGTACTTTTTCCACCACTGGCTGCATGCAGCTAGCCACGCTGATGTAAGGAGTGTGTGCGTGTGCGTGTGCGTGTGCGTGTGCGTGTGTGTGTGTGCGTGCGTGCGTGCGTGCGTGCGTGCGTGCGTGCGTGCGTGTAAGAACAACCATCCAGAGTCAGAGACAGTGTAATGTGAGTGTACAGTATCACAGTGATACTACTATCCAACATGAGGCTAGTCAGTCTAATGAGACCAGAGGACATATTCACAGGGTTCAGGAGGAGATCGCACAGCGCTACCCCCTACTGGGGGCACTGGGGTAATGCACAGTGCTACCCCAGTAGAGAAAGGAAAGCTCCAGGATATTTAAAAGAGTTTCATTGCAAAGCTAAATGTGAGGAATAAAATGAGGATGTAGATTATTTCTACAGGGTTGCTCATGGTGTACCAAGAACCCACACAGAGGCTATGGGCTCCAAACAGTCAAAACGTAGGCGAAGCACAACAGGTTATGGCTTTAGCTTAAGTAAGAGTGGTCCTGTTATATCCTTGAAAAGTAAGAAGCAGCCCGCAGTGGCGCCATCTACTTGTGAAGTTGAGTATATGGCACTGGCAGCTACCACACAAGAGAGCATGTACCTTGTACAACTATTAAAAGAAATGGATAGAGCTAGCCAGCATAAACCAGTTAAGATATATGAGGACAACCAGGGAGCTATCGCTCTTTACAAACACCCAGTTTGCCCACAAAGAAGCAAGCATGTAGACATTAAGTACCATGGTGTTAGATCTGCACAAGCCGATGGTAAGATAGCAATAGAATACTGCCCTACGACAGACATGGTTGCTGATGTCTTAACCAAGACTCTAACAAAAGGCTAAGTTTGAAAAATGTACATATTATTTGTTTGGAGAGTCATGTGATTTGCCAGGTCCAATTAAAATGCCAGAGGGGAAAAGAGATTATTATTTTTTGTTGTAAGATGTGTTGTTCTAGTGAGCTATGAACATGTGTTTGAGTGGAGGGTGTTGAGTATTGAACATAATGATGTGTTGTTCTAGGGAGCTATGAACATGTGTTTGAGTGGAGGGTGTTGAGTATAAAGCCACGTTATTGTTGTGACGTCATGACGTGCCTGCGTGCCACACTCTGTCTGCTAATGCACTCTGAGCATGTGCAGAATAAATATGCCTTTCATTCCTGGCTAAACTCCATCAGTGACGTGTTTTATTATGGACCCACGACCACCATTGGTTACACTCATAGACTGTAAAAAGAATGGACAGCGTTACGCCAATAGACTCTACAGACCGTAGATGAAGACTATTTTTCAGCCATTTCAAATCCACCATCTTTCTATATCGTGTCATATCCTATGCAACCGCAGATGAATGCTATTGGGTAGCTTGTCAATCAAGAGCGGGGGGCGGGGAATGAATGCTATTGGTTGTGTAGCTTAACAAATCATCCCGCCCCTCCTAGAGCATAGCCTACTTTATCATCAATTTTAAAATAAATGGGACCATAATTTACCTAAACACATATCATGATGATTGAAAGAAGACTTTCAACTAGTGACTGGAAGCATATAGTATTTATGACCATGTTTATTAAGGTAATAAAATCAAGTGTCATTGAGAGTTATTTCTTGTGACACCAGCATGGGTAAAACAGTGAAACTACAGGCCCTTCATATTTCATTCAACCTTTATTTATTTTCTCGGGGATACATTGAGGACAGAGCCCTCGTTTTCAATGATGCATAGATTACAGAAGCATAAAACAACAGTGTGAATAATAATGATGAATAAAAACAACAGAATAAAACAGGTTATGTATGTGAAAACCGCAACAAAAAAAACAGAATAAAACAGTAATAAAGACAGCTTATTTTTAGCTAGCAAGTGTTTAAATGGACCCAGTGAGGCCATGGAATCCATTTTTAAAGTGTGTTGTAATTGGTTCCAAGTGAAGGGAGCGTTAAACCTGAAAGCTGTTTTGTCTAGCTGTAGCCTACTCTCTACATCGTCCTCAGACGAGCCCTCCATCGGAGTCTCCAGTCATCTGGGTTCTCCATACATCTGGCCAGCTCCTTTCTGCTTTCTGCACCAGCATCTCTCCTTCGTACATCCACGTAGGTACAGTCGGTGTGGGACGTCCTCTTGATCGATTCCCGTGTGTTGGTTCCCACGGTACAAGCTTTTTGACTGGGAATTCTCGGTGCCGGTGGCAGACAGTGGCCGGCTAGTCTCATCCTCCTGACTGCTATCTTTTCTGATACACTTGGTAGTGCCCCGTACAGACGCTTGTTGGTAATGTGCTCGTCCTGGTTGATGTTCAGTACCACACGTAACATTCTGGTGTAGCACCCGTCCAGGGACTTCTGTAGGGCTTGCTTTAGTGTCCAGCATTCACAGCCGTAGAGGAGAACAGACTCCACGGTCACAGAGAAGAAACTGATCTTGATGCGTCGGGGAAGGTTGGATTTCCACTGGTCATGCCATTAAGAGCTCTTAATGGCAAGTGCTTTCCTCACCTTAACGTCCTTTTCTGTGGAGCCGACCCATGCGCCCAGGTATTTAAAGTCACTGACCTCCTTTAGCACAGTGCCTTCTGCTGTTGTTAGGGGTGAATGTTCTTGGGGGATGTTATAGGTCATGACCTCGAGAGCGTGTTTGATGGGTGTATAGTGTTTGGTTTGAACAGTGATGACATGTATATTATGGTGATTTATTTCATATGAACTGTCACTTCCTATATAGACTGAATGTCAAAGGCTTGGTTCCACTACACGCTGTGATAGGCTAATGATGACTAACACAACATGTTCAGTAACAGGAGTCTCCATTGGCTCTCTTTAGTAAACCCAACATACATTATCAGGCTGGGATTCCATTTTCCTCCAATGAGAGAGAACTACTTACAGGATACAGGATAAACAGGAAGTGATGACACAAACACATGAGCAGACAAAATCTGAACTGAAGCTGCAGCTCTCTCCTGATTGGATGAGATTGTCAGCCTACTTGTAGATGTATTGTTGTGTTTGTTTATTAAAGAGCTGGAGAGACAAGGAGAGCCCTGTTACTGAACACACACTACTGTCTGAATATAGAGTCTGAACTCTTTAACATGAACGCTTGTGTTAGTTACTAGTTACTTTGCAGATATAAATTATTATATTATAAAACACATGAACAACTTTAGCCTTATTTTATACACAGGCTATTTGAAAATTAACCGATCTACAAGCTCACAACGCGTCACGATGCGACGCGTTGTGAGCTTGTAGATCTGCTATTTTCAAACATTTTATAACTTTTACTTTTGGTACTTTAAGTACATTTTGATACCAATACTTTCGTACTTTTTTTTACTCAAGTACATTTTTAATTCCGGACTTTTACTTGTAACAGACTCAGAGTACTTCTACATTGTAGTATTGATACTTTTACTTAAGTGAAACATTTGAGCACTTTTCCCACCACTGTTCATGTGTCACATGACATATTAATGTTTGAGTTACTTTCTGCAGTTCAATTGATTCCCAATAGTTCCATGTTTTCACAGCTGTTTGATTTACATCACTGGTTCTCAACCAGTGGTCCTTGAGGGGGTTCCAGGTGGTCCCCAGCTAAATGATGGAGAGTTGGTAACCAAATGGACCCTTATAGATCTTTAACTCTTGAGAGTCTGAAATGAAACCAAATGGACCCTTATAGATCTTTAACTCTTCAGAGTGTAAAATGAAACCAAATGGACCCTTATAGATCTTTAACTCTTGAGAGTGTAAGGGTCCATTTGGTTTAATTTCACGCTCTGAAGATTTAAATTATTGTTAAACATCTGCATCACTTAATGTACAAGAAGTCTACACAATTAGAGAAAGTAGAAGAATAGTTTGTTTTTATTATCTCTCCTATGGTAAACACATCAATACAACGTGGATGGAATTGTGGACACAATCTCACCTAAAGATAAGAAAATATTCACTTTTGAGTTTGAGAGTCTAAATGTCATCAAACGGTGGTTCTGTGGCTCAAATGGAGAATAAATAATGGACCTAAAGGTTGAAAAGCAGTGATTTACATGAAGACATGGTCGCTGTCTAGTTTTACAGCTAAGTTGACCTTTTGGATGTGAAGGATTTCATCAGACAGTAATGTGGGAATCTAGGCGACTGGTGCACCCAACTGCACCTGACCTGGTCACATGACCAGGAAGTATAAATGTCTAGTTCCTCCCAATAGAGAGCCATTTTACTCTACTGCAGAGGATGGTGTTTCCCCTCTCACGAAGGGTGAAGGAGAACACATGGTAGGCCAAAGCTCAACTTTGTGTAGCACATTATAATAGTGATGGCAAAATGAAGCTTTTTTGAACCACTGAACCATTTGAACCAATCGGTTCAAAAATAGGTTCATTGCTCGAAGCTTCAGTGATAGTGACATCTCCTGGTGAAATGCAAGACTGCATTTCATTTAAAAGCTGAGGCTTTTAATAGAGACAGCGAAACACTTTTAATAGGAGACAGTAAAACAATAGTAAATATATTATCAGATTAGATTTTTGTTGTGAAATGTTCCTATTGCAAGGAATGTACTGTACAAATAAAGACTTGACTGATTCATGTTTGTATTCAACTATTTGGGCAATATCCAAGGTGTATCCTGTAATTAAATATTGAAATAAAATAAAAATAAACTGTGTATGGAGCAGGGTGTGCTTATGTTTGTAGGATGGGGAACACTCAAAGATTTGACACATTTAATTTATTTATTATGGCAAATTAATACATTAATGTCAGATTTAATTTGAAATGAAGCAGGCAGGTCTATGACATGACTATACAGTCATGTCATATAAAACCACATTGTTTTTATAACTTAAAAAAGTATTCAATGGCCTTATCATTTTTGTTACATTAACACAAATGTGTTTAATTAATCATAAGGGTCAACTTTAATACTTCATATTGAACAGATTCCATGCGAGTTACTTGCAACGTTGCTTAAATGTGTTGGTAAATAACTTTTATAGTAACACAATAGATCGGCCACTGTTACTTAATATTGACAAATAAGTGTAACACCCCAAGATCGAACCCACGATCCTCCGTTCACCAGTCCCGCACGCTACGGACCACGCCACGACAGACACATTCAGTTGTGTCTTTTTTTGTGGTATTTACTATCATTACGGCAGCCGATCCGTGGCAACTCATGGTCTCAAACCAGTTCGAGGAAATGAACCACTTGCTGCTTCGGACGTCATAGGTCACGTGATTTTCTCCGCACTGAAGCAAGCTTCGAAGCAGTGGTTCTATGTTAATTTATTTCTGGGTTCGAAGCGTGTGTCGGAGCTTCAGTGTCAGACTGCCATCACTACATTATAACCATTTGTAAGGCTACCCTTTTGTTTGTTGCAGCTAATGCTACTGCTAGCCTTTTGTTTGTTTCAGCACATGCTACTACTTTGTTTGTTAGCCTACTGTTTGAGCACATGGATGCTACCACGCCTATAGCACTTTGTATTTGTATCTACATTGTTAGGTTTTATTCTAATCAAATGTATTTATTATTTTTATTTCAGTTTACAAACGAAGTGACCACCAGTGAGCTGCTGTGCGGTGTCTAGAGACCTGGAGATACTGGTACAGCTGTATAGATTTTATGTGTTGCCTCTTTGTGCATTTTAATGTATTTTTAGTTTTGTAACATCACTGTCTTCTTCTTGTAGCCGTGGTGCTGGAATTGTCCCCCGCCCTTGTCCCTGCATTGTGCTGCATGTGTGTGCATTCACTGCAAAGCAAAGTAGGTTTATGCTGTTTGTTCTTTTTAAGGATTTGAATAGTGTTTGCATTATGTTGAAATACTAGGGCTGTTTCCTTAAAGGGACCAGTCCGTCCAGCCACTGTTTCCACTGTTATTTTGATTTGATTATTTGAGTTCATTCATTTGAGGTACAGTAGTTAGGCAGTGGTTTTAGATTTGCATTCATAGTGACATTGTTTTAATTGGTCCTCTCTGCTTCTTATGTTACAGTGCAACCGTGTTCAAGGCCGGGTCTGCCCTGTTACACATGCCCATTCATCTCTTGGGACTGCACTGTGGGACCTTTGGTTTTTATTGGTGTGTATGTAAAATCCTGACACTGCATGTTTTTGTATTGACTATTATATTTTATTATTGCATGAGTTTGGTGCCAGACCTGTCCCCTTCGCTTTCCCCCAATACCTGGTAGTAACATGTGTACGGGCCGACCCGCCCTTCCTTATCAGAAGAGAAAACTTGTCACTTTATATTCTTGCCTTAGTGACTATTGCCTGATATTTTAATAATCCATATCATTACATAGTTGTTTAATAAAGTATGTTCTATTTTGACAAACTGCCTCGGGTAAATTGTTCCTGTTTAAGGGAAAGTGGTCATATTACAGAGTTTCAACATTCTAAGGTTTAGTGGTTCCTCCTGCCCCCTCCACAAGCGGGAGGTGGCGTAGTCGGGCATATCATTTAGCTCCAGTTACTACAGTAACAATAGGTTCAGGATACCAATTGTGTCCAATCATGAGAGTGAATGTTGACTAGTTATCTGCAACTGTTATCTGAGGTCACATGACTACCTAGACTAACATTACAATTACATTTACAGTCATAGTCATTCTAACTAATTAACAATGTAATTAATAAACGCTGTGATTTTAAATATCTAACTCTGAGAGTATACATGGAACCAAATGAACCCTTATGGCTTACGGGCCTGTAACTTTGAGAGTGCACAAATGGAACAAATAGGACCCTTACCCATTAACATTGAGGATTTTTATAGTGTGGATTGGAGGTCCCAGATATGAAAATTCTATCAAATGGGGGTCCGTGGACTGATCAAACTGGGGGTCCTTGACACTAAGAGAGATTCAATGACAATCACTGGGTTTCAACTGTTTCTAAATAAACTGTCGCCACCAGAGGGCGCTCATGTCATATAAATGTCCTGCTAGTGCTCTGCTCTGTAGAAGCTAAAATACACATAAACCAGACATAAAGTGAGATAGTTTGTAATTAATGTTCCTACTAGCAGCATTTAGGCATTTACTCTGAACTGAGATAAACAACTGTGTTAACTATTTAAACAAACAGTTTATCATGGTTCAGTTTAATCACAAACTAAACTATTTAAACAGTTTATCATGGTTCAGTTTAATCATAAACTAAACTATTTAAACAAACAGTTTATCATGGTTCAGTTTAATCATAAACTAAACTATTTAAACAAACAGTTTATCATGGTTCAGTTTAATCATAAACTAAACTATTTAAACAAACAGTTTATCATGGTTCAGTTTAATCATAAACTAAACTATTTAAACAAACAGTTTATCATGGTTCAGTTTAATCATAAACTAAACTATTTAAACAAACAGTTTATCATGGTTCAGTTTAATCATAAACTGAACTATTTAAAAAAACAGTTTATCATGGTTCAGTTTAATCATAAACTAAAATATTTAAACAGTTTATCATGGTTCAGTTTAATCATAAACTAAACTATTTAAACAAACAGTTTATCATGGTTCAGTTTAATCATAAACTAAACTATTTAAACAAACAGTTTATCATGGTTTAGTTTAATCATAAACTAAACTATTTAAACAAACAGTTTATCATGGTTTAGTTTAATCATAAACTAAAAGGAACACTGAGTATCTGACTGACTGCCTGGGCTGTGCTGTTTTTACCCATATGATGGATTATGTCAATGGGATGATACAAAAAATGAAATGATAACTTGCACCATTGGATTCCTTGACCCTGAAAATGTAGGTTTAGCCATTAAAAACAATGTTCCATCTTATTTAGAAGCCAAGATATTACAAAACATATATTTTACGGCGGCCATTTTGTCAATTCCAATATGGCAACAGACATCTGGGCAAATGCAAACATTGATTTTATGATTCCTTAGACAATAACTTTTCCAAAAATGTATAGTTTTGCAAATCTTCAATATGAATTGATACATGTTTTTTAATTACAAAGATATTGCAAGAAAACAACCACATCTGGTCATTTTGGACTCAGTCATGCATCTAAGGGTTAATATTGTAAAGTTTTGTAGCTTTATAATTACCACCATTGGATTCCTCGACACTGGAAATGTAGGTTTAGGAGTTAAAATCAATGTTCCAGCTTATTTAGAGGCCAAGATATTAAAAAACGTACATTTTAGGGTGGCCATTTTGTAATTGCCAATATGGCCGCCATATACACATCTGGGCAAATGCAAACATTGATTTTCTGATTCCTTAGACAATAACCTTTCCAAAAATGTATAGTTTAGCAAATCCTCAAAAAAATCCGACAAAATTACATAGTGAACCAGACTTGGTTCCATTTGCATACTCTCAGCACTGCAGACCTGTAGGGTCAATTTTTACCTAAATTAATGAACATGACCGCTGCCAACACTTTGATTATCATGTAGGCACTGTGACAGTACAGAATGTAAGCTTTCAATGATACAGCTTCCAATCATACACTGAATATTTGAAGAAGAAATGCTTATTTGAATGTGGAACCATGAATTTGAGAAAAAGGATCTCAAAGTGACATTTTTCCACACTACGAGAAAGTGGACGAGCCAAACTGCTCGTCCAAGGAATGCCGTCCTTCTCCCCAAGAGAGAAAGCGTCGCCTGCGGTCCCCATCCGCGGTTAGAGAACGCTGTCCCCTCCCCCAAGAGGGATAGCGTTGTGTGCGGTCCCCGCCTGCTGCACGCCGTCCTTTCCCAGAAAGAGAGTCACCGGCTGCCCCCGTCCGCGGTGAGAGCATGTCACCCGTCCCCAGAGAGGGAGGGCCACTTGGAGCCCGCACCCGAGGATGTTGGACGTCAGACACGTGAGGAGAGAGAGCGGCACATGAAGGAAAAGTTATGTCTTTACTGCGATCACCCTGACCATTTCCTTCTTGCCTGCCCTGTGAGACCTGTGCGGTCCAGATTCTACTTTTGTTTGGCCTATGGGGTCAGTGTTTTTCAGTTTGCTTTGGTTCAGTCTCTCACCTTTTTGTCTTTTTCCCCCATGACTTCTCTTGTGTGTGTCAGTGTTTGTTCGAGTGGGTTCCTGTGTGTGTGTGTGTGTGTGTGTGTGTGTGTGTGTGTGTGTGTGTGTGTGTGTGTGTGTGTGTGTGTGTGTGTGTGTGTGTGTGTGTGTGTGTGTGTGTGAGGCCTGACCGTTGTTTCAGGCCTGGTGTGATTGCGTGTGCCTGTTCTCCCCCGGGTCAGCGGCAACGAGATACTGGCAATCTGCTAAAATGTTGATCCTGGAGGAACGACTCCTGGATCCTGGTGGTTGTTTGGCGGATCCTGAGAGGGAGTTGTCCTCGCCCCTCTTCCTGGACCTCTGTCTTTCCTATGACTGCTACCCCTTCTTCCTGGGATTCCTCTGCCCACCACCTCCCCCGATTTGAGTGGTAACGGTTCGCAGGCCAGGGGCTCCTGCGTGGTGGGCCGTTTGTCGGAGGTGGTCAGTCCCGGCTAGTGACGCAGTGCCGTGTAATCCAGTGTCACCGAGGTCCTGCTGCTTGTGCCCTCTGCTCCACTTTGTGCCAGAGCCTGGCAGCTACCATATGGTAGTGTATTACAGTTCACACAATTCATAATTTCAATAGTTCATTAAGTCACATACACCCATAAGCGAAAAGGAGCAGGAAGAAGAATAAATTCTTATTAATACCTGCCCCCTATCCCATTAAAAAATATATATATATCCTTGATGATCGGCTTATACCACCAGTACCTGTGCACTAACATGCAAGTTTAAACATAACCAAAAAAAAGGAAAAACGAGCAACAAAACAAGCAACAAATGAACAAATATATATAGTAAACAAAACAACAACTACAACAAAAGATAACTCCAAAGTCAAATCCTTTCCTATTCATCTTCTTCATTTTGTCAAATCATTTTTTTAATACCATTTTTTAAATAGATAAATATTTGTACAACATTTTAAGGAGCGAATTCCACATTCTGATTCCTATACAACTGAAGGACACATTTGCCTTTGAGTGGTTCGCGCAAACTGATGCTTAAAATCATATTTCCTCCTACTGTCCCCACTTTCTGAACTACATACAAACAGCTTTTGTACATTAGCTGGCAGCGTTTTGCTTTTTGCCCTAAACATGATTAATAATGTCTGTAGCTTCACTAACTCTTCAAGTTTCAAAACTCTCGAATGTATAAATAGTCTGTTTGTGTGTTTTCTCTATAATTGACATTATGCATGATTCTTACCGCTCTCTTCTGTAGTATGTATAATGGTTTTATGGTAGTCACATACGTATTCCCCCATACTTCAGAACAATAACTGAGGTATGGTGAAATAAGTGAACAATATAGTATTCGCATTGACACGTAATCTAACACATGTCTTACTTTATTTAAAACAAAAATTCTCTTAGAAATCTTTTTTTAAACATGTGCTATATGGGGGTTCCATGTTAATTTGTCATCCATTATTACTCCCAAAAATCTAAATTCTGATACTCTTTCAATTGCCACTCCATCTATAGATAATAACACCTCGTCATCCTTTTCCCGATTACCAAAAATCATAAACTTAGTTTTTTCCAGATTTAACGATAACTTGTTTTCATCAAACCATTTTTTCAGTTTTGTCATTTCATGTACAATGCTTTCAGCTAATTCTTTTAAATTATATCCAGAGCAATGGACATTTGTGTCATCTGCGAACAAAACAAATTGTAACAATTTTGACACGTCACAAATGTCATTAATGTACAAATTAAAACGTTTTGGTCCTAAGACGGAACCTTGTGGAACCCCACATTCAATATTCATATACTCAGATGTTTTACCAGCATACTGCACATACTGTTGTCTTTTATCTAAATAACTTCTCATCCAGTCAAGCACCATTCCTCTCACACCATATGTATATAGCTTAGAAATCAAAATAGAGTGATTCAAAGTATCAAAAGCCTTTTTAAATCGATAAATACCCCTATTGTAAACTTATTTTTGTGTGTTGATGTTGCTATTTCTTCTAATGTTCATTAGAGCTGTTGCTGTAGACCTATTTTGTCGAAAGCCATATTGGTTCTCACTCAACAATTGATGTTTTTCAATAAAACTATCACATTTTTGTGCAAAGAGCTTTTCCAGCACTTTGGAGAATTGTGAAAGTAATGACACCGGTCTGTAGTTATTGAAGCTATGTTTATCTCCTGTTTTAAAAAGTGGAATAACTTTTGCAACCTTCATTCTATCTGGAAAAATACCTGTATGAAAAGAGAGATTAAATATATAACAGAGGGGTTTGATTATACAATCAATCGTTTTTTTCACTATAACCATGTCTAACCCATCACAATCATTGGATGTTTTATTTTTAGACCTTGTTACAATGGATACTATTTCTTTTTCACTAACATTTCCCAAGAACATAGACTGCAGCACTTTGCTATCCCCTCTCCATCCACCCTGTATTGGTTCATCGTGTCTTTTAATTAAATCTGCCAGTTTTGGTCCAATATTTACCAAAAAAAGAATTGAATTTGTTTGTACCTCATTCATATTTTAATTAAATCTGCCAGTTTTGGTCCAATATTTACAAAAAAAGAATTGAATTCGTTTGCCACCTCATTGATATCTTTTACAGTCTTATTATTATTAATGAAATGGCTAGGCAGGTTTGTGGATGCAGATTTGTTACCCATTACTTTATTTAAGATGGTCCAGGTTCCTTTTATGTTAAATTTTATTTTCGTCCAACAATTTATTATAATATTCTTTCTTGGCCTGTCTCATAATTAATATTAACTTATACTTGTAGACTTTATATTTAGTTTCAGCAATCTTTGTTCTGCCTTTTATAAAATCTCTGTACAGTTTGTTTTTCTTCTTGCATGCATTCTCTAGACCCTTAGTTATCCATGGTTTTCTATTGATATTTCTTTTTTGACGATGTAATACCAATGGACAGTGTTTTTCATACAAGGCCAAATAGATGTTTAAAAAAGCCTGATATGCAGCATTTACCTCATTCACATAGACCCCCTTCCATTCTTCATACAATAGATCATTCCTGAACCTGTTTACTTCATCATCCTTTCTTATTCTGATGTATCTATCCACATTTTCCTCCTTCTTTATCTTCATTTGACAATTAAAAGTCACAAAAACAGGTAAATGGTCACTTATATCATTTATCACTAGTCCACTTATTATGTTATTGTCTAGGCTGTTAGTAAAGATATGATCAATTAATGTAGCAGAGGTTTCAGTAATTCTACTGGGCTTAGTGATCAACGGGTATAACCCTCTTCCATATAATAACTCTAAAAATTCTGACGATGCCTTATGACTGGATATTTTTAAAAGGTCTATATTGCAATCACCACAGAGAAAAAATGTTTTATTTTCGTTTACCTTACTCAATATCTCTTCTAATGTGTCTGTAAATGTTTCTATCATTGACCCAGGTTTCCTATATATACAAGTGACAATTATATTTCTTCTTTCCATTTCAATTTCCACCGTTACACACTCCATCAAGTCATCAATTGCCACCGTCATATAATCAACTGATTTACATTTCAAATCACTATCCACGAAAAGTGCCACACCTCCTGCTTTCTTATTTGATCTATTTATGTGATATAATTCATACCCATCAATATGGAAACCACTGCCTCTTTCCTCATTTATCCATGTCTCTGATAAGGCTATCAGCTTAAACTTTCCTTTAAGAGTGTTCAGATAATCATCAATCAGTGTAAAACTTTTGTAAAGGCTTCTGCAGTTGAAATGTATAAACAAAAATGTGTTAACTAAATCAACATTGTCCCTAACTTGTTCCTCAGTATAATAATCACAAGTGGCATTGATGGAATTAAACACATTACTTTCTGGATCAACGTTAGATTCAAAATCGTGCAGTTTATAGGCTGTATCCTCTGAGATCCATTCCATTGAGAATAAATGTTTTTCGAATGTCTCTGTCATTTTAAAGTGTCACTCTTTTGTTCCATACACGAGTGATGAAAACAAACAAAAAAAAACTTCTCTCATACCTTTGAAGTGCCATTACTTCAGTCCCAGGCTTACTTTCTAAGCAGGCCATCCGCCACTCTGCTGTCAAACGGTGGCTCAAGCCTACTATTCCGGTTTCCATACCGGCTGGAGACCTCACCCTGGTGCCGTTCCAATGTTCCCTCGCATACCGAACCAATGTCCATCTCCGAGCTGAATCAGCGTCGGCAAGTCCGACCGCATGTCCCAGGCTAAATGTAGCCACACTAGCCACCTCCAGGCCGGTATATTCCATGCTGTCGTCCGTCACGTTCAATGTCATTATCATTGTCATTATTCTCAGTAGTTGTCCAAAACTTTGAGGTCCCTGATCATTACGACCTTGGCTTCCTCTCCGTTGGGCTTTATCATTACTTTGCAGTTTCTCGTCCATGTTGCTTGAATTTTCTTTTCTTTCCTTAGGATCCGAGCTTGCCTGGCAATGTCTGCGTTCCTCTTCGTGAGATGCTCATTCAGGTACACGTCGCTCCCCTTGAGTTTCCTGGCCTGCCTCAGTAGCTCAATTTTGTGTTTTAGATTTGCAAATCTCACTATTATTGCTGGCTTTGAACTGGTGTTCTTTCTGGATTTTGGGGTCAAGTAATATGTTTTCATATATTGACCCATCTAATTTTAGGGTATTGTTATAAAATGAAATGCATGATAGCACCCATAAAGCTTCCACTGGTGCAAGGCTATCGCATATTTTCTAGACATCTCTAGACATGTATACCTTTCTTTTTTTTTTAAAGATTTGTTTTGGGCCTTTGTTTATAGGACAGTAGGCTGACAGGGAATCGGGAGAGAGATGGGGAGTGACACGCAGCAAAGGTCGTCGGGATCGGGACTTGAACCCACGGCACGCTGTCAGGCTGGCATTGCAGCCTAGGGCCGCCACACTGCGGCCCAGGCCCAGACATGTGTACCTTGACAAAAATCACTATGAGCATTATTCCCCTCAGATGGTACCGTTCAACCTCCCTGGCTCACGGACTATTCTGTGCAAGACTATTTCAAGGCTGGATCTACCATATGGGCACTTTGGGCACGTGCCCAGGGGCCGCTGGGCATCAGGGGGCCCTCCACTATTTTTTAAGTTTTTTTTTTTTCACGGAAATTTCCCCATTTTGTCTTTATCTAATCCGAATTAAACAAATTATGAAAATGGAGAAGAAGAACCGGACAAAGAATACAAGGATGATGAAGACAATGACCACACTCAAATGGTGGCAAACGTACCTTCCAGTTCAAGCTCAGAGGCAGGCGACCTGGACCTGCCTGCTGCTGCAGCAGGGCCCACCATTTCTGAAGGCCCTGCATCGTGGGGGCCGATTACAGAGGCGGTCCGAGAGGAACTTATTATGAAAGGAGCTTCGGCCTTTCGGAACCGAGCCACAAAATATCCAGCATCCCAAAGGTGGGACGAGTCAGCGAGAAAGACTTGTTCTCTCACTAGTGATCTACACTCCTTCACAATGGTGAGACTGTACCACGGGAGTGGATTATATATTCACCGTCCACCGGAGAAATATATTGCTTTCCTTGTAAGGTGCTGTCAATATCAACACATTCTAATGCAATTACTACTGGGTATAGTGATTGGGTCGCGCACACCATCTGGGCACAGTAGATGCTTCCCTTGGGAGACAGATCGAAGCAGAAGGTCAGTACTGGAAAGAAGTTTTCAGGCATGTAGTAGATCGAAGCAGAAGGTCAGTACTGGAAAGAAGTTTTAAGGCATGTAGTAGCTGTCATTAAGTTCCTTTGTGAGAGGGGGCTTGCTTTCCGTGGAGATGGTGAGCTGATCTACACAATGGCAATTACCTCGGGATTTTAGAGGTGATATCCCAGTTTGATCCCTTTTTTAAGGGAACATTTGGAGAAGTATGGCCAGAAAGGGCGTGGTAAACCCTCCCATCTGTCTTCAACTATTTGTGAATAATTCATTGGCTTAATGGGTGACAAAACAAAGAAGGAAATTGCCACAGAACTACAACAAGCAAAATATTTCTCTGTGATAGATGACTCTACACCTGACATGTCTCACGTGGATCAACTGACTTTCGTGTTCCGCTTTATGAATGGGAAAGGCGAAGTACTGGAGCGATTTATTGGCTGACTGTGTGAAGAAGATGGTCTGTGATTTGGGGCTGGATCTCTCAAATTGCCTTGGTCAAAGCTATGACAATGCCGCGAACATGTCAGGGAAATACAATGGGTGTCAACCCCATCTCAAGAAAGACAACTCGCTAATCCATTACATCCCCTGTGCTGCACATTCCCTAAATCTGGTGGGTGTAAACTGCATTGAAAACTTCTAAAGGTAAGAACCATTTTAAGCTGTCTGTGCAATAAGCAGTGCTGCAGTGATGTTTTCTCTGCTGTGTGTTGGTGATGGGTTTATTTTATATGCATAACGTGCATTGCATCTGCTAGTGGGACTAACGCAACTACTATTTGCGGTAACTAACTAATAACGTAATGCGTTACCTTTTCCTATTCAGTAATGCCGTTAGAGTTACTGTGATTTAAATGGGTACGTTACTTGCGTTAAGTTATGTGATCCAAATGAACTGTTTTCTGCGGAGCAGGCTCCTCTCTCTGCCTGTCATTTAACAGGCAGAGAGCCCGCAGCAGCCAACAGGCTCACTCACTCTAACATGATGAAAAAGTGAAAGTGCTAGAGAGGACGATGATTGGTTAATGCGGGGTAAAATTTCAGGTTAAGCCAATCAGAGACAGAGTTGGGCGGGTCTTGTCTTATGGGGAAATACACAGACACACAAACGCTTAATTGCTAACACACACACACACACGCACACGCACACGCACACACACACACACACGGCAACGCGGCCACCGGCACCCCACACACACACACACACACACACACACACACACACACACACACACACACACACACACACAATGGCAAAGGACGACGACAGCAGCAGCAGCAGCTTTTACAACTTGGCGATTTAGCCACTATTTTGAATATGCAGGGATAAAAGATGCAAAAAATATTACTTAAAAATGATTAAATGTAAACTCTGTGCAGGACAGAAAGCATTATCCACATCCAATAACGAAGGTTACGAAGGTAACCACGGTTATGTGACCCTATTGGATCACTCCAATGTGGGTATCACTCCACAGCGGAGGGATACATTCGAGGTAAGGATTAACTGATTCACTACCGTGCGCACCTGTGCGTGCGTGGGGGTGTGGCCTCCCCTATATAGGCACACCACACCCACGCGCGCCTGCTTGAAGAACATTTCGAGGCGCCTCAAGCACCACGACTGGATTGGAGTGATCCAATAGGGTCACATAACCGTGGTTACCTTCGTAACCTTCGTTATGTTTCCCATCATTGGATCACTCCAATGTGGGTATAGAAGTACCCGATTCACCTGGTGGTTGAGGTAGGAACAGTCAGGCCAACAAGAAGGCTGAAAGCATAGAACCTACCCCGAACTGGCCGCCTCGCCTGTGAGGTCAGGAGGAGCTGCCCAGAACTGCCGACACCACTGCATTAGGTGTCGCCACGTTGACATTATAAAATCTGGCAAAGGTGGCAGATGAGGCCCAACTGGCTGCAGCACACACCTCAGAGAGTGGAACCCCCCGCAGGAGGGCTCTAGATGAGGCCATTCCCCTGGTGGAATGAGCCACCACACCAACTGGCCCAGGCCTACCAGCCAGACCATATGCCAACTGGATTGTGTCAATCCAATGGGACAGCCTCTGCTTAGACAGACTTGACCCCAGCACCCGCTCTGCGTAGCACACAAAGAGCTGGTCCGTCCTGCGCAGCGACTGCGTGCGACTCACATATGCTTGCAGAGCCCTTACAGGGCAAAGCACACTGGGAGCAGACCCATGCCCCTCCCCGTCTGCAGATGGGGAGAAAGCAGATAGAGACCAGGGACTGTTGACGTACCCCTCAGACAGGACCTTCGGCAGGAAGGAAGGATTTGGCCGAAGAACCACACTCCTCCGGTCAGGCCCCATCTGGAAGCACTCAGGGCTTACTGAAAGAGCATGCAACTCACCAACCCTCTTGGTGGAAGTGATTGCTAGTAGAAAGGCCACCTTCAAGGAAAGGTGCTTCAACAAAGCACCCTCGAGGGGTTCGAATGGAGGCCTAGTAAGGGCTGACAAAACAATGTCCAGATCCCAGCGTACAGGCGCCGTAGCTCTGGCTGGACGCAGACGTCTGGCCCCCTTCATGAACCTAGAGACCAAGGGGTGTCTCCCCACCGAACCCTTTGGAAGCTGGACATGACCAGCAGAGATGGCTGCCAAGTACACCCTCACAGTGGAGGCAGACAATCCCTTATCCAGACAAGACTGCAAGAACTGCAATATGGCCTGCACATTGCAGGATTCTGGGTCCAGGCTGTGCGCTGCACACCAAGAACTAAAGATTCGCCAGCGCAAGTGATATGCTGCATTAGTAGAGGGAGCCCTGGCTCCCTGCAAAGTAGCTATCACCCCCTCTTGGAGGCCTAGCTCTGACCACTGGCGCCGCTCAGGGGCCAGGCCCACAGATTGAGCCGCCGTGGTTCGGGGTGCCACAGGGTCCCCCCGGCCTGCGAGAGCAGGTTGGGCCTCAGGGGCAACTGCCATGGAGTCCCTGCAAGAAGAGACGACAGGAGACTGAACCATGGGCGCCTCGGCCAAAATAGGGCAATTAGTATCAACCTGTGACCTGCCTGCTTGGTCCTGTCCAGCACTGCAGGGATCAAGGGAATTGGAGGAAAAGCATACAGCGGTTCCTCTGGCCAGTCGTGGGCCAGAGCATCCAGTCCCAGGGGTCCCGGAGGCCCCGTCACTGAGAACCAGAGGGGGCACTGAGTGTTCTCTGAGGCGGCAAAGAGGTCCACTTGGGCCTGGCCAAACCTCATCCACAGCTGCTGCACCACCTGAGGGTGCAGGCGCCAGTCCCCCTCTTGCGGCCCTGCCCTCGAGAGCATGTCCGCCGCTGTGTTGTGAGCCCCAGGAATGAACGCTGCATATAGAGAAGCTAGATGCGCATGAGCCCACAAGAGCAACCTCTCTGCCACTCTGTGCAGACGGGGAGATCTCACCCCCCCCTGGTGGTTGATGTAGGCCACCACTGAGGCATTGTCTGTCCTCACCAACACATGTCTGTCCCTTAGGGACGGGAGGAAACTCTGAAGAGCCAGTTGCACTGCCATGAGCTCCAAGACATTGATATATCTGTCCAGCCACGGGGCCTTCCACTGGCCACTCGCTGACCTGCCATTGTGCACTGCTCCCCAACCTGACAGGGAGGCGTCCGTGCACACTAGCTCCCTGCGACACACCCTGTGCAGCTCCACTCCTTGCCGTAGAAAGGAGCGTGAGTGCCACCTCGACAGCGCCCTCAGGCACTGTGCTGTCACCACAAGGCGACGATGTCTGTGTCGTTTCGGGTGAAATCTGTAGGAGTTGAACCACAGTTGTAGTAACCTCGGTCCCAGCCTCACTCATCTGCGAAAAGAAGAGCCTGGTCACGACCTAAAGCAGCGAGTGTCTAGGAAGTCCTGAGTGGACAGATTTCCGTTTCCCCCGGAAACTATATTTTTTGACCAATCACAACACTCGTTTCATTCACGGAGAATGTTAACAGATTTGTAAAGCATCAACGTCATTTCCTTGGGCGGTACTTCCGCCAAATTCAACCATTTCCGGTTGTCAACTTCCTGGACAACCAACATCGCAGGTCTTGCCCAGGGTGCAGTTGTAGAGGCCTGAGATGGAGCAGGCCTAGAGGAACCAGCAGGGAGGCCGCTGTTAGCAAGCCTAACAGACGCTGGCACTGACCACACTGTCACCTTCTGACCGCGCTGAAAGCGGCTCAGGAATGAGAGGATCGTCTCTACCCTTACCTGCGGTAGAGACGCCCTCATTGTCTGTGCATCCAAAGACATCCCTATGAATGTCACAGCCTGGGATGGAGTCAAGTGACTCTTCTCGTGGTTCAACACCAACCCCAACTGCTGTATGTGGAGCACAACCTTGTGTGTGGCTAAATTCGCTTCCTCCTCGGAGTGAGCGCAAATTAGCCAGTCGTCCAGATAGTTTAATATAGTCAGACCTCTGGCTGCCAGGGGCGCGAGGACTGCCACCATGCATTTGGTAAATGTCCGTGGCGCCAGCGCAAGCCCGAAGGGAAGGACCATGAATTCGTAAGCCGTCCCTTCGAAGGCGAACCGGAGGTACTTCCAACAGGATGGATGGATGGGAATTTGGAAATACGCATCCTTCAAGTCGATCGTCGTGAACCATAGGCCTTTCGACATGGCCTGAAGAACACAAGCTGGGGAAAGCATACGGAACTTTAACCGCTTTAGCCAGCGATTCACCCTTCGCAGATCGAGAATAGGGCGAAGACCCCCGCCCTTTTTGGGAATGACAAAATAGGTCGAGTAGAACCCACCTAGCCGTTCTAGCGGCCGTAGTATCCTGATGGCGTCCTTGTCCAGCAGTACGGATATCTCCTTCCGTAGCACTTCCCTCTTCAGGGGGTCGGCCACTGTCGTAGGATGGATACCCGTGAATGGAGGCGGCCGGCCTCGGAATTGGAGTCTGTACCCTTGGAGCATGGTAGAAAGAACCCATGGGGACTCCACCCGCTCCTCCCAGATTGCCCTTTGGGCCTGGGAGAAGCGGCCGAGGCCGGTGACAACGTCAGGTTGACTGCTGTGGCCCGCCCCCCCGGAGTGGCGCGTCTGGGCCTTCCAGTCTCGTTGCGTCCCCGACGACGGTCCTCCTCTCTGCGCCTGTCGACTCGCCTCTGAGCCGGGTTAGGTGGCGCAGCCTGGGGCTGCCTAGTAGGCAAGGACTCTGCAGTCCTCCTGGACGGTGGAGGGCCACCTCGGTCTTGTCGGCCTGTCCTGAAAGGAGAGGCACGGGCCCGAGGTGGAGGCATGAAATGTTTCAGGGTCTCCCGATCCTTCCGGACCCTGTCCGTCTGCCGCAAGATATCATCGACCCCGGGCCCAAAGGTAACACCGGGGGTCAGGGGGAGGTCAGCAAACGTGCTCTGCATAGAGGAAGGCAGCTTGGTCTGTGCCAGCCTAGATCTGGCCCAAGGCTTTCCCATTAGCCCGGGCCATGTCTCTCTGGATCTGGCCGATAAGGTCAGAGACCAGTTTCACCTCTTGAGTGAGAGGTCCTCCATCCCCTTCGACCTGAGGCAGCAAGCTCTGCAGGTAGGCATGGAGGAGCATCACTGCATTAGACAGGCGTCCCACCGCTGTCAGTGAACCATAGACTGTCTTGAGGTCATCGTCAAACGTCCTGGGAGGACCAGGCTTAAGACGGGGGGTTTTGCCAATGATGTCCTTATCTGGCAGGACCATGGCTGCAATCATGGAGTCCATGGTTGGGTACTCCCGGAGGCCAAGGGAATCAGGCTCTGCCATAAAAGCCCATGGCCCCGAATCAGAGGTAAAGTGGAAGCGGGCTCTTTTTTCAGCCCAGCCTTCCATCATGGCCTCCTTGAAGGCACTGGATATGGGCACCACTGGCGGGCTGCCCGGAGGATCCTCCTGGGCAATGTCCAGGGTAACTCTGATCCTCTCTACAAGGTCCTGGACCCCTTCCTGCATGGCAGGGGCCACATCAGGACGGTCACTGCCCCCCTTAGAGGGCCCCACTGACTGCTCGGACCTGCGGTTAACAGTGCCGGCGTCATCTCCCAGCCAAAGGCTGGCCTCCACTGAGAGAATGTCATCTCCCTGGTCAGCGTCCACCCACTGATGCCAGGCCTGCTCTCCATGCCCGCCTGCACTGCGGGCAGGACTACTGTGATGACGGCTCACCACACCAGAGGGAGGCAGAGATCTGCGGTCCTCGGCTGGAGCCAAGGCCTGAGCCACCCAGGCCCGCATGGCCCCCAGTCGGGCCACTCTCAGGCGCTCAGAGAAGACTGCGCAGTACAGGCAGCCATTAGGGCGCCTCACCGCCTCCTCTGCATGGGCCAGCCCCAGGCAGTGCATGCAAGATGCATGCGCATCCCCAGGTGGGATGTCCTCTCTGCACTTGACACAAAGGGCTGACATCCTGTAGTGGACCCGTGCACCTGGCACGCCGTGGCAGGGTCACCTCTCCCTATGCACTGCACCCGGTAAGGGAATTACCAGGGGAGAGGCCCAATGACAATGGCCGCCCCGTAAGGGTCTTACACCTGGGTCACACTTGTAACTGAAAACAATACACTTATTTCTTAAACAGTAATAAAAGTAGTCAGCAAACAACAGACTGACCAGGCGTCCAGGTTATGGAGATGCCTGTCAGCTAAGGGAGAATAACAGTCAGCACCAGGTTATGGTAAACTGACTGAAAACACAAAACTTGAAATATAAAGCACAGACTGAACAGGCTTCCAGGTTATGGAGATGCCTGTCAGCTAAGGGAGAATAACAGTCAGCACCAGGTTATGGGAAAAACTGACTGAAAACACAACTTAACTTGAAATATAAAGCACAGACTGAACAGGCTTCCAGGTTATGGAGATGCCTGCCAGCTAAGGGAGCATAACAGTCAGCACCAGGTTATGGGGAAAAACTGACTGAAAACACAAAACTTGCTAAATATAAAGCAGAATTTCCTTTAACACTGGCATGACTGAGGTTACATTATCCAACACAAAGCCTGCAAAACGGTCATTTTGAACAAGAAATCAAGCTCTCCTATTCGTTACTGTCTCACCTCTGTGCTCCAGACTAGCTGACACCTTCTCACCCACACAGTGGGGGGTTCCATTGTCTTCTAAATAGCCATTAACATCTCAATTGCACTCTGCGCAGTCAGTGAGCCCACATAATGTTGTTGTTGTAGGCAGACACAAACATTATAAAATTAGGCTAACTTGTAATGGTAACTGCAGATTCTGTATGTAAAATCTTTATTTAAAAAAAAGCGTATAAAACAGCGCGATCTGTAGCGTCACACATTAAACTCTTCAGTGAAACATGGAGCCTATATGAACCACTGAAGCCACTGTCTAATTACGTGACTCCAGGGTTAGGGTTAGATTACGTGATCTCCATTGTGCAAAACACATGGATATCTCTTGACAAACCAATATTATATAATAATAATATTCACATTATTGTCTGAGCGTAAAGCTCTCATTCTATCAGCTGTTCACGCTGATGAGAAGCGTCTGTCCCTCTCATCTCCTTGTCAGCGTAACAAGTGAACACATCGCTATATGTTCCACAAATGTGCTCATTCCTGCGCTAAATATCTGATCTACAAACATAAAACAATCGCTGCCTGACGAGCCATATGCTTGTAGATCACATCTGTTGGCACAGCATTTTAAAACAGCGCGATCCAGTAGCAAACACTCTGTACACTGCAGTGAAAGGGTTGCCAAATTTTGCGAGAAAAATAAGCAGTCAGGTCTATGAAAATGTTACTGCATGCATTGTGCCCTAAGAAAACAGTGAGGCATGAAACCATTGCATTGTAAATGGGGTTTATATCCGAGGCAAATTTGCAACCCCAGTCCCTGGTTAGACCTTTCTATATAAATATTTACCTAATAAAAATTATCTACAAAAGGACATGCATGAAGCTCTAATCTAAACAAGTATGAAAATATATTTATATCTGCAAAGTAACTAGTAGCCTAACTAAAGTTTTCAAATAATTGTAGTGGAGTAAAAGTGCAAGATTTGCCTCTGAGTTGTAGTGGAGTAGAAAAGTATTACCATTATAATGTAATTATATATATCATTATAATAATAATAATAATAGAAAGACGCCCAAAGTCGCTTATAATAAGCAGACATGGCAACATAGAATAGTTGCGCAGCAGCAAGTCTGCTGTCTACGGGCCGCTCTGTGGGGGGTCTCGAGGTGTAAAGTGCTCTAGGGAGGGGGAGAGAGGGGGAGAGCGATCAATTTAGCCGAAATAAAACGGCTGGGATGGGATACATGGTATGTATTTCATATTTATAATGAGTTAAAAAAAAAAAAAAAAACGGAGATGGTTTGAAACATATATTTAGGAAAAGTCATGAAAGGGGAACTTTCTCAGAGCTTCCTGAGAGAAGTTAAGCCACTTTCAATTCTCAAAATCGGTCCCATTGATTGCTTAGTCACGGAAGTGTTAATTGGGATTCCTGCATAAACAAGGAAAGAAAGCACAAAAAGACCTCAGAACAGCTAGCAAAGCTAGTACAAGCTGAGGCTTGGTTAGTGCAGCCAGCTGCTAACAGCGCTACAAACATTTAGCAACCAGCATAAATGGTACACACGGCACAATAATCAAGAGTTCTCGTGAGGAGGGCTACAAGTTAGCAGCTCCAGGCTAAACCTAGCCACTGAGAACACTTGGGTGTGAAATAATTGAGCTATAGTAGAGGTTACATACCTTCTCTGCTCACTTACCGACCTTGAACCTGAATGTTCCGCCGAGAAATGAAAAAAGCAGGCGCGCGTGGGTGTGGTGTGCCTATATAGGGGAGGCCACACCCCCACGCACGCACAGGTGCGCACTAGGGCGGGCCATACTTTTTTTTTTTTGAAAATCAAAAAAGAGGGGTGTTCAAATGACAGATTTTGGCATGTAGAACACAAATCTGAAGAAATTTTTCAATTCTGATTAACCTAACCTACATTTTTTTGCAGTTGATTATTGTACATTTTTTGATTAATTTGCGATTTTCTTCTAGAAGAAAAAAATATTTTGGGAGGCTTTTATAAAGAATTCCTGTTCAAAATAACAGATGTTGGCATGTAAAACACAAATCTGAAGAAATTTTCCAATTCTGATAAACCTAACCTACATCAATTTGCAATTGATTATTGTCCATTTCTTTGATTAATTAGCGATTTTCTTCTCGAAGACAGAACTTAAGATGGGAGGCTTTTATAAAGAATTCCTGTTCAAATAACAGATGTTTGTGTGTAAAACACAAATCTGAAGAAATGTTTCAATTCTGATAAACCTAACCTACATACATTTGCAGTTGATTATTGTTTTATTAATTTGTAATTAATTCGCTCAGGCCAACTGCAGCAATAGCAACTGCGGCTCTGATTGAATCATCACAGAAGACACCCTATGAAAAGTGATTGATAAAAACAAGGTCAAGATAGCACAGGAGAAGTTGATACGAGAGCTGGGGGATGAATTTGAGGAGAAGTGCAGGAAGGAGGGGGGGGGGGGCGTGTGAGTCCTGCATCCTCTTTGATGGACGGATTGACCTGACCAATGTAATGATGGAAGCTGAGGGCAGTGACCAATCTTTTCCTGCAAAGATGAGGGAAGAACATAGTGTTGTCAGTGAGCCTGGCAGCAACTATATGTTCCATTTTACCCCAGAAACAGCAACTAAAGAGGAGTCACATGCAGTGCAGATTGCTAAGGTCCTTTTTGCTTGGCTGAGAGAGAAAGGTTTTCATAAGACCTTGTGGGCCATTGGAGGAGACTCAACAAATGTCAACAGTGGTGTAAAAGCTGGAGTATTGTGAGGAAGCTGGAGCTGCACATGGGAAGACACCTGGTCTGGTTGGTGTGCAACTTACACACTGGTGAACTGCCCCTCCGCTGGCTCATTGTTGAACTTGAAGGTCCTACTCTGTCAACAAATTATCTGGACCAATACTAAAGCTCCTTGATTCAGCTACAGAGTTGGATATCAATCCAAAATTTACCAGGATCTCTGATGGCCCTTCACTGATCAAGCTGCCTTACAAGGTCATTCAAGATTTCTCGACTGATCAACACTATGGCTATCAAATTGTTTGTGCATTCGGAGACAGAGTGGTTCCTACAAGGCTGGATCTGTTGGATATTGGGCCACAATGGGCCAGTAAACCACAGCCACCGGCTCACCACAGCAAACAGACTTCTCAGGCTCTGGGTGTCAAAGCATGGACTGAGAGGAAAGAATCAGAAAAATCTGCAGTTCATTGTGGAATACATCATTGGAGTGTATTATCCATGTTGGTTCAATGTGAAGATCAAGGAGTCCTGGATTGAAGGGCCTAGGCACATCCTGTTTCAGCTGGACTGCCTGAAGTCCCAGAGGAAGTAGGTACTGGACATTGTGATGCCAACTGTTAGAAGATCTGCTTGGTATGCCCATAATGAATCCACCCTCCAAACACTGCTGAGCGCTAAGGATCAGAAGGAGAGGATTGAGGGGGTGGAGGGAATCCTGGCCATCAGGGGAGAAGGAGACCCAGACACTCAGCTGGGGGACTCCTCTGTAAGAACCATAGGGACAACTGAGATCAATTATGATGCTTCCAGCATTGGTGGATTGATTAGCTGGTCAGAAGGTGTGTCAGAGCCACCTCTCACTTGCATACTAAACACATCGGAGATGAAAAACTTCATTGTCATCCCATGGAGGTGCCCAACTGGCCCTGCCACACTCAGAGCATTGAGAGGGTTGTCAAAATGGTGACTGAGGCTTCTTCTACATACTTCTCTAAGGAAAAGAGGGATGGAGGGATCAGGACTCAGGAGACCAGCAGGAGACTGATGTCTAAGGCAAAGCGTCAAAGCAGGACTTGTACAACCTAGCAAAGTTCAGGAAGTGATAATTGATCTTCATAATTGTATCCAGTGATATACATGCACTTCCATTGTGAATAAATATGTAAGTTTGATTTGGCTTTGTCAATATAAAGTATTTTCTTTTAATATCCTAAAATGAGGCTAAAAAGGGCAAAATTAGTCATTTTGAAGTACAAAATAATGTAGGTTAGAGTTATTCCACCTAAAAAATAATGTCACATTTGAATTCCCCATATAAAAACACATCATTTAGACACCCCACATGTTAGGATTTCCTTTGGATTTTAATATCTTATAAATTAATTAGAACGGGTACAATTAGCGATATAAAAATGCAAAAAAATGTAGGTAAGAGTTGTCCTATCCAAAAAATAATGTCATATTTGAACTCTCCATCAAAAAACACATAAAATAGACACCCCTCTTTTTTGGATTTCCTTAATATTCATTTTAGCACCTGAGTATGGCCCGCCCTAGTGCGCACGGTAGTGAATCAGTTAATCCTTACCTCGAATGTATCCCTCCGCTGCGGAGTGATACCCACATTGGAGTGATCCAATGATGGGAAACATAACAGCAATCTGCTGAAGCACCTCAGTAAAGTACATGGGGCTATAAAAGTTAAACTGGTTCCCAACCCACCGTCTTTACAACCAGCAGTGATCCAGATGGAGCAACACCAGCTAAACAGACAAAAATCATTTTTTTTAAATCGCCACATGTCAGTGTCACCCAGAATCAACGAAACCGTTTGATTGCCAGGTATGTTATTGAGGAGATGCTGCCCATTGCAATGGTTGAGTCTGTTGCCTTCAGGCAACTAGTCAGCATATACCAGTGAAAGGAGTGAATTCAGGGCCACAGTGCAGAAAGACGTTTTCAAAGTACCTGGACATTGATTATGCCAAAATGGAAGTTGAGCTCAAAAATACATTTGTACAAGTGCACTACTTAGTTGTTGAGGCTGCAATAGATGCCTGAAGATATAGATGCCATGTCAAAATGTCTAAACATATCTTTTGTGTTTTATTGTTCCACTACATTTCATAATAATTGCTACAATGATAGAGAGTTGTCTTTTCTCTTCCTGTGCCACAGAAACTACAAAAAAAACAAACACAAAAACCTTTATTTTTATTGTTGTTATTTTGAAAGTAAAGTAAAGTAACTAGTTACTAGTTACTTTTAAAATGTAGTAACTAATAAAGTAACAAGTTACTTTTTTGAGAGCAGTAACTATAACTAGTTACTTTTTAAAAGTAACCAACACTGTCTGCTATACAGGCCTATGTGACAAGAGCAATGGATAATGTAGGCTAGAAAAGGCTAACTGCTGTCTATTGTGCGCACAGATATATAGATATACCTTATGACATTATCATGTGTTATTGTCACTGCAGCCACCTGGTGACAGATGTGGACTGTATAGAATTCAGGACCATGGACAGTGCTTTTTGTTGTGTGTTGCGCTAGGCTACTGTAACGGAGAGGAGGGCAGACAGACTCTCATGGTGCGTTCACACGGGCAGATTAAAAGATACACGCTACCATTCATTTTCAATGGAAACCAGCGACATGAAGAGACAAAGATACATCCGACGTTTGTAGCTGTAGCTCTAGCGACAAAGATACAAAGCTACAAATTCAAGTTGAGCTGGGTTCAACTTTAGTCAGGGAACATTTAGCTGCACATATACTTGAAATATCGTCTATCCCTCAACGTTTTGAATACATTGTTTTAGATATTTGTCTGGGTGGTGATATCCACTGTACAATTATCGGTACTTATCGCCCTCCTTCAGCGCCAGTTGTGGCCTTGGAGGAATTTGGGACGGTTCTGTCCAAATATGGGTCTTCGGAATTTCTGGTTCTGGGAGATCTGAACATGGATTGGCACTCTAACAACTCCACTAGCCTGAAACAGCTTTGTACAGAGTTAAATCTAACTCAGCTTATCCAGCATACTACCAGACCTAATATAAATAACCCCTCTAATGCTACTCTGATTGATTTAATCCTAACAAACAGACCAGCCAAGTACCCTTACAGCGGGGTGCTAGCCCGAGGCGTTAGTGACCATTGCCCTATTGTCTGTGTGAGAGTTGCCAAAGCTGAGAAAACAAATGGGCGGGTGATAAAAAAACGTAATTTTAAAGTTTTTACAGAACAGGGTTTCCTAAATGACGTATTTTATTCAAATTTGTACAAGGTCAACTCAATTCAAGACCCTGAGCTAGCTCTTAGTCAATTTCTTACTATTTTTATTCCGTTACTGAGAAGCATGCCCCTTACTACAGAGTTAAAAATCGCTCGAGTCCCTGGTTCTCAGCGGATCTCAAAGAGGCCCTCCGTCACAGAGATGTGGCCTGGTCAAAAGCCAGGAAGTCTGATTCATTTAGGAAATAAAGCTATTATTATGGTCAGAAAGGCTAAATCAGATTTTTATTTATCTAGTTTTGAAAAGACGCAAGGTAATGCGGCTAGTTTATGGAATGTCGTAAAGTCACTAAAAGCTAGGCCTGCCTCCTCTCTCCCATCACAGATTTGTAATGAAAGTGGGGTGGTTTTAAATAAACCAGATATTTGTGATGCTTTTAACCATCATTTTATACTATCTGGTCATCTATTTGACAGACAATCTGTCAATATAGCTTAGTGATGCGCGGATTGACCCGTAACCCGCGGGACCCGCGGGTCAACCCGCGGCGCGGGTGGGTCGAGTCAGAATTTCGGAGGCAATTATGCGGGCTGCGGGTGAGCGGGTCAGCCGCTCTCACACGCAAAAAAAACTCAAAAAATCACATGCTCTTGTTTTGTCTTTATTCCTAATAAGAATAAGAATAATAACAATAAAACAGTTTGAATACACTTGGGGATTATTTTCTAACCATGATTTTACAGAATAAAAAAAAATCGCGGGTCGCGGGTGGGTTGAGCCATAGATTTATGTATGGGTTGGCGGGGCGGGTTGAGGCGGGTTGGGTTCCGTCGCGGGGCGGGGCGGGGAGGGTCATGAAAAAACCCGACCCGCGCATCACTAATTTAGCGCCATCAGTTCATGGTGACGAATTAATTACTGACAATTCACCCAACTTGTCCCCCCCTTGCTTCACATTTAGATCAGTAACATATTCTGTAAGTTTGTAAGTTTTAACTGCACTTGCACAAATATGCACTAAAAAATCTACTGCAGATGATCTTAACCCATATCTGCTGCATCTCAGTGATAGCCTGGCATGGCCAGACTAATATCACTGCGTAGATATTAGTCTGGAATCTCTGTGTGGAACCTGCATTTCCGAGGGGCAAATAAAAAAAATGCCTCTGGTAATAAACCCACCCTACATTTGCATACTGGGCCCTGATTGGTCCCTCACAACTTCGGAGGGAGAGAAATCTAATCTCTATTGAGAGGGGCCAGACCTAATCTGTCATGGGCATTTTTTTTTTGCAATGGCAGATTCGTCTGGAACCAGGCTATCTCAGTGCCCATTTAATTGCTGCACCACTTGCCCATATTGTTAATTTAACACTTACCTCAGGCTCAATTCCTGCAATATGGAAAGATGGAAAGCACAAGTTATACCACTACAAAAAAAGTGGTGATCAGTCAGATTTAAACAATTATCGACCTATATCAAAATCGTGCTGTCTAGTTAAGATCCTTGAGTCCCTAGTCAGCTCACAGCTATGTGCATTCCTGAACACACATAATATACTCCAACCTCAACAGTCAGGCTTCAGACCAGGTCATAGACACAGACAAATCTAACAACTCTCAAACCCATAGAATCACTTTACAAACAAACATTAAAAACACTTGATCAAAAACCCAACCGTTACCGGGTGCAGTACGTTAGTCCGACAGCCCATTCCTCCGACAGCGCATCGCTCCGACATTAAACAGTAAACCCGAACCAAACCCGCACCCTAACCCTAACCGCACGCGGATGCCACATAGTCGGAGAAAAGGTCTGTCGGATTAACGCATGCCTCCCACCGTTACCACCATTGCCGTATAGTTCAAATGTATAATTTATTTAATTTTGATAGCTTTAAACATTTTGCAGATGCCTGTCTCATTTTTAAGGTTTTAAATGGGCTTGCACCTCCACCAATAAAACAGTTCATAGAGCGAAGGGAGAGTGGTGACAGAACAACAAGGGCAACTACCAGAGGAGACTGTGAGGTAAAACAGTCTTCTCTGTTAGAGCCTCCCATCACTGGAACAGTCTTCCTACCTAAGTAAGAGAGACCAACAACTATCTAACCTTCAAATTCAACCTTAAAAGATGGCTAAAAGATAACCAAATTTGTAATCATGAGGATCCATTAATCACTGATGTGTCTTCTCCTATTTTACTGTTTTGTCTTTTGTACTATGTCTACTTGTTTTGTATTGTTGACGATGTCTCTTTTTGTATGGATAACTATACCACTTTTATAACAGCCTGCCCAGGGACTACAGATGAAAATTAGCCAACTCTGGCTAACTCTGGCTCATTTACATGGACGTGAATAACTGACATGTTGATCAATGTGCATTGTCCCTGTTAAATAAATACATAAATAAATACATAAATAAATAAATAGCACTGTTACAGCTACAACCCTTGTCACAAACAATATACTAAACGGTCTAGATAAACACCATTACTGTGCAGCCTTTTTTATTGATCTCTCAAGAGCATTTGATACCGTGGATCATCATATTTTATTGCAAAAGCTATCCTCCATTGGCTTGGATACTTTATCTGTCAGATGGTTTTCCAATTATCTGACGGATAGAACACAGGCTGTTGTAGCTGATGGTTTTAGATCTAGTTCTCTGTTTATTGGTAAAGGCGTCCCGCAGGACTCAATTTTGGGACCCCTTTTATTTACTCTCTATGTTAATAATATTGCAATCCCCTCCCCGCACTGGGATGTCCATTTCTATGCGGACGACACAATTGTATACTGCATTGGCCCAACGCTTGAAGTGGCCACTGCAAATTTGCAGACTGCCTTCAATAGGTTTCAGTGGGCTTTAATTACACTTAAGCTTGTTCTGAACTCTAAAAAAACAAAATGTATGGTATTTACTAGGTCTCCAAACATAAATCCCTCATCGGGTGTTTACACTCTTAAAGGTGAACAAATTGAGCTGGTCTCCTCTTATACATATCTGGGCAATTGGCTAGATTCCAAGCTCTCATTTAAGATTCATGTGGAGAACCTTATCAAAAAAGTCCTGCTTTTCCTTTACCAGCAGAAAAACTGTTATTCAATCTGTCATAATGTCCGTGTTTGACTATGGTGATGTGCTGTACATGCATGCTTCAATCTCCACACTTAAGCCTCTCGATGCAGTCTACCACAGTGCCCTATGTTTTATCACTGGTGATGATTATCTCACCCATCGCTGTATTTTATATGATAAAGTGGGTTTGCCTTCTCTCGCAGTACGTAGAGAGCAGCATTGTATGTTATTTATTTATAAGGCCTTGTGTGGTAAGCTTCCTCTGTACCTATCTTCGCTGTTTGAGCCAAAGGTTACTGGACATGCACCACGTTCACAATCACACATTAGATATACCAGTCCACGGAAGAGCAGTGAACAAGGAAAGACTGCTTTCATGTATTATGCTCCACACAAATGGAACAAACTTCAGGACTCTCTGAAACTGGAGCGATTCGTCTCAATATAAACATTTAGGGTACTTCTTGAGGACACATTGCATAGTAACTGCACCTGTTTCATGTAACACTATATTTATTTGTATCTGTGATGATCATAATTTGATTCAAATGTTTGTTATGGTTTTTCATTATGTATGTATTTTCATTTGTTTTAGATGCAGTTATCAGGAAGTCCTTGAAAAAGAGAGCTTTGCTCTCAATGGGCTCCCCTGAATAAATAAAGGAAAAAGAAAGAAAAAAGAACGTCCAGATACAAAGCTACAACTGTAGCTCCAATGACGCAGTGAAGCGAGAACCAATCAAATATATATTTGTTTTTGTTTTTTTCACCCCTCTGCTTTTTTTCAAGCCAGAAGGCTTGTACAGTGTAAACACAGACAATGGGACTGGAGGACGAACTCATCTTCGCCGTCAGCCAATATCCTGTCATATGGAATAAAAGTCTGTACATGTACAGAAAAATTGACAAGAAAGATGCAGCGTGGAGGAAAGTCCAGGATATTACGGGAATACCAGGTATAGACATTTTAAACTCACAATGGCAGCTCTGTCTGCTTATTTTGGGTAGCTATGCTAGCGTTAGCTCACTCGACTTTTGAACACACAACTTATTGGTGACAAAATTGACAGCATTTGCACGTTGAAAGACAGGTATTGAGTAATATAATCATTGTTTATTGTAGTTATGGTTAAGTTAAAAACAAGCGAGGCTCTCCTCACGTCTGCTTGTACTTTACTGAGCAGTGAAGGAGGCATGAGCTCGGCCCTGGCCTTCCTAGGTTGGCAGAGGGAAGGTAGTGCCGAGGATTACATAGACAATTGGCACTGGGTGTAAAAAATGGGGTTACAAAATTGTAACAGTTAACTCCACCCCCCTTTGCTGGAGTTAGCTGGTTTAGTCAGAAGCACTTTTTAATACTTTTCATTGGTTGAATATTTTTCTTACCAACACACAGACGTAAATGGTGTTCAATAGCACTGATTTATGGGGAAAAAATGCAAAAGCGGAAAAATGGAGTTAGCTGGTTCCTGCCAGGCAGCATATGGCATGTATGCCACATACATGCACACAAAGCATGTCTCCATATTCAAATAATGTACCTCAACTTTATCCTTTAAATTTGCAAAGAGACGCTCAGCACACAGGATCAGATGTAAACTGTTAACCAGTTGGCATTGTCTTGGGACATCACTCCATTGACGCCATCCAAGTCCAACCAAGCCTGGCTTTTAGAAAATCCTCTAATACAGTATTTAACATTACATTTGTATATATTGCCTTTTTTCTGTCTTTGTTGACCATTTTGCATTTTTTTAGGCCTATGAATGGGTGGGTAGGGAGGGATTATCGTAATGTATTATTTGTTAACTTATGAATTTAGTTTTAACAACCAGAACTAACTGTTGTATAATTATGATCTGTTTGTTTGTAGATGTTGAAATTTGACATGCTGCCTCGCCTCTCATCTTGGTGTCCTGGTGCCGTTCTCCAGAGACTGGATAGACTGTGTGAACCTCTAAAAGCCACGACAAAGGTACACACACACACACACACACACACACACACACACACACACACACACAGTGTTGTTGGGTAGTGATTTATTGATTGATTGATTGATTGCCCACTAGGTCTCCAAGATGATGAAGACCTCAGGTCTGATGGCGGGGTCGACCCTAAGGAAAATAAAGTCACGCTCCTGGAAGAAGCAGAGAGATTTCCGTCTCCTTGAAGACAGGACGACTATCTGGCACAAGTCCAGTTGCAATTTACTGTAATATTATCACAGTAAATTGCTGATACCTGAGATCAGTTGACTCTGGTTTTGGGCTGGTGTGACCACTTTTTTTTCATTGCGTTGCACACTTTTCTTTTTTTTGCACTACGTTTGCAGTCATTGCACTTTAAGGTCACTGCATTATGCAATATTTTGGTTTCAGTTTTTGCACTTTGTTTTTTGAATGCTATTAGTTTGTCAAGTGTTAACCAGGGGTTGAACCCTAACGGTTGTCCGACTGCCCGTGGCAAGTAAATAAAACGTTCGGGCAAGTGGAGTTTGCTTTCAGGTTGCCCGGCGGGCAAATGTGTTTGGGGAAGCAACCGTCTTCATTAAATATTATTGGTTAATCATGAAAGAACAAATAATGCTAGCCGTTTTACAAGTAGCAGTTGCACACATTCAGACTTAGTGACTTCATTGTAGTTTAGTTTGTTCGTTTGGAGAATTAAATTATTTTAGTTTTAACTTGTATCTCCCCTTTACAATTACAATAAATGGATTTAGGATTTCATATCCCAAAAAGCTTTATCTTCCCTTTACAATAAATGGATTAGGATTTCATATCCCAAAAAGCTGATAAATGGTCCCCGAAAAATTAGTGCATTTTGGTAAGCACGCAATACAGTTTTTCGTTTGTTTGGTGTTTATTTATTTATTTTTCACTTAAGGAAAACTAATTTGAGTGTTCGTTATTTTTTGAGTTTTAGTTCACTATAAGAACCTTGCACTGTATTTGCAAACTGTTAATAAAGTATTACATCAATCAAAGGCGAAAGAAGTAAAAAAAAAATGGACAGACATCAAGGCCTCGGTCAAGAGCCGTATGGCCAAGCGGCGCAGTTGCCGCAATGCCACGGGAGGGGGGCCGGACACAGCGCCATCACCGTCGCCCCTCGATGAGCGAGTAAAGCGCCATCATTGATATGTAGACCACTCTATTTTTATCCATACCTTTACATTTGTCCCATGATTTGACACCGCGCCAGCTCCAGCTCCTGCCCGGGTTGAGGTGGTGTCAGCAGCGGTGCTCCGGAATCAGGAGCTGTTGCTGGCGGCGGTGGAGCGTGTGGCTGCTGCAGTGGAAGAGATTGCAAGGGCGCTCAGGCGGGAATAAAACAAATTTAAATGTTTATTTTGCTTGTGTGTCAGTGTCTATGCATCCTTACTTCAAAAACGAGCAATTAGTTGTTGACGCAGTGCTAGTGCTGCCCTGTTGTCCTCAGCACCAATAGGTGGGTCCAGTGGCATGTCTATGGGTGGGGGGATTATTTCTGGAACGGGGACACCATGGAGTTTCGAAATGTTGTGGAGGACACAGCAGGCCATGGCTATCTTGCATACCTGTTGGAGTAGATACGATACGATACGATAATACGATACGATACGATAATACTTTATTGTCAGTTTGCACTGAAATTTGTCTTGCGACCCAGGAACAGCCATGTATGCAACATATAACAGTACACACATTTGACATGACACAAGAAAACAACAAAATACAAATACATACATAAAGACATGCAAAGACAAGAGCAATGTCCACCACTCAGCCTACCCCTGGCTTATAACTCCTGATTAAGCCTCAATGTCGTCTGATGGACAAAGGACCTCTTCAGTTTGACCTTATTGTATGTAGGAACACTGTATCTCCTTCCTGAAGGCAGCAACCTATATTCTCCATACAAAGCATGGCTAGTGTTTGAAGTGATATTCCTTGCCAACCTTATCATACTGTTATCATACGTAGATGTATAGAGCCTCTGAAGTGGTTGTCCAACAATCTTTGAACAAATGTTCACTTGTTGCAGCAGTTGTGACTTTAAAGCTACAGACAGACATCCATACCAGGTGGTACTACAGTACTGCAGGACACTCATAATAACAGAAGTGAAAAACAAAAGAAGAATCTGTCTACTAGCACCAAAAGATCTCAGACGGCGAAGGAAATAGACTCTTTGTTTTGTCTTCTTACCCACTGATTCAATCTGGTCTTTCCATGACAAAAGGTGGTCTATTACTACTCCTAGGTATGTATACGAACATACCTGGTTGATCTGTTCACTATGAATGGTAATAGGGGATCTGTGTATCTCTAGTGGGGCACCAAAAACAATCTCTTCTGTCTTTTTTGTGTTAATGATAAGAGCGTTGTTATCACTCCATTCCACCACCTTATTTACTCTGTGTTGGTGCAGTCCAGGATCACTGGAACTATCCAAAAGAGAAATCAAAACTGTATCATCAGAGTACTTTAGAATGTATTGGTCTGGCTTGTCAGTGCGACATTCAGACAGACATTTATCAGTACTACAGCTGTCAGTATAAAGGGTGAACAATACAGCTGAGCTTACACAACCCTGGGGAGCACCAACAATAATTAATAGACTGACTGCATAGTGCATACATATATTATAGCTTATGCCCACTGTTTTTCAAGTCTTGGTGTAATGTGGAGGTTATACTATACATTTGTATTTCATACCTTTTCGGGCTTGTAATAGTAGAGTCAAAAATGGAGGTTCCGTTACCATCCTTTGGCAAGGATGGTTTGACGATTGATTTGACCTCTATGGACCCTTTAGAAAATATTTAGCCCCCAGGTCCCTCCCAAAAATCCTGGCATTTTTTGCTAGACAGCCAAATTCAAAATGGCGCCCGGCGCCATCTCTAAAAATTAACTTTTGATCTGAATGACCTAGAATCATGTATGAAGGCACTTTTCCATACAAGTCAACCATGAGGATTCCAAATCTGACACAATTTTAATTGTAAGACCTTGTTTTGACTCCGAAATTCAAGTAGAGTAAAAACTTATACCCAGGGGGCAAAGGGGGGTATGCTGCATTTGCCCTGCCATAAAAGGTTGGCCACCAGAAATAATATCTATGACCCAGTAGGATCACAACCTATATGGACAACCCGGTCACCTTGCTGCTGGAAATCCAATATGGCCGCCTCAATATTATCAGAAAATAGCTTTGGCAATAACTTTTGAACCAGATGGGCTAGAAATAAAAACTTGGTGTCTATGTCATGGTTTCAGAGCATGAGAAACTCAATGGAATACTTATCTTTATGATTGGGTGTGTCTGGACCTTTCATTTGCATATTTCCAAGATGGACGCCACGCGAAAATGAGTTTTACTATGACTTTTACAGCAAAAAGTCTGCTTTTTAAGCAATATGAACACATTTGGTCAGTTTGAGCTTTAATTTATATGTTGTCAATATGGCTGCAGTCATAAATAATGTATGGCATTACATTTTCCCTCAGATTTATTGATTTATAGATCTATAGTTGTGGGGATGATTGCAGAGAAAATCGGAGAAAAAGCCCACAACGTATCTTATGTATCATTTTAATAAACTAAATACAATATAAACAGACACATGCACACTCCAAGACTTGCCAAAAACTTCAACTTTAGGGCTATACAAATTAACATAGTGGTATGCATTCAAGTAACATAACAAAAGGTAGACTACTTAGTGACAAATAGAGTAAAGGCGGAGTTGAGGTTGCCTACAAAAGGTTCATTTTGACCTGTATGGTGCTGTCTTGCCTGCTTCTAAAGCCAATGATACTATGGTACAATGCTATTCACTGTCACTGTTGTCATGTGTTGCACTGATCCTGCTGCATCGTGTCTCCAGTCCCTGGCAACGGCATCCTAAGTAGCATGGAATTGCCTTCTTTGCACGGGAACAGTTTTTTTTTGGCAGCCTTTGATACAGCTGCAAGATATTGCCTTGTTCATTGACATAGGCCAGGCTGGCTCGGTAGATGCAAGGGGGACTGCATTGCTAGCACTGAGAGACCATCCATACTCTGTGAAAGAAGGAATATCCGGCTTGGCGATATGTGCACATTTATCTATTATGGTTGCTACAGCTCTTTTCAGGTGCAGGTCAAAGGCATTCTCTGTCGGGGGCAGCAGCTTTAAGAGTGTTGATCTATTATTGAGGAACTTGTACACTCTAAGCTTACTCAGGTCAAAATCCTCCTGGTGGTCCGCTTTGGATGTATATACAGCAATTGTGAGGTCTCGTGCCGGATTTATGGACGTCATCTGAGAGGGAATCATAAGAGTTTTCACCAAACTCCTCAAGTGCAGAGATCCAGACGCATGATGGCCTTGAACCATGCCTTCTTCCCAGTGAAGAAGGGATAGCTGGTGGTACAGTATCTCTGCCACTTAAACTATGGATAAAGGGCAGGGCACGACACTGTGCGAGCCCCAGTGCTGATACCATTTGATGGATAGGAAGGTATGAATTTTGCTCTGTTCTCACCCACAGCTCTGGAAGGCATCGGAGATGGGTTGCTGAATAGTAAAGGCACATGATGATGATGTCTGTGTCATTGGCATGGATGACAACTCTGTCAACTTTGTCATTCTGGACGCTGTACAGGGTGTGGAGTATTATTCTTGTATCAGCCTCCTGTTGTGTGGATTCTAGTGCAGGGACATCTTCAATAGACCCCTCATTGATCAACGCACTCCTTGTCTCTTCTTTAAACCCCCCACCCAGGTAAAGATGTGTTGGACCAAGGGCCGCCTTAAGTTTCTCATTTTCACACCATTCGTCACAGAGGAAACTCAATAGGTTTGCCTTGTTAGCTGACACAGCAAAAAAACTCCTGAGGATCTGGAGCTGTGTAATGCATACTGACTTCATATTCTTTGGTAGGTTTTGGTCAAGCATATCTGTGTTCTTGCTCAGCTGTCTTAAGACTAGGTCCACTGTACCGGTCAAAACAGAAGTGAATGATCTCTGTGCCAGCAGGCACATCATTCAACAGCAGACGTTGGTATCGTTCAGCGATTGTTCCAAATGCTTCACCTTTCAGGAACGACCAATGGCGCATGGCATACATGGCATCAATAACTACTGCTGTTTTTCTGTAGGCAGGTCAGGGATGCATGCAACTTTGGTCTCCTCTTTCAGGACCTTAACAAGGCTTGCCTTGGTACCTGTTCTCATCCTGCCATCTTCCTGGAAGAGGGAAGGGGGGAAGTCACTGCACTCGTGGTTGCCTATAAAGACAAGGTTGAGTTCTCCACCACTGGCTATGATTTGGGTCATGTGCAGGAGGGCAGTAATTTCATTGCTCTTGCCAGGTGCTGAGGTTTTCCCCTTAGATTTTTTAGATGATGTGTTTTGAGTGTAGAAAGTGTTAAGCTTCATTATGCTTGCCTTCTTCTGTTCACTGGAGTGGACAGTGACTCAAACAGTGCCTTCAGACCCAGTTCTTTCACACTCATCAAGTCGTCCTTGACTGTGGAATCAGCACACTGTCATGTAGATATGTTGATCATGGGTTAGTCTCCACTGCTGCCATGACCTTGACTACCATCTCTGCGTCCCGGATTACACGACTCTGACCAGACTCATGGTGTGGGTCTGCCATATTGACAACATATAAATTAAAGCTCAAACTGACCAAATGTGTTCATATTGCTTAAAAAGCAGACTTGTTGCCATAACAGTCAGCTGTCACTGTAAAAGTCATAGTAAAACTCATTTTCGCGTGGCGTCCATCTTGGAAATATGCAAATGAAAGGTCCAGACACACCCAATCATAAAGATAAGTATTCCATTGAGTTTCTCATGCTCTGAAACCATGAAATAGACACCAAGTTTTTTATTTCTATAATATTGAGGCGGCCATATTGGATTTCCAGCAGCAAGGTGACCGGGTTGTCCATATAGGTTGTGATCCTACTGGGTCATAGATATTATTTCTGGTGGCCAACCTTTTATGGCAGGGCAAATGCAGCATACCCCCCTTTGCCCCCTGGGTATAAGTTTTTACTCTACTGGATGTCGGCCATCTTGAATTTCGGAGTCAAAACAAGGTCTTACAATTAAAATTGTGTCAGATTTGGAATCCTCATGGTTGACTTGTATGGAAAAGTGCCTTCATACATGATTCTAGGTCATTCAGATCAAAAGTTAATTTTTAGAGATGGCGCCGGGCGCCATTTTGAATTTGGCTGTCTAGCAAAAAATGCCAGGATTTATGGGAGGGACCTGGGGGCTAAATCTTTTCTAAAGGGTCCATAGAGGTCAAATCAATCGTCAAACCATCCTTGCCAAAGGATGGTCACGGAACCTCCATTTTTGACTCTACTATAAAGGAGCTTTCCTCCTGCTATGTCGAGGCACAGCCAGCGGCCTTTCAGCAGACCGATGGTGCGCTCCACAACGGAGCGCGTGGCCACATGGCTGTTGTTGTAAGCCCGCTCCTGTTGGGTCACGGGGGTGTAAAGTGGGGTCATGAGCCAGGGAGCCACGGCATAGCCTTTATCACCTATGGTAGAGATCGGATAATGGTTAGCCATGCGATCCGGTGAATAGAATTTGCATGTAGCCAAGTGAGAGGAAGAGGCACAAAATAAGCAATTGGATAAACACTCACCAATGAGCCATGCGTCTCCAGCAGCCCCCTGTTCAAGACGCATGCTCACATTGCTGTCATGTAAAATGAAGGAGTCGTGGCTCCCGCCCCCCCAACGGGTAACTGCATTCAGTATGTTATTATTGGCATCACATATTGGCTGGATGTTGATTGAATGATATCCTTTGCGATTGAAGTATGGGAATGGGTCTGGAGTTGGCGCTTTGATGCGCACATGAGTGCAGTCTATTGCTCCAATGGTGTTGGGGAAGCCAGCGATGTTAAAGAAATCTAGTTTTATTGGTTGCTGTTGTTCAGCTGTGTACTGTATGGGAAGTGGATGTATCGCGGTGCCAGGCGAATGATGCCATCCAGCACGTTCGGGAGCGTGCGGCTCAGGGGCGCCTGAGATATCCCGGATCTGTCAGATACCAGCCGCTGAAACGAGCCGGTGGCCAGGAACCCCAGGCTGCACAGAACTTGCACGTGTGCAGGGATGGCATGATTCCTGTTAGAATATAATACTAATTAATAATAGGCATCAATTTGATATGCAATTCACTTTACATTTGAAACATATCTGAAACGGCTGCATGCCATAAATAGGCCACAACAATCGAATAAAAAACCTACACATTACATTTAAAAAATGTTTCATTTTAACCTGTTTGTTGCTCTGGTCAAATATGGCTCCAGGGTATCACAGAGCTCCATCAGACTGTGCCTGGGTAGACGAAAGCGGCACCGGAGCCACTCGTCGCTCTCCTCAAACATGTTCGAGCGGTCCCTGAAGACGCGCCGTCCTCTCCTCATGGCTTGGTTGGCCAAATGCTCTAACAGTATCAAATCTGCCATAGTGCTCAGTCTGAGAGCCGCCCCAAGTCCTTTATATAGCACCATTAATCACTTTGAACAAGCTGGTCATGATTAGGCCTCGGCCGATTTTATTTTATTTCAATGTCATTTTTTATTTTTTTTATTTCATATTTTGTCTTTTCAAACATTTGGTGACACAAGCTGGCCACATACATATTTTATTTGAGGTTTGCCACTGTTGTAATTGATTTTGACATGAAGAATAAAGCATTCTAAAGACATACGCACATTTCAGCCCTCGCAAGACTGCCTCGGGGGTGACGTGAGAACGTGCGCACCTGACGCACAAAACACAGACCAAAAAATCTTTAGGAATCAGGTGTATGTGTACGACTTGTCCTAAATGCCGGTACGTACAAAATATGGTCGTAAATCCCTTTATGAATCAGGCCCATTGCTCTTATTTGTTACATTTTATTTTGTCTGCACTTTATTTTTCATTTATACGTTCTGACTGAACTGAATTCACTGTTTCTTGAATGACTTGTAACTCACAACTTGAATATTTGGCACTCAAAAAACTGTCCATGTTGTCTAATAAAATGTTTACATATGCACATGTATCTGATTTTTCTTATCAGGGGCGTAGCCATGGGTGGGCATAGGTAGGCCTGGGCCCACCCATTTGGTTATTCTCTACAAAGTGTGTATTCACTTTGGATTTCCCTTGGTTTAATACAATATCATATTTGTATCGCTCACGTTACGGATTCAAACTTTGATATTATTCCTCATATATATTATTATTATGTGCCCATAGGCATCAATAAAAGTTTGTCTTGCTAAACTAATGAATAGAAGGCCGACAGGCAGGTAAAATCCAGTATGTAAACACGTCAGGTTTAGATCAGGTGAGGAGGCAACCAGCAAGACATACAAAGGAAGGGACGCACAGTGTAAGCTTCAATTTGGCAGTGTGTGAACTGAATGAGTCCAGTATAATCTGTGTATATATAGGCTACACACTGATTACTGAAGTGGCTACAGGTGAGCAGTAGTCAGGGAGCTGATGAGCTAGTGGTATCTCCTGGCAACATGTGTTCTCCTTCTCAGTGTTCATTTTGTCAACTAAAACTAGAATGAAAAATGTTTGTCGACTGCCTTTTTTCTCAGCTCACAACGTGTCACACTGCAATGCGTTGTGAGCTTGTAGATCGGCTATTTTCAGCATGCAACCACGTCTAAAATCAGGCATTACGACGGCATCAAGGCCCGCCAAAATACATTTTTGTTGACAAAATCAACTGTATATTTAGTTGATTAAAATCTTATATTTAGTCAACTAAAACGAGACTAAAATATTTCAGATGTCTAAAATATGACTAAAACTAAATGACATTCTATTCAAAAGAATATGACTATCAAAATGTACACTGCTGTGGTATCTCCTGGCAACATGTGTTCTCCTTCTCAGATGGCATGGTTTGACAGAGATAGGGTTGCCATTGCCAACTACCTGAAATTCAAATAAGGTACACCCGGCCGGGCGTCCATTTTTTCAGAGAAAATAAAGGGACGCCCAGAAAAAGATAAAATCTCACCGTATAAGTGCAGTTTTTGTATATTAACCACTTGAACTCCAGCATCCATCCATATTCTCAGGGGGAAATTTGCCAAAAATAGCAGATCGTTGTGACACGCTGTGAGCTTGTAGATTTGCCCAAGAGATTTGGTGTAGACAGATAAAGTATAAAGTAGAACCATGGCACCATGGACGGATTAAAGTGAAAATGGGCCCTGTGCACAGAATCACCCAATTTTTGGTTGAGAATGGAGCTCTGGTCCAGACAGAAAATGGAAAATCCATTGGAATGTATTTGTGTCTGTCTACAACACCATCATGAACATGAGCTCTTTTTGCATTGTTCACTTTTTACAAGTCAACATGCCTAGCATTAGGGGTGCTAGGTTTCAACTGGTTAAAGTTGCTTGGCAATCGTCTTCCTCTTTTTTGTTATAACACGTTGAGACCTTGCTGATCTTTTCTGGCCAGGCTTTTTGGTCAGCTGAGAGACAGAGGGGATCTCCAAATGTCCATCACGTGATGTTATCTTATGTGTTTTTTCTGGAAGCTTAGCTTTTAAAAACTTCTGAAAAGTGACCTCTTTTTCTTCTGGACTTTTACTATCCCATATTGCCTGTGAAACTTCATGTCCTGTGAATTCCCTCCTAACTTTGTTGTTTCCCTGTCCATGCAGGCTTTTCCATATGTCTAAGTACTGCAGCTCAGATATGAATTTTAGTCTTAAAATTAAGTCAGGGATTTTTTTAGGTTTCCGATCTGTGGTGAGTTTTATAACGTGATTCATTGACTCAAAATTATTGTTTGTCCAACCTTCTGGGAGTCAGCTGATCTTTTGATCGTTTTGTGGCCCTATGACCCTTTCCTTTAAAACAGGGACAAGATTCTTGGAAAAATAAGACATGAATTTTGGACAGTTGTTCTGTAAGTATGTCTCTTGGTCAAGGACTTTTTCTTGAAACTCACAGTTGTCTTTTGCAGTCATGAGGGCATTATCTGCAAAGAAGATTTTATTCTCAACAATGGCTCTCTGTTTTGCATCTGATAGAACAACCACACACACCAAACACACCCGGCCTGACACCAAGGTCAGGACCCAAACGCGCCGGAACCCATACACACAGCACACAAACACACAGCAGGAACAGCGGGGGGGAAAGGCAACACAAGTGAGAACTGAACTAAAACTCAAAACACACGGGCAAACGGCCCCACATTTTTTTTTTAACAAAACAACTTAGAACCTGGACCGCACAGGTCTTAAAAGGAAAACACACGGGCCAACGGCCCTAAAACAAATGAACAATTAACAACTTAGTACCTGGACTGCACAGGTCTTACAGGGCAGCCAAGGAGAAAATGGTCAGAGTGACTGTAGTATAAACATAACATAATGTTTTCATTCTGGAGAGACGTAGACGACGGCTCTCTCTAGCCAGGGGTGGCGACCGCCCGCGCTCCTCTCTCTCCGGGGAGAGAGAACGGTTTCAAACTTAGGACTGTCAGGCTGATCAGGGTTGCAATGTTGACTGCGCTGCTTTGGTTCAACTCCTACTGTCTCAGTGGTTCCATCCTCAAGTATGTAGAGGTTAGTGTCCTCCATGTGTTGATTATAGCTGCAATTTTCTAAATCAGGCCTTGGACTATGCTGCTTTGTAATGGGTTTGAAATGAGTTTCAGAGGAAAGCACAGAAACGTCTGCTTCACTTCCTGGGTACTGGCAAGTCTCCTCAATAGCCTGGCAGTCGATCACTGCCTTCTTTGACAATTTTGGATCAAGTGGTCCAAAAGGAACTTCATTCAGGCCTGGGAAATGTTTACTGCTTGTAAATGTAAGGCCTGGACTGTCAGATTTTAGAGGGAAGGCTTGGAATGTCTTCTTCACAAAAATAAAAGTCTGCTTCACTTACTGGGGACTGGCAAGTCTCCTCAATAGCCTGGCAGTCGATCACTGTCTTCTTTGACAATTTTAGTGTTTTGTCAGATTGTTTCAAATTTAGAATTTTAGAGGGAAGGCTTTGAAAGTCTTCTTCACAAAAATTGACTGGCAATTTTCCTGGTTATTGACTGACATGTTGATAATCTGATTTGTCCTGTGTAAATGGCACGGGAGCGTACTCAAGTTCCCTCAACCCTATGTTCCCTCAGCCCTATGTTCCCTCAGCCCTATGTTCCCTCATCCCTATGTTCCCTCAGCCCTATGTTCCCTCATCCCAAATTAGACCCTATGTTCCCTCAGCCCTATGTTCCCTCATCCCAAAATAGACCCTATGTTCCCTCAGCCCTATGTTCCCTCGGCCCTATGTTCCTTCAGCCTTATGTTCCATCAGCCCATGTAATATTCTAATGTTTTGTCTTGTCTGTCTGTCTGTCTGTCTGTCTGTCAGTATCATGTCAGTATCAAGGTCAGTATCATGTCAGTATCATGTCAGTATCATGTCAGTATCATGGTCAGTATCATGTCAGTATCATGTCAGTATCATGGTCAGTATCATGGTCAGTATCATGTCAGTATCATGGTCAGTATTATGTCAGTATCATGGTCAGTATCATGGTGGTCAGTATCATGTCAGAATTATGTCAATATCAGGAGTGGTTATTTGCTTCAGTCATCAAAACGATTTCTATAAGTTTAGGGTTGTAATGGATAAAATAAAATAATTTACCCATAATTTTCCTATGACTGATAAAAGTATTAAACTCCCTTTTTAATACAGTATCTACTGTGTTAAAACGTTTCTGGGGAGGACCCCCAGCCATATATGTCCAACCCGTATTCATTTGACTGTATAATGTTCATGTCTGTATATCAGAACTTTGTTTGTACTCATTTAAATCCCCCTCTATTTTTTTTATTTTTTATAATAAGCTAAGTTTTACATAGCTTATTATACCTTTAAACTCATTTTTTTGTAATATAGTTGTTTTGGATATCTACAAAAGCTCGATATTAGTATAGACATGTATCATTATTATTATTAATATTTTACTTTATTAGCTGTGATAAAAGTTCAATAGTTCACTGCAATGATCAGTAATTCTTTGCAGCTGTTGTTATAGGTACCTATAGGTTTCAAAGCTGTTTGAATTTGAATTGATGAGAAATTATCAATATAATTTAACATCAGTCAGTTTCACAGCTGTCTGAATTTGAATTGATGAGAGAAACTATACATATAGTTTAATGTGTCTTAGCTGACCAGGGGCCTGTTCCTCAAAAGGGAATTAGAGCTTAAGCCTGGCTTTAACACCTATCCTGGCTTAATTTAGCCAGGATTAGGGCTGAATCGGTTCCTCAAAAGCTGAATTAGCTTGAAGATTAGTTTAGCCAGTTCACCCTGGCTAAGTTTAGCCATGACCCGATTCCTCAAAAGAGAATTGAAGCAAGCCTACCTTAGTTACCATGGAAATTTAGCTGTGAAGTTAGCCTGGTCAGGAGCAGGCTAACAGCCAAGCTTACTTAATCCAGTGCCTTGTTCTTCAAGTTTTTCCACAGTTAATTCAACACATGTGTTTGAATATGGACTCATTTTAATGACCTTGCATTCAAATAAAATGAAATAAATAAAATCAGATATAATCAAATTAATTATATTACTGAAATAGTGTGTGACCATGAATCATAATTGTTTCACAATGACTCATGTGATGTCATTGTCACTCTGTTAACACTATAGTTCATATTGTTGTTAGATGTTTGATAATATATAACAGATTTTTTTTTCACTGAATGTAAGTCAATGAGGAGCATATTTTAAATTATCAATTTCTAGTCAATGGAGAAATAATTTTTTATTTCTTGTCCACCTTTGGAGTTACATCATGATGGCAAGGTAACTACACAACCCAAACCTCTACCAAAGTGGTCTTGCAAATGTGGGGTTATTGCGTGTCCCGCCCCCCCCCGCCCCCCTGTCCCCCGCTCATCCCGTCGCGGCCCCCAGTCGCGGTCAACCCCCCCCGTCCCGTCCCGTGCGTCCCGTTGCCGTCCCGTCGCGCACACACACACACACACACACACACACACACACACACACACACACACTCTGTGTGTGCTTGCAATACTTTGCCACGCTTTCTCCCTGGATCTATTTATTGCGGTCGCGTTTCCTCGCTTATAATACATTTTACTTCCTTGTATGATTTCATGAGCTGCTGCAATGCTGCTGTTCAGCCACAGAGAGGAACGCCGCTCTGGTTTTGGACTCCATGATTGGTCAAGTTCAAGGATTCTGCTATCGACTTTCATGGTCTTTTATAGAAATACGTGAAGCCTGGCTTCATTATCCTGGCTGGACATAGCCTGGCTTGACAAGGCCTAGCTCGACAAAGTCGCTCCTTTTCAGCCTGGCTTTGCTTCGAGGAACGGAATAAACGAGGCTTACATGGACCCGACTTTGTCAAGTCTGGATTTGGCTTAAGTCCAGGCTTAGTTTATTCACCTTTTGAGGAACAGGCCCCAGGTCAAAGCAATTAAGTTTGACCAATCATGTTGCCCAAGCATCATGGTCAGCATCATGGTCAGTATCATGGTCAGTAGCATGGTCAGCATCATGGTCAGTCATGGTCATGGTCATCATGGTCAAGTTTTCCTTGTGACATAATGTACACGTATACGTACCCCCAGAACATGCTTTCAACACGTACAATTTAAGGTTACGTGGCGCGGCTCCGACCCCCCGTGGGTCCGAAAGCCGAAATCCGGGCTCAAAAAGGGTGGAAAAAGAGCAGATCCACAAGCTTGTAAAAGCCTGTAAAAGCCTGTTGTCGTGGGGCGCAATACCACCGGCGTCCCTGGTCCATGGTCCCCCAGGGGTCCATGGACCACCTCAGTGCCCGGGACGGTGTCTCCCGGGGCGGGTAGAGAGGGCGAGTGTGAACCCGGCACTATGCCGGGAGGCACTGGGCTCCCTGGCCCTTCCCCTGTGTGAAGGGGGAAGCCAGGGAGAAGGGCCGACTGGTGCCATCGGATAGGTAGGGACCATGCCCAGAAAGAGGCACCTTCCTGGGGGAAGCGATGGGGCTAAGTGTCCACATGGACAGCCGCTCTCACACGCAAAAAAAAATAAAATGATCACATGCTCTTGTTTTGTCTTTATTCCTAATAAGAATAAGAATAATAACAATAAAACAGTTTGAATACACTTGGGGATTATTTTCTAACCATGATTTTACAGAATTAAAAAAACATCGCGGGTCGCGGGGCGGGTTGAGCCATAGATTTATATATGGGTTCGCGGGGCGGGTTGAGGCGGGTTGGGTTCCGTCGCGGGGCGGGGCGGGGCGGGTCATGAAAAAACCCGACCCGCTCATCACTAGTCCCCGGCCCACCTCCGCGCCCAGGGACGGTGGCTCCCGGAGCGGGTAGAGCAACCGAGTGTGAACCCGGCAGTCTGCCGGGAGGCCCAGGGCTCCTGGCCTCTCCCCTGCTGGAAGGGGGAAGCCAGGGAGAAGGGCCGACTCGTGCCATAAGATAGCTAGGGATCATGCCCAGGAAGAGGCACCTTCCAGTTCCTGGGGTAGCGACGGGGCGGCGAAGACCCCCAAAATCATGGTTCTTTGAAAAATTTCAATTTTTTTTCTAAGTGTCCGCATGGGCTCCAGAGGTCCCCGGGGACCCCCTGGAGGACCCCCGGCCTAAAATTCCAACTTTTTTCGGCTTGTCGATCTGCGCTTTTTCGGGCTAAAACGGCCCGTACCTCCCGCTCCGTGGGTCACTCGGGGCCGGCGGAGGGCTCGTTGGATCCGGGCCGGGGGTGCGCACGTGTCGGTACCCCCCCCCCCCCCGCCCCTGGGTGGCTGCCCGGGCAAACGGTGGCCGAAAAACCCGAAGAAAGCTCCGGAAGGCTCAGGAGCTTTAGGGCTCGCTGCCTCTCCCATGCGTGAAATTTCGCATTGGGGAAAAGTGGCCACTTGTGCCATAGGGTAGCTAGAGACCATGGCCGGACATGGTGCACCATATTCGGGGGCGTCCCCGTGCCTCGCAGGGCCATGGATCCTGGAGGTTGCAGCCTGAAGTGTTGCAGCCTCAGGTCGCCCTGGCTCTCCCCTGGTGGAGAGGGGGAAGCTACGGACAAGGGCCGACTGGTGCCATAGGATAGCTAGGGCGACGGAGCCTCGCCCGACGTGAGGCTCTGTCTGTGGATCTCCGCGTCGTACCTCCCTGTCCCCTCCCCGTGGCCCAGGAGGCGTCCCGCTCGTCCCTGCCTCCCTCCTGTGAAAAAGTCTCCCGGTCGGGACGCCCACTCGCTCTAGAACGTACCTCTGGAGCTTGGCCGTGGGGAGCTTGGCCGCCGGGAGCTCCCGCCGCCCCTCTCACGGGGGGCCTTGGCAGTCTCCACGGACCGGCAACCCCACGGTGCGCGCCTCACCCGGGCGCGCTGTCTCTGTGGTGGAACAGGAGGCCTACCTGGTTGATCCTGTAGCATATGCTTGTCTTAAAGGGCGCTGCAGACTCGTCTGAGTTGGGCGTGCAGTCACTGCCAAGTGACCACGCCGGGACAGTAACTGATATGGGTGTAGACAACATAGGTGGCGCACGCAGGAGTTGAGTAAACCAAAGTTCCCGATTGTGGACCCACAAGGCAAGTTACCTTGATGGGGTTGGGGGCGGGGGAACTTGACATGAACCTGCGAGCAGCTACGTATCTATGTGGGTTGTGCCCGGCGCCGCGGTTGTCCCGCAACTCAGCAGTGGCTGCACCCGAGTTAATCGAACGAGATTCCCACTGTCCCTACCAGCTACCTAGCGAAACCATAGCCAAGAGAAATGAAATCAGCTCAGACCATAGAGGAAAGAAGACAATCTTCAGCGAGGAAACAAGACCCTGCTAATGGGCGTGATAACTATTGCGGCACCCCTTGTACCACCAGGTACCTGCGGTCTGTAGGCCGCGGGACCCCCCCCGACTTATCGCCCGCCGAGGGGTGCTCAATCGTGGGTACGCGGGACCGGCCGGTGAGCCGGGCCCAACGCGCTAAGTTCAGAATAGTCCCAGGGGCGACTATTCTGGTTTGTACCACCAGGTCCCCGCGGTGCTTGGGCCACGGTCTGTAACTTCACTTAACGCCCGCTGAGGGGTGCTTAAGAGTGGGTCCACGGGACCGCCTGGAGAGCCGGGTGTCCGTCGAGGCCTCCCCGGGGGTCCCCAGGGGTCCCTGGCTGTAGAGGCCTGACCCGACCGACAGACCGGTCGGGTTAAGCCTCCGGAGCCAGGGACCCCCGGGGGTCCCCAGTCCACCTCCGCGCCCAGGGACGGCTGTCGGACTGGTGGGCTTTCGGAGCAGCGGGCCGTCGGAGCTGCACCACGTAGCCACAATTTAATGTTGTGGTCACCATCATCATCGGTGTAAAGAAAACTTTATGAAGTCTTATAACTTATAACTTACTAATAATATATCTATATATAGTCTTATACCTTTGGGGGATACCTTGGGGAGCCCGGGGGAACCCAACAGGTGACCCCAACAGCACATTATGGAAGGGCCATATGTGACGCTGAAGGAACATAGGGATGAGGGAAGATAGGGTCTAATTTGGGATGAGGGAACATAGGGCTGAGGGAACATAGGGTATGATTTGGGATGAGGGAACATAGGGCTGAGGGAACATAGGGTCTAATTTGGGATGAGGGAACATAGGGTTGAGGGAACATAGGGCTGAGGGAACATAGGGACTCATTTGGATAAAATAAATTTGTTAGGGATTGAGGGAACATAGGGCTGAGGGAACATAGGGCTGAGGGAACATAGGCATGACCCCAATGGGGGAACTAGCGGCACAAAATGATTCACAAAGAGATGTTTATCAGTTAGCTTCCAAGACACTGATGTCAACATAATTTGAAAAGCTGTACGGTTAGATCTAACTCCTCTTCCTTTCACCATGAGTGTGAAGGGGGACAGAGATAATTTGCTGGAAACTGGAGGGGGGAGAGAGAATAACATCTTAGTATAACAATCAACATATAACTGGTAACAACAACTAGAGTATTATCTATAATATTTAGCTATTATCTTATTGCCTATATGCTTATGGACCACTTCACCCATTTCAACCTATCGTCATATAATTGGTCCTAACTAATTCTCACTATAAGACCCATTTCTGTCTTTTACCTCCATACCAGTGACATCATCGGTGGGCCGGTTTTGTCATTTCAAACAAGCATTTTTTCAGCATGCTAATTTTCCTTGAAGAGAAACGCTGTAGTTACTATTGGCTTGGAATCCTCATTGATGATGTCATTGGTAGGCAGGCTTCTGAACTGTCCAACTGTCACCAATGAGACACAGTGAGTAGACAGAAATTGTGCCATCTTATTATTAGCATCAGTGAGGAAGTGTTCACTCATTGTTATCTAACAACAATAACAAAAACAAAAGGCATGAATACAAAATGTATGACATTTTCCCAAATCTTACTCACTAGGTGGGTAATAGCTCTGGATGCCAAGTACAGCAGTGAGAGCAAGCATGTGATTCATATCAGAAAAGCTCCCCAAGCGACGCTGTTTTGCACAGTTAGTCATCCAGGTTAAAACAGGGGTTGTTCCGGAAAGGAGAGCAGTAGTTTTCCTTCTTTGTGTCATACCAGGTGGGATGCTCTGCCATTTCAAGTATTGTTAGAATTCTCAGAAGTATATGATGGTCTTCTGAGCCAAAACAAGCAGCAGAGATGGCACGATATAAACAATTTCCATCAGCCCCCGTCTTCAGTGGTCTGTAGTCAGAGGTGAGACTTGGTTGGTACTTTTGCAAAATGTTTAGTGAGTGAGTGATAGTGTCAGCACATGCCTGGTCACTGTGGGACGATCGCTTTGGAAGCTTGACTCTGCAATGCTTCAGCAAAGCCTTTTCATTGTTGCATTTATTTTGTACTTCCTCCACTCCGGAGCCAGATCCCCGAGATCCGGCTCCCTTCAAAGAGCCATAAATCCCATCTCTACTTCTAATAAAAAAACGTAATTTTCCTTTATGTTGTTCTTATCTGCCGTAGGTCCACAGCCTACTACACGGGCGGACAGAGACCGACCCACTCCCTCTACCACTCCCTCCACCACTCCCTCTACCACTTCCATGCCAGGACAGAAACGCAGTAGGAAGGAGGCAGACAGACTAGAAGCTAGAGTTGTTGCTGCAGATGAGTGCCTCAGTCCTAGCACCTCCAGATCCATGCACTTCCTTTGCCAGTGCTGGTGCGGTACAGCTCAAGGCTCTCAAAAATGTCGCAATACAGACGGGGGTGAAAATAAAAATTGTGCTCTGTTTATATGAGGGTCAAGATGCTGACCAGAAGAGTGTGCCATACATGCCACCAGCCACCTATCAGCCTCCCGCACCTACACAAACTCATCTCCATTACCATCACCTGCAGCCTCCTGAGGGCCTTTAGCATTCTCAAAGTATTTGTAGGATGCTGCAAGATTTAATTACAGGCAGAGCACAGCTACCTCAACATGTAGCTCAATCACTGTTTACACTTTGGCACGTCCATTTCCATGTTGGAAACTAAAATAATTGAGTGCGTATGTATATACAGTAGTAGTAGTTGTAGTTTATCTAATTTTTAAGGTGGAATGGATTGGGATGAGGGACGTGTAGGAAGACAAGGTACATGCAGGCACTCCTGCATATACCTTTAAAGGAGCTACACCATGAATTTAAAAAATAATAATAATATTTGATATCATATTGTTTATGTCCCTCAAACGTTTTTCAAAAGGTTTGAGCCTAAATCAAGCCTCAGATATACTCATTCCAACTAACTTCTCTCTGGCTTATAAAGCACTGGTGACTCCATGTGTATTGGAGGAGAAGAGATCTTCCATCTCTGTCCTAACGTCAGCCGTGTAAGTCATTTCATTTCCTAGACCACGCCAAGACAAACGCATCGCATTCCCTGTAGCCCCCCGCTAGCTAAACATGTTTGGCCAGGACATTTTACCAGTTTACTGACATATGGCCAATGGACTTTTAAATGATCGATCACGCTGATCCTTCGTTTATTTATGGATTTTAGCTGGTCTGCCTCCACTCTGAATGACAGCCTTAGCCGGCTGCTAGTTTGACAGCAAACAGCCGGCGGCTAGTTTGACAGCTATCAGCTGGCCGCGAGCGGTTTTAGCTGCGGCTCTCAGACAGCTGTTTTTCACCGATTCTTTCTCTGGATGCACTGACCATTTATTATTATTAATGTACACTTAATCCACCCTAACCTGGGGTGCCGTTTGGATCTACCCTGAACTGGATCACTGCAACTAGCCTGCTGCGCCTCGCCGGCTCCGAGCCCTACAGCTGCCAGCCGGTATTAGCCGCTAGCAGTAGCTAGTTTGACAGCTACGTTCCACCGACGGGAGACCACTGACGCATCCCTACCCAGAGTGCTCTCATTGTGTGCCATCTCTCCGCACCGGGTCGCCGCTTAGGCGACCCTCGCGGGTAAGTCTCTTTCTGCGCTGCTGTCACCCCCAAACGCCTCCTGCTAGTCTGCAGCTATTCTGTTTAAAGTATCTTTTACTGGCCAAAGTGCTTTTTTCCCTTAGCCACCATCACTACCACGATGCCGCCACTTACCTCACCATCCGGATGCGATGACTGTCTCCGGCTGGCCCAGGAGGTAGCCGAGCTGAAGCTACGTGTAACCCGGCTTCACCAGATCCGTGAGGACGAGGTCATGCTAGACTCCATCTGCGCTGATGACCCCCCTCCAGCCCCCGAGGCTGCTTCGCCGGACCCCGAGGTCTCCATTGGACCTGCTGCTAACACCTCCACTGCGAGGAAACTGGACTCCACTGTCCCTTGCTTGCCCCCCTCCAACCGCTGGATCCATTCCGACGCCTGGCCCAAGTCGACAGAGTTTGACGATACCATCCCGGCCCACCCCGAGGCTTGGCCCCGAGCCGGGGCCAGACTCAAGGGTTCAGCGCTGGTCAGCTCCACCCCAGTCCCTTGGACAACAGTTTTCCGGGGCAAAAATGGAGCTCCTTGCCCCCGCTCCCCTCCTCCCCCTCCACCCTCCACTAAAAATAAGTACTCCCTCCTAGCCATTGAAGATTTCCCACCGATCCAGACCCCAAAAAACACCCACGATGTGGCCTCAGAGCCACCGGTCTATGGCCAGAATAATGACCGTCACCTGCTGCTCAAGGCAGCGGTCCGTCGCCGCCAGTCTGGGTGTCGGTTTTCGCCTCAGCCCCCGGCGAATAAGTCCATGTCCCCCACACCGGCCACTCATTCTAGCCCCCCATCGCCCCCCCCATCTCAGCCCCAGCCACCCGTCTCCCTCGCCAAAAAAGTGGTTTCTATATGTCCATCCACAATCCCCCCCCTCATATCTCCTACAGCGGTAATCGTTGGCGATTCCATTATCAAGCACACCCGCTTCCCAAACGCAATCACTCGCTGCTTCCCAGGTGCCACTATTTCCACTATTATAAACAAACTCCCCGGTCTCATTGAGTCCCAGCTTCAGTCTCTAAAATCATCGTCCATGTAGGGACGAATGATACAGCTCTCCGCCGTTCAGAGGAGTTAAAGGCTAATTTCCTACGCCTAATCGATGTCCTCATTGAGAGTGGATTATCCTTCTTCATCTCGGGTCCCATTCCAATAGCTGCCCGTGGCGACGAGAGTTTTAGCAGGATCGCCAGCCTTAACACCTGGCTCCACCGTCTCTGTCGCACCCACACTTTTAATTACATTGACAATTTTAACTTGTTCTGGGGCCGCTCGTCTTTTTATTGTACTGATGGGCTTCATCCAAACCACCTAGGTAGCGAGGTTTTAGCAGCCAATATAGCCATTAACCTCCGCTATTGTATCCAGCTGTTGGCCTGTCCAGAGGAGTCCGCCACAGATTGACGTCCTCCCGGTCCCGGCCCCCAACACATCAGTTCCGCCCCATCTCCTAGCCCTCATTCCATCGGGCTTGGACCAAAACTCACAGGCTCAACACTCAACGTCATGACCATTAAACAAACCCTGGCTGCACGCACACCCCACATTAATTACATTAGCACCATCATCACAAATAGACCACACAAGCCGCTGATACTATTAAATAGAAGGTCACACCTGGAAAATCTCCGTTCATTGACTCACACATACTCCATCTCTACATCTTTGGAACGCCCCCCTCAACCACGGCCTGATACCATGCCAGTTAAATTTGCCCTATTCAATGCCCAGTCATTAAGGCATAAGACATTTATCTTAAATAATAATTTTTTATCTCACCAACTCGACTTTTTATTTTTGACCGAAACATGGCTACATACCGATGAACTCTCTCCACTCGGGGACCTCTGTCCCCCCCACTGCAGCGTTTTTAATGCACCAAGGTCCAGTAGAGGAGGTGGCTTAGCCATTGTTTACAAGGACACTTTTAAATGTAAACTTTTACCAACTGATAGATTTTTATCCTTTGAAGTACAGCTGCTTAAAATTAATTTCACCACTCCAATTTTATGCGCCCTTGTGTACAGACCACCAAAGTCAAATGGCAATTTTATAGACGAATTCTCTGATCTGCTCTCTTTTATGGCGTCTCGCTCAGAATATATGCTGATCGTAGGTGATCTAAATGTACATGTCTGTTGCCCAGAAAAACCCATGGTCAAGGACTTCTTCCATATTATGGACTCTTTTAATCTGGTTCAATCTGTGTCCGGGCCTACACATGACAAGGGCCACACATTGGACCTAGTTTTATCAACTGGACTGCACATTTCAAACACTGACATTTTTAAGATTGGAGTCTCTGACCACTGTATGATTGTGTTCGAATCTATGTTGCCATGTCCTCCCTCTCCTCCCTCTCAGTCACACTATCTCGCCCGCTCTATCAACCCAACCACAGCCACAAATTTCTCCAATACACTCTTGCGCTCCCACTCAGCCATTATCACCGAGACCCTTACTTCACCCATTAACACAGAGAACCTAGTTTCATTTTTCCATTCAATCACTTCAAATACACTGGACATCGTTGCTCCTTTAAAATATGTTAGACGTAAGCCTGATACGGCTGGTACACCATGGCTAAACGAGAACACTCGCATTTCAAGACAGGCCTGTAGGCAGGCTGAAAGAAAGTGGAAGAAGGATAAACTGCAGATCTCCTATGAAATCCTCAACAACTGCCTAAAGACTTATCAAACCTCAGTAAAGACAGCCAAGTCTGATTATTATGCCAACTTAATAAACACATACTCCCATCGTCCCCAAATACTCTTCAAAACCATAAACACCATTTTGAACCCCGTTGCCTCCGCTGCCATTACTCTCACTCCCGATTTTAATACATGTGAGAAGTTTAGAAACTTTTTTACAGACAAAATCAATAATATCAGAGCACTCATCTTACCTCCAGCATCATATCACGCCGTAATCCATCTCTCATCAAGCCACTTTCGGGACTTCTTACCTGTGTCTTCCTCCCTCCTGTCAGAGGTGGTCTCCCATTTAAAACCCACATCCTGCCCCTCTGACAGTATTCCCTCTCGCCTTTTCAAGGAGGTTTTCATCTCCATCTGTCCCCTCATTCTGGCCATTATCAACAGTAGCCTGGAATCGGGAATCGTCCCCTCCAGTCTCAAACATGCCACCATCCAACCACTACTCAAAAAAACAGGCCTGGACCCCATTGACCAAAATAATTACAGACCCATCTCTAAGCTGCCATTTCTCTCCAAAATTTTAGAAAAAGTTGTCTTTGCCCAGGTCTCATCATATCTTAATTCTTTCTCCATCTTGGATAAATTCCAATCGGGTTTTAGAAACCAACACAGCACAGAATCAGCACTGCTAAAAGTTTTTAATGACATTGTTTTAACAGTTGACAACGGCTCCTGTGCCATTTTAATACTCCTTGACCTCAGTGCAGCCTTTGATACGATCGATCACATTATTCTTTTAAAACGCTTGGAGGATGAGGTTGGTTTTAAGGGTACAGTTTTAAAATGGTTTGCCTCTTATTTACAGGACAGGTCTTTTAATGTTCAAATTGGTAATTGCCCCTCATCCTCAGCCCCCATTACATGTGGCATCCCTCTAGGATCGATCCTGGGACCTCTTCTGTTCTCTCTGTACATGCTCCCCATTGGCACCATCTTCCATAAATACAATATTAAGTACCATTGTTATGCTGACGACACACAATTTTATGTACCCGCCACACCTGATAATACCAGCTCACTAAACAATCTTTTTAACTGCCTGGAGGACATAAAAAACTGGATGGCAGCTAATTACCTCCAGCTAAATGAGAGCAAGACTGAGGTAATAATTTTTGGCCCTCCAACCTCAACCGCTCGTCTCTCTCAAGCACTTGGCCCGCTTAAGGCAATTTCAAACAGCCCTATAAAAAACTTAGGTGTATTCTTTGACCCAGCCCTTAATTTTAACAAACAGGTTAGTAGTGTTGTCAAGGGCAGTTTTTACCAGCTCAGAACTATAGCCAAATTAAAACCCATTTTAACACACACCGACCTAGTCACAATAACCCATGCCTTCATCACCTCTCGTCTGGACTACTGTAATTCATTATATCTAGGGTTACCCCAGTCCACCATCTCCCGGCTACAACTGGTTCAAAATTCAGCTGCTAGACTCATCACTGGAACCAAGAAACGAGATCATATCACCCCTGCGCTGGCAAAATTGCACTGGTTACCAGTTAAATATAGAATTGATTTTAAAGCACTGCTCTTTGTTTTTAAAGCTCTCAATGGTCTCGCCCCTCCATACATTTCTGACCTGATACATAAACCTCCTGCCACTAGGTTACTTAGATCATCCACCCAGCAACTCCTCTCAGTTCCCTCAACAAACCTCATTACCAAAGGTGACCGGGCTTTCTCCGTGGCTGCACCTACACTATGGAACAAGCTCCCATTGCACATCAAGATAAGTCCCACCATTGAGATTTTTAAATCAAAATTGAAGACCCACTTTTTCACTCTTGCTTTTAACATAGATTGAGGCTCGTTCTTTGTTTGCTGTTTCCCTGTCCCTGCCTTGTTCTTATTTTGTTTCTGTTTTGTTATTGTCTCTTCTGCACTTTGTCTCTTTATGCCTCTTAGTCTGTTTTGTAAATAGACTAAGGTCTATTTGTTTTTGTTTGGAAAGCACTTTGGGTCAGCTGATGTTGTTTTTAAATGTGCTATATAAATAAACTTGACTTGACTTGACTTGACTTTCACCTGCAATACCACATTGTCCTGTTTGGCACGGGGCGCTATTGAGCCAGTTTGTATGCATGTTATGTCCTGGTTCTGTGTGGAAAAAGTAAAAAAAAAATAAAAAAAAAATGAAAAAAAAATATATATATATATTTTTTTGATTTATTTTTTTTGGTTAGAACTGAAAAACGGGAGGAATTGTTCCCAGACGTGACGTAGGGTGGGGGAACAAATCTGACGGACTGTTTTCAGACCAATTTACATAAAAACCACAGATAGCCTATGAAAGCCTGCATGCTCGAAGTCGGGTATTTGTTGGAACAGCAGAGAGGTGGGGGAGACAAAAACACACAAAAATGAAGAAAAAGTTAAAATTCATGGTGTAGACCCTTTAAAAAAAAAGTGTGAGCAGGATCACTACTGGAAAAAATACAAACAGTGACAAAAGGAAATAAGAAAATGCAGAAAAGACTGCTTCTGGATTCAATGAAGAACCTCCATTTGAAGTTCCTGGCTGAGGAGACCAACATCCGTCTGTCATACTCCCTGTTTTGCACACTTCTCCCCTACTGGGTCGTGCAGCGAGTATTGGCAGATCGTGACACATGTTTGTGCAAACAACATGAACATCTTGGCTTTATTAGTAAAAAGCTTCACCAGATTCAAATCATTAATACGTTCAATTTGGAGAGCCTGACAGAAACCATCACGTGTGACACCACAAGCAAGCAAGAATAACATCTATCCACTCACAAGAACCAGCTCAGTAAGGATAAGGATAATTCCTTTTAACAGGTCGTTCATGAAAGTCCTTGCAGTCTTGTTTCCAATGAGAACCTGTGAGCAATTAGGGGTTAAGAGTCTTGCTCAGGGACAAATTTCATTTCATCGACACATATGCTGGCCTGGCCTGGAATCGAACCTGGGGCAACCAGGGTCTCTGGCTCCCCAGGCGGGCTCACTAACCACTCAGCTATGGCCCACCTATGGCCTTGTGCTTAGAGTGTCCGCCCTGAGAACGGGAGGGCGGGGTTCGATCCCCAGCCGGGTCATACCAAAGACTCTAATAATGGGACCCAATGCCTCCCTGCTTGGCACTCAGCATCAAGTGTCGGATTATGGTAAGTACCTGATACATACTAGCATCATGTCCAGGGGGTGTACTTGTACATCAAGCTGCCTCACGTTCAAAGCTGCCTCACGTTCAAGCTGCCTCACGTTCAATTCCCGCCCGATTTTTGAAATCGGGGCACCCCCTCCGATAAGCCCCCCCCCCCCCCCCCCCCGAAATGTTTTAATTAACACATTACCTGCCATTGACAGAGATCTCCGTCAATTCAAAATTATATATTTTTTTGACAATTCCACAAGAGGGCGCTCTAACACAAGGAATGGTCCCTCAAGGTATGGACGGATGTGACGTCATCCCAAAAAACTTCACTTCCGTCCACTCCTATGCCCCCCAGGCTATGTTAGCCTGAGGGGGCCTTTCAGGGGCCCTTGTCAGGGCCCCTGACAAGGACCCCCCAGCGGGACCCCCAGGCTGGAGGGGCCAGGAGCCTGGGTTTGAGGCTCAGACCCAGCGAGAACCACTGCTGTAAATACAGAGGGGCCCACACACAATTGATATGTGATGATATGTGAATACATTTAATTTTAAAATAGCTTATTAAGAAGGGATTTACAAGGGGAACCTGGAATTACTTTGAAGCCAGTGATGGCAAAGGAGCCCCAGATGGCATAGGTGGTACACTGAAGAGGGTGGCTGACAGGAGTTGATATCCCCACGGCAATGTCCTTGTACAAAGCTCTGAATGATGGAAATTCAAAGGTGAAATTGTTTTACATTCAGGAGCAAGATGTGGACGATGCGGTGAAGGAAATGCCAGCAATACCTTCCAGCGGTACCATCCACAATGAAGCTTCAACAGGTATTCACTTCACAATTTCACTATGTTCCTTTTGGTGTAGTACTTTGAAGTGACTTGTATGAACTGTGGACTATACATTATCTTGCCTTGCCTTGCCAGGTGATTACCCTTACACCCGGGAAAATGCTCTACCGCGAAGTCCGCTGCACGTGTTCTGCAACTGGGAATCTGGAGTGTGATTGCCAGATTTGCCAAAAAAACAAAAGCTTCAGCTTTAATTCGGCAGATGACCACACAGAAGACCCCACGCACAGCACACCAGAAGGAGGGAGGTTGTGGCGAAATGGTGGACTACTGTATGAGGGCCGCATCTACCCAGGGATTATCCAAGAGGTAACAAAAAAAAAGCCATGGGTTTCCGAGGCTATCCAAGAGGTGAATGAAACCCACTGCCAGGTGAAATGTATGCACAGAGTGGGCCGTTGAGGGATGATCTCCATCGGTATCCCTTTGAGGATATGCTGACCATCATTCCTCCACCACAGAAAGTTAGCTCACGCCACTTGTCCATTGCAAGAGAAATCTGGTCAGCCATGAAAAGTAAATCTGAATTTTAGAAGATTGATGTTCTAAAACAGATGTGTTCAGCCAAGTGTTAATGTGAACCTGTTCAGAAGATAGATGTCTGTTTTTATATGTTCCCTTTTGGACAAATGTTACCATCATCATTTTAATCAAAAAGAATCCTAAATTACTTTCTCAGCTCACACAGGTTTGACCTATTGTCCTTTAAGCAGTTTAAGTAATGATATTAGAGCAAACATTTGAAAATAAATACTGAAAACAGTAAAGTGAAACATGCCATTATTGAAAAGTTGGGTACAACTTGGGTACAAGATTTTGAAAGTAGCTTAAATTAATTTAAATCAACTCATATCTGAAATCAAATGGTTATTCAGAGAGGGTGTTACTTTCCTCATCTAATGGTAAAGGAATTATATATACATATGTTTAAATGGTTCCTGAGTTTTGGTAACAGTTTGCACCAAGTATAGCAAATAATAAATACAACATTGTGGCTTTGATGCCTGAGCTGAGCCAATCAAGCTTTTGATAGTTTATTACCTATTATTGATGTGTACAAAGAATCGGAAGCCCAAATGTCCTCCAATTCTGGAATGACCGAGTGGTTCTCAAAAAAACAGATTTTCATGTCCAGGCATCCAGGGCCCCTAACTGGTATATATTTGGCCAAGGACCCCCATCTGAAAGGATAATGAGCCAGAAACGAAAAATTGTAGATATATAAGCTCACAATGATGTTTTGCATAGTAGTGTATATCTGTCTGTCATTAAATGTCTCTATGAATTGAGTACAAAGAACCACAATGGAAGGATTAGCTATGAAGGATTAAGAAAATTGAAAATGTAATTCATATTATTTATTACATTTCTTGGTTTTTATTTTTAGCTGGAGGACCATTCATCCTTCAAGAAGATGCTACGAATGACCTCTGAAGAGTTTGAGATAACGCTTGAGAGAGTAGCCCTACTCATCACCAAACACGACACCCATATGAGGCGGGCAATTACTGCCAGGGAGAGGCTCTCCGTGACCATCAGTTTCTTGGCCACAGGTGTGTATAGTTAACAAATGTACGTTTCTCTCTTCTGTTTTAATTTTGCAAAAATGTTAACATTTTCTTTTCTCTTTTGAAGGTGCGTTATTTGAGTCCCTCGCCTTCTACTACAGAATTGGAGCCACCACTACATCAAAAATAGTGAAGGAAACATGCGACGCTCTGCATCAGGTGTTGAAGGGTGAGTTTCTTAAGGTTAGAAATCCCCCCCTCTTTTTAATCAATACCATACATTATGACATACGCTCAATTATTAACGCAAACAGCATAGTTCAGAATTACAACCAGAAAGAGGATAACATTTAAAGATAACAGATGCATACATTTGGTGGATAAACTGTTATAAGGCAGTATGCTTGATTGGGGAGAAGTGAGTAAATATTTTGATAGCCTGTAGACCCTAAGCCTATTAATATATACCAAATAATACCTTATACTTAGCTTTAAATACACTTAACCTACTGGGCTTTATACTTAACCTGTTTCATGAAATTGTCTCCTCGAGATCACCCCAACTACCTTCATAGTGTACCTATCATAATTACCTTGTTGACCTACTGTTCATCTATCATTCTGCTCTCATGTTTGCAGACACCAACATCAGAGGAAGAATGGCGAGCAGTTGCCAATGACTTTGAAGGTAAATGGCAATTCCCACATTGCCTGGGTGCCCTCGACGGGAAACACATCTCGATCCAGTCACCAGCTAACAGTGGCAGCACATGGCACAAACATGGCACAATTATAAGGGTAGATTTGCTGTCCTTATGATGGCAGCTGTAGATGCAAGTTACTTTGACGGGTCTGACCCAAAGGGAGCTTTGGACCGGGTTCTCCTGAATGTTCCTCCTGCAGAAATGCTGCCCAATTCCGATGTGGTGCTGCCCTACATGTTTGTGGGGGATGAGGCTTACATTACATTACAGTCATTTAGCAGACGCTTTTATCCAAAGCGACTTACAATAACATAAACACTTTCTGATGGACCCATGACTTTTTGGCTAAGAGGGTTGAGGGAAGGAGGATTTCTTTGCACTTTATTTTTTATTAATCTTTTAATTTGGGTCACACAAGTGTTTCATTGTATTATTGTCCTCTTTCAGATGTAGATCAGTGGTCTACGTGCCACCGGCACTGGTCGACTGGGAGGGTGCAGACCACCGGGTCAATGAGGGAACATGGAGGAGAGATGGACTGGGGGGCCATGCAGAACGTGCAAGCTGCAAGGGCACGGAACCCCAACCTCACTGCCAAAGAACAACGACATCTTCTGAAAGAGTACTTTATGTCACCTCCTGGCCAGGTGTCATGGCATGAAGATGGTATTTAGAACAGGTGTTTGCTGAGGTTTCAGTGTACATAGTGTCAACATTGTATGATTTGTATCTTCTTCTTCTGTACCTCTTACACAATCTTTTTTAAATATACATATATATACACACACACACACACACACACACACACACACACACACACACACACACACACACACACACACACACACACACACACACACAACGTATATACATCAACAGGGTAATGCATACATGCAACATGTTTGTAACCCTGCAAAATGTTTGTTCATCTTTTTTTTTGACAAATAAAGTAATCAATTTTCATTCAATGTTTTTGTTTTATCTTTAGACTTTTGGATGAAAAACATCTCTCATCTTTTAAAAAACAAGCAGACATGCTTTTAACAGTACATTGTTATTTCTATTCTAAGAAGAGACCTTGAAACATGAGGAGTACGACTGTCTCCAGATAATGTTCTTTCTAAACTTTCTGATTAACTAAATGTCCTACACGCGCCACATACAAGGATGGGGCCAGCACACAATGATTACACAAGCATTTCTGTATGCACGCACCATCTATTGGTTTTGGGAAAAAATGGCTGAACTTGCTGACTTGCTATATTTATTTACATAATAGATATTACATATCTATTTACATTGTAATAGATGTAACTGAACTGTTGCAATGCATGTGTTATCTTTATAACTTACATTATAATAGTGTGCAAGCAAGAGAAATATTATGTTGCAGTCCGACTCACTTTCGGGTGTAAAAGCAGCCCAAATAAGCACCCCACATATCCCATTCACAGTGTGAATGTTAACATTCCAAATAACATTCTAAATCTCACTCTCTACAGAACACTCACATTGCTCTCCTCATTTCCAATAGGCTCTATTCACAGCAGCCATATTGTGAAGACATTCACAGGTGTTGCCAATGATACTAATGAAGGCTCTGTTCCATTCTGGTCAAACAGAGTCAGGGTGCTGATATTGTTGCATGATGGCTCACTGGAAACACTCTGCTACACCAGTGGGTCTAAAGTTGGGGTCCAGGGTCCCTCATGGGCTTCCAAATGGCCCCTTACGGGTTACTGTGCTACACTAAATGGAACAGAGCCTTCATTAGTATCATTAGTAGTAACACCTGTGAAGGAAGTGATAATATGGCTGCTGTGCATAGAGCCTATTTCCTTGAAATCCCATCTTACACAAAACAGGAGCTGCGGCAATTACTCGGACACTAAAGTTCACCAGAATAATTTCCCAGGGCTGCTCATTTATTTCCTACCTCCTCCACTTCGCTGCCTCAGTTCCGTCTTTACATCACCTCCTCCTGAAAAATGTATTTGAATGTATTTGACGGGCACCCGTTGGAAAAAAATTTTTTTTGTCATGCAGGGACCCCAATACAGACTTCTGTTGTTAAAATGTTTCATAAATATTCAACATTTTTCAGTTCAATTCAAGATTATTTTGAAAATAGCCTATATACAAGCTCACAACGCATCACTATCGAATGTATATATGTATGCATTCAAGTGGTTAAATAGATTTTTATGATATTTATACATTTTTATGGGGACACCCTGGAACAGGACTCCTGTTTGAGAACCAATGCCGTATACTATATACGGGTGCATTTCTCCTTTCCGACATGTCGCCTTTCCGACGTTGACGAACCCTATACCTAACCCTAACCCTAACCCTAACCGCACGCGGAAGCCACTAGTCGGAGTGGTGAGATGTCGGAATGGAGAGTGAACACCACTATATACTACTAGGCTAGTAGACAGTGTGTGGGAGAATCACCTTTTTTCAAATTTCTGCAATTTCAACGCATACATTCACATAGATTCACATTGGTACTGTACCGGTGGTGAGCGCCGACACAATTCAATGACGTTCAGTCAGAGATTCGGAGAATGCCGCGTTGCTTAATGTTGTTCATAAATAGTATTTACAGACAGCCAGGGCTTAATTTGTGCCGGAGCTGGACAGAGCCGAGCTTCGGTACCTGCCTGTTGCGCTTCGAGAAATCTAGTAGGTGCTCCGTCACCTCAAATGCACATCCTCTATAATACATTGCAGAGAAGTCCCGTCTTCTGTCATCATTCACTCATTCACTCATTCACTTCCGTTATCATTGTTTCCCTTCCATTAACACAACCACAACATATCACTGTCACTAACCACACAAGCCACAACGTGCGCGATTAATTGAGAGGTGCCGTAGGCTACTTTTCATTGCTCACCACACATTTGCCTCCTCGGAGCATAATTAATTGCGACCAGCACAAATTGACAACATTACGGGTACACCATTTTGTTCGCTTTAGCGTGAGCACCGCCGAGCGAAACCGAAACCAACACGACACAGCCGCTATTGAAATCTCCCCACAACAACAACACACGCGACCACTTCGCTTCAACAACAACACACGCGACCACTTCACTTCAACCCACGCCGTTGCTTTCACTTTAGTCATGTCTCTATCACACCACACTCATGGTAATATGTCCGTCATTCACGTGCCATGTACATCCCAAAGACAACATTATCAACAACGCCACAGTATTCACGGAGAAACAACGTTGCCAGGTTGCGCGAGAGAAATAAGCAATACGCTCTGTGAATTCTCCTCCATTTGCCTCCATTCCTCCTCGCTCAAAGTCGCTTACAATTAATGGACATGGCAACATTGTCCACACTCTCTCTCAATACAAACTCATGCTCACTCGACCATGCTCCCTCCACACAGAGAGAGAGAGAGAGAGAGAGAGACAGAGAGACCGCTGTTGCAATGAACGTGTACATTATACTAATGTATAATAGGGCTACAATATACGTTTTTATTTTAGGCTATTTATTATTACTTCAACTTTCAAATTTTCCCTTCAATGTCCCTTCCTGCAATGGAAAAGTACCGTGGATGAAATGAAACAGTTGCATTCGTAACATTGCCACAATTTAAACACTTTATTATTCACTGTTATACAAATGCATGAGCCCATGAGCGGGGTGATCTGACTCCTACACTCACTACGTTAATTGGAGAGGATTCCGCAAATAACACCCCGCGTCCCCCCATGTCAATGTAGTTTTCAATGTTTACAACTTGATGAGAGGACATGTGGAAACATCCTTATGGACCCCAAGAGAGAGAGAGAGAGGGAGAGAGAGAGAGAGAGAGAGAGAGATTTTTTGATTTTTAACCAAAACTTTATTTTAACAAAGACTTAACAGTCATTTTACAAAGAAAATCAGATCACAAATGTTCCAGAAAATAAAAAAACAATACATTACATCATTTCCAATGAGAAAATATCCTTTTGATCCTCTATTACAGATCGCCATAGGTCCAAATCATACTGAATTGATCAAAATCCTTCATTGCTTTATAAAACTTAAAGTCAATCATTATTCTCGCTTTCACCATCCTATTAAACAACAATTCTACATCGACGTCCACTGAGTCATCAATCTTCAACTATTTGAACGACTCTATCAAACAAGATGTCGTCGATGGCAAATATTGTGGCATGGTCATGCTGGACCTCCTTAACTAATTATAAATGATAAACACATGAAAATGAAAATGACATGGAGTGGCTTCCATGTGGATCTCTGCCGTCATGGTGATGATGTTATATTGATGACATCATTCTTGCCCAAATATGGAGAGTGAGCTGCAGCCTGCGCACATCGGTGCTGCTAGGCATGCATGGCAACCGATTGTGTTGTGAGTGAGGTCAGACCAAAGCTCTGCTATTTTTGAGAGAGGACACATTTTCCAGCCTCAACATTTCCATCTACAACTCCGTCCCCATTACAGCACATGGACAGCTGCAGCCATGAACTGCCACTCCTGGGAGGAGTGTGGTCCCTCCAATCCTCCCAGACTAAGCTCTCCTGTTCTGAGTGTACATTCACGTCTCATCCGAGCCCCGACGACCTCAACCGCCAAACGATGAGGAATGGACAGATCTGCTCAGAGGCCTGTCAGCAAATAGTGAGCTCTGTAACCAGCCGGAAACAAGGAGACAGAGACCCACCGAAATCTCAAAGTCATTATCGGTTTACCGAGATGTTAACTCAACCAGGAGATGTAGAGAAAAATCAGATGATTTGCAGAGGAAAGAAAACTCACATCTGTAAACAGTGTGACAAGAGTTTCAGTAAGTTAAGTTCCCTGAAGAGACATGAGCCTATTCACACTGGGGAAAAACCCTTCCATTGTAAATGGTGTGGCAAGAGTTTCAATCAGCTAGGTCACCTGAAGATACACCAGCGTATCCACACTGGAGAGAAACCTTTCCACTGTAAACAGTGTAACAGGAGTTTCAGTGATTCAGGTAGTCTAAACAAACACCAGCGTATCCACACTGGGGAAAAACCTTTCTATTGTAAAGGGTGTGGTAAGAGTTTCAATCAGATAAGTTACCTGAAGACACACCTGCGTATCCACACTGGGGAGAAACCTTTCCACTGTAAACAGTGTGATAAGAGTTTCAATCAGATAAGTAATCTGAGGACACACCAGCGTATCCACACTGGAGAAAAACCTTTCCACTGTAAAGTAAAGTAAAAGTATCAATCCTGCAATGTAGAAATACTCTGTTACAAGTAAAAGTTTGGAATTAAAAATCTTACTTAAACCCTACGTACTTCATTGACCAGAGTACCCCAGCAGTAGCCTGGGAAACCCCTCCCTCTGGAAACCTCATTTCCATTTGATTTCAGTTGTTGAAAGTCATGGCTAAATTATGTTAATAATGAATACACTTATTTTGCATAATACCTGATTGGCATTGCATAGAAGGTAGGCCTCTCTGTCTAAAAGCATACAGAGAGACACCGAGAGGTTAGCGCGGGTGGGGGCTATTCCCCCGGCTAGTCGAAGTGCAGCTCTCTCTACCATTATCTTCTCTCTCTCTCTCTCTCTGTGAGCCTCTACCAAGATAACAGGGTCTGCAAAGGTGGGGGCCTAATTAGCAATAGATCCCCCCGGCAATGCAAAGTGAAGCTAGCTCGATCATTCTTTTCTCTCTCTCTCTCCCTCTCGCGGCTCCAACCTACCTCATAAATATTGTTTATGCTTTAGGTTGTCATCTGGCTAAGCAGAGAATAGGGAGGCAAGGGTGGGGGCTAATTAGCTCTAGCTTCCCCCGCTTATACAAAGTGCAGGCCTCTCTATAATTTTTTCTCTCTCTCTCTCTAAGCTGCAACCTAGACCGTAAATCTTGTGAGGTTAGGTTAGGTTGTCATTCCAGGTTTGCAGGAATATACTACAGCTTATAGTGTAGAGAATAGCCTGCCTGGAGAAGGGATAGAGATGTTTAAAGATGGAGTGCCATGATATTTTTCAACCCTAAAACCTGATCATAAGGTATTATTATTATGTAAGGATTTTTTTCAAAAAGAAAAGTGTACAGAAATTGTTAAAAAAAATGTTTTTATGTGGACACGCCTCCAGTTCATTAAGTATGCCTGGTTCTCACCTTAGCACCTCCTCCACCACCTTAGCACCACCCACCTGTCCTAGTCCCTCCCCCTCCTCATGCCCACACCTGATGTGTTATGATAATGAGGGGGAGGGTATGTTTTTTGGGGGCTCTGTGATGTCACTAAAGGGCTGTTTCTCTATTGGCACGTTTGACCCTCAAGATTTCAGCCTCCAGGAAGAAACTCCAAATAATCAGAGAAGACATAAAACACCATAAAACCACCTCCGGGGGGCTTAATGAAGTTCTATCAACCTCATAGACACATGAAAAACAGAAAAAGTGCAAAAACATGGCACCAGCTCTTTAAATCAATATGGGTTTCAAACACTGGTGTTCACAATATACACATAACAAATATTTAATCACCTGTATATGAGATTATATTATTGTTTACCAAAATATGTATTAACTGGTAAGTCGAGAAGAATGATTATTTAGCTATAATCTGTGAAAAACCTAACAATGAAGTCATACGCAACATGTGCATTGGGGGAAAGTCCCTTTTTAAGGACAACGAGTTTGGGAGTTCCACACGTGCTTAAAATGACTAAGACACCTGTATACATGTGACTTACCTGCGACAAAACATGTGAATCATAAAGGTACATTGTGTCCGAACCCATTTGACCCTGGTTGTCACTTGCTCTGAGTTGAACCCAGTGAACTTTCAGACGAAATTTCTGTATAAATAGAGGGTCAATGTTGAGGCAGGAGACGCGGAGAACGAGGTCACTGGATTTACGGCCGGTACATAGAAAAATTTCGGACTTTGATATTTCGGACTTAGTCTCTGGACGGATTTGATCTCAATACTCTAACTTTTATTGACTCTTTGGGATTCTGAACATGTTCAGAGGTTTTTTATTTTAAAATACATTTTTAATTATTGTTTGACTTTTACTGACTGGTTCGACGAACGACTGACTTTATCTGGAACGTTGGGGCTTTTAAACCAATATTTCAGTTTTTGGGGGGAAACTATATTTTTTTCATTATTACATTTATTATACTTTTGAGGTCTTTTTGGTTTTATTTTCCTTTTTCTTTATATCTACCTGTACCTTGTAACTGTTTTCTACCGAGAGAAATAAATACCTTATAGAAAAGTAAGTTTTAAAATGTTTATCTCTCCTTTCACGAGAACCCTGGAACCGATGAGGTAAGACACGCGCATAACGCATTACGGCTGTACACGCATCCATTACACCTCATTTATTGATACATAAAACACACCTCATGATTACTACGGGAGATAGATGACAGGGAGAATTATGCGTATTGCCAGACTCATTAGTATTTACTGGAGTCGTGGCGAATTCATAACTGTTGAATTTTAATGACGCTATAATTCAAAAACCGGAGTAAGGGAGAAAAGAAGATGGTCAGTAACCACCTACGTTCTGACCGGTTCTGATAAATGTTTGGGGGAGAAGGGGTACTGCGCATACCTGCCTGTCCTAATAGCTGAGCAGATATCAGAGCTCGTAAATAATTCTAAGTCGTAATCAGGTGGCTATAATTATTTGACGATACTGTAGTCCAGGTGGTAATTACACTCTGATCCTGTCATTTATTTTCAGAAAGGCAAATCGAGACGAGTTTTGAATAGAGGCCTCAGTGTGTGTTCGCCCACTGACAGTGACACTATACTGAATTGTGTATTACTGTTGGGGAACACATTGCTGACCGTCGCTAAGCAATAGGCTTGTGGGTATAAAATAGGGAGCCCGGCCTTTCGGCTCTCCCCCCTTCCTCAGTAATTATGATGTACTAAATAAGCCCCGGCTATTTGCTTCAAGGACAAAACAGTGACTTTGTCGGTACATTATTTATTGAAAGGGGTCCACATACTGACCGGACGAAATTCTGACCTTTGCACTCGCCGAGTCGCAAACGTATCAGTGGATCCGTGATCTTTAGTTTGACAGATAAACTGAACTGTCAAAACGCCAGTGAGTGAATGACAGTTTGACATATGTCTGTCTCTCAATCGTACCTTAGGAAAACCCTTTGAGCACGGGTATCGTCTGTGGCTGGGAGCTGGGCGGGATTACTGTTGACCAGTGGCGTTCCCAGGAATTACATTTAGGGCAGGCGAGATACCCCCCCCCCCATTTTTAGGGGGGTACTCGGGGGAACAAGTTAACAACAACACTACACTGGCTATAGCTCCATAAAGAACCTCTCACTCCGCGGAGCTGTGGGCGGAGTGAGAGGTTCTTTATGGAGCTACACTGGCTACAAAACTGAAAAACGTTAATAAAAACAATAATAAGTGTATATGATCAATGTATGATTTTTTTATTCTACAAAAAACAGCATTACAGAAAAGGCGAACATGATGTTCTGCGCAAATTATTGACTCATTTCAACATTGCGATTACAACAGCAACAATAATAGCAACATCAGATAGTGTTCAAGCATGTAGTGATGTCTCAAAACATGAGACGACGGGGCTTGCTGCACTTGAAAATATCTATAACTGAATCGTAGTTCAGACCTTCAATTAAATCTCTCTCAAACGCTAGGAGACACAGACTATTTAGGCGACAAGGCGAGAGTTTGTCATTGTACTTCTGTGTGTACTTTTTATGCCAGGTGAGTAGCCTACAGGTGATGGCCCACTGGCCCAGACCCCCACTCCTGGCACTGGCACCCCATGAAGACAAAGGCATACATTTGCATCACTATAGGCGAGGGTCGCTCTGCTGAACGGTAGTGATTGGCTGCCTGCCCGCGTGAATGGGCGAGCTCGGAGGCGGGTTAATGGCCCGACGGTCTTTTACTTTATTTTTTAGGGGTGGCGAGATTTTAGTTGGGCAGGCGGCCGCCTGCCCTGCCTCTATGGTGGGTACGCCACTGCTGTTGACTGACAACCCCTTCAGCCAATCAGCAGTTCGCTCCCCTTCAGCCAATCAGCAGTTTGTTCCTCCACCTCCAGAGCAACGCGACGCAAGGGGACTTTTGAAAGGGCCATGCCGAAAATAGGTTGCTTTATTCGGATACCAGTTCTCTGAATTTGTTTAAAAAAATAGGCTCTGTCATGATTAATTGACCACATATGTGAGCAGGGCTGGTGTTTTGGGCATCAACTCGCCCATTGACAAAGAGTAGAAAAGAGCTTTTCTAACTTTTTTTTTTTGAGCTTTTAGTTTTTTTTTCATATTAACACAGTTTGAATGTTGAAGAAGGTTTATAGTCCAAAAGATAGGCGTTTTAGAATCATTAAGTGGTTTAAATTACATTACAAAAACAGCAGTGTTTCTGTGTGTTTCTGTCTGTCTTGTGGGGGCGGAGAGTGGCTTTAACTTGCAGGGACAACATTAGCATGAGAGTGGTTTTGGTTGGTCGTTGACCCATTGTTCTCCGGTTACAAGCCTAATCCCCGCCCATCAGTATCGCTCCTCTCTGTGGTGGTGTAAACTAACTTCACCACGGTGGGAAGCGGCCAGTATTGTATAGTCTTTTTCGGGAAAGAAGTTGTATAAACAATATAACATTGTAGCGAACACAGCAGCTAGGTGAGGGCAGCCCCAGCTAAACAAGAGGCCGCTCGACGTTCGTATGGAAGTATTTCACTGAAGAACGGTGGAGTAACGAGGCTATGAGCTTAGCATTGTTAGCTCGCCGCCAAGCGTGATGGCAGAACGTACACCTGGTGTTTGCATTTCTCTATTTACAACTCGTACATCTACATAAACGTTCAGATTTCAAATATAAAGTGCTTATCTCATGGCCTCGGGTGTTATAATTATGTACGGGCCCTTATAAGTACCCGTATCTTCCGTATTGTTCAATGAAAAGCATTTTGATCCGATTGATGGCCATTGTCTCCATTTTTTTTCAACTACGTGGCCGTATCGGTTGGGGGGTGTATTGCACTCCTGATACGTTATAACTCTATGAGAAAATGCCTGCCGGTCGGATTAAAATGCTTTTTATTGAACAATATGGAAGATACGGGTACTTAGACCCACCCGAAGTGAATGGTAACATCCGTGGCCATGAGGTAAGCACTTTATATTTGAAATCTGAACGTTTATGTAGATGTACGGGTTGTAATGGAGAGTGCAAACACCAGGTTGGACTTAATCCAGGACCTTGCTGGTGCGTGTCTTTATTATTAATAGGTAAACCTCGACTTGACTACCAGTGGGTCAAATTTAGTGGTGGAAGAAGCACTTGGTGGTAGCAATACCACAATATAAAAAGTAAAAGGCCTGTGCTCAAAATGTTACTTGAGTTCAATTAAAAGTAAAGTAAAAAAGTAAAAGTACAAGTACAAAAGTATTGGCATCAAAATATACATATGGTCAAACAAGCATGAGAATTGGTATGAGCAGTCTCTGTGGGTCACTTGACAGTAAGCCACAGCTACTTGAAATTTCAAGATGGCGGCCATTTGTGAAGATGGCCACCACCTTAGTGTGCAGTTAGGCTTAAGAAATCATTTAGTTGGTGATCCAAGCATTGGAAATTGCCATGAGCCGTCTCAAAGGGTAATTTGACAAGAAACTGCCCACAGCCACTTGAAATTTCAAGATGGCGGCCATTCTTTCAGGATGACTGCCGCCCGCCATGTGGATCTTTAAATGATACTCATTTTTTTTCCTCATAGAAATCTATCGGGTTCCTCAAAAGGCTCTGTCAAGAGAAGTTGTTTGACTGTGTTTTGTCTGACTCCTCGCCCACGACCTGTCTAGTTTGGTAAAACCTGTCAGGAGTTGCCTCCCACCGGCATAGCTCCCAGGGTTCACTGAGGTACACAAGCTCCCTATTGTGCAATGTTTCCTTATTTAAACATTTGACCATCATTTCATAGAGTGCTTTACCTTTTGCCTCAGACAAATCAAAAAAAATAAGACTTTTGTCATCAATGAAAACCCCAGCACAGTTACCAAAGTCTGGGCAGATACCAAGACATGGAAAGGAATCATCTCTGTGAGGCCTGAACAGACCCTTGCCATATCCTTCCAGCATTAGGCCTTCATGACCGGTTAGACAGTGTTTCCAGTGTTTGAGCATTTTATTAATGTTCCTCACAGACCTCACTCCCAGCTCAGATGCTAGAGCAGCTGCATTATCCAACTTAGGTCCAGCGATATTCACCACAGATTCCAAGGTTAAGATCCCAGCCCTACGAAACACTTCCGCAACTGCCGAACTTGCCCAGCAGGCGGTGCCTAAACGTTCTCCATGCACCACAAGTTCCTGTAACAGCCAGAACAGAGAGTTATCTTACCCTAGTCTCTCCTTCACCAGCAATCTCCATATGGTTGGAAGATTCCACGGTAGAAAAGTGGCAAGCTCTTAAAGATCATAGTTTTAAAATCCATTAGAAATAGTGAGTCATTCAGTGAGCAAGTGGTCTCCATACCAAGTCTTCAGGTCCATACAACAGTCTCTGAACAAACTGCAGGCGGAAAGCAGCACCTCTACTAGGCAAATGTATTAGTCCTTGTCCTCCCTCTTCCTTTGGCAGGAAAAGAACAGCCTGTGGAATCCAGTGCAGTTTATCGCAAAAAAAATCAACTAGTATAGCCTGAATTTTTGAAAGCAATTTTTGGAGGGGGGTCCACACAACTTAACCTATGCCACAAAGAGGAGGACACCAGATTATTGATTATAAGTGTCCTAATAAAAAAAGTAAATAAAAAAAATAAGTGTCCTACCGTATGACATGCTTGGCAAAAGCCATTTCCACCTTTTGAGCCTACCTGTTCTAAAACATTCTCCCAGTTCTTATTTAGCATCGAGTCTTCACCCCAAAAAACACCCAAATATTTGATGCCTTCTTTTTTCCATGTTAACCCTCCTGGTAGTCTTAATTTGTCTTTCAGTGTATCTCCCACCATTACAGCCTCACTTTTATTCCAGTTAACTTTTGCTGAGGAAAGCTTATTGAAACGATTTATTTTCCTCTCTAAACAATCAATTTCACTCTGTTTGTTTAATGTGACAATTACATCGTCGGCATATGCAGACATTTTAACTGGTGAAAGACAACCAGGGGAAAAAAAACACCTGAAAGTTCTTTCCTCAGTTTGAGAAGCATTGGTTCTATGGCGAGAGAATACGGGAGGCATGCGTTAATCCGACAGACCTTTTCTCCGACTATGTGGCATCCGCGTGCGGTTAGGGTTAGGGCGCGGGTTTGGTTCGGGTTTAGTATTGGAAACGTCGGAGCGCTGCGCTGTCGGAGGAATGCGCTGTCGGACTAACGTACTGCACCCGAGAATACAGCATCCCTGAAAGTGAGCAACCTTGCCGTACCCCCCGTTTTACATCAAAAGGCGCAGCCAAGCCACCATTAATTTTTAGTATACTCGCAATGTCACCATACAAAACCTTGATATTGGCGATAAATCCAGAATTGAAACCAAAAGTTAAATTCTGTCAAACTTAAGCTGATCTTTGGAAATAAGACCAGTATCCAAGCCAAATGAGCTAGAGATGTCCAAAACATGCCTAATTAAAGTGATATTGTCACTTATTAATCTGCCGGGCACACAGTAAGTCTGATCAACATGAATGACCTCGCTCATCACCTCTCTTAGTCTAGAGGCTAAAGCCTTGGAAATTATTTTATAGTCCCCACACAGCAAAGAGTTCTTTAGTTCTTGTATATCCCCCTTTTTTGGCAGCAGGGTAATAACTGCTCTCCTGCAACTCAGCGGCAAATGTCCTTTGCCCAAACTGTCCCGAAACACCTCCAGCAAATCTTCACCAATCACTGGCCAGAAAGACTTATAAAAGTCAACAGGTAGTCCATCAATGCTTGGTGCTTTGCCATTTCCAAGGTTCACGAGGGCAGTATACAGTTCATTCAGCGACGCGACAGTTCTCTGTTCAACACAGCATTATCGTGATTGCCCACCTGAGGAAGTCCATCGAAAAAAGATTCAGCCAGCTCTTCATCCTCCACATACTCCTCTCTAAACAGCTCTTTGTAGAAGGAGGTGGCAAATCTTCGAATCTCAGAGGTTCCTGTGATCATACATCCATTTTCAGACCTTAAGGAGTGAATGATATTTTTTTTACAATTTTTTCGCTCCAATCCAAAGTAAAACTGTAAGGGGGCATCCATATGAGATGCATTCATGAACCTGGAACAAACCAGAGCTCCCTGTGCTATGAAGCCCAACAGGTTAGCTAACGCAGATTTTTTTTTCATTCTGTAATTCTACCACTTCAAGGAAGAGACCTGGTAATGTGCTTAGTGACATTGCACGTATCCACCTGTTTCCGCGGGTAGTTTCCTGATGTGTGGGAAACATCCTGCGGACGGACCGGAAGTAGGAAGTAGCAGCTCAGTATGTTTACATTTGCCAGCAGAACGTAGCTGACACTGTAGCTTCACTGGTCGCATAGCGATTCTGACTGCAAGAACGTTTCTTACTTCTTAACGTCACAATGAGCTCGGGGACAACGTGTGCTGTGCGTGGCTGTCATTACAACCGAACCAAACTAAATGAATGGCTTAACCCTGCAAGGCCCAGTGTGATCGCACGATCACATGTATGTTTTATAAAGAAATGAGTTTAAATCATTTTTCTTTTCTGTTATTTTTTATTTTTTTCACCTCTAAATCCTCATTGGGTCCTATTGTTTAGTCTTACAATGCCTTTGGCCAGGATATTTGCATATAAATACCCCCCACAGAGCCAGGAATCATCACAACTTGAAAAGAATCTGGGCCTTGCAGGGTTAAACGAGAGTGCTTCGTCCACCAACCGAAAACAAAGTTTGAATGTTCCTGTCAACGTTGGTATGAATTCCATCGCATCCCAAAGGACGCCGATGCGAAAAGAAGTTGGCTAAGGAACTTGAACCTACAACAAACTCCCAAAGCTGTCTATGTTTGTTCATTTCACTTTGTGGACAAGAGACCTACACGGGAGAACCCATATCCAACGCTGCTGTTGGGTGAGAGACCTCCAGAGGAGGGTATCGTTCAGAGACATTTAACGGTTAAGATTAATTTCTACAAGGCATTAAAACAAATCTGACCTGGCCAGAAATCTATTACAATCTATTTAAAACGTGCTATTGTAAACACTCAATGGTAGGCCTGTCTGATTATGTGTTTGTACTACATACTAATCTGTCATTTGTTACGACACACACACACACACACACACACACACACACACACACACACACACACAGCGCTAGTCTTTTTTTTCTTCTCCACGCACCTTGCCAAAATAATGGCCTATTTCTAGCCGCAAGCAACTCTTTAGACAAAAATATAATTTCCCAAAAAGAATGATGAAGGCCATTATTTTAGGAAGGTGACGGTACAACCTTAAAGACCCAAAAGTTGCAATAAACAAAGTTTTTGTTTTTTCAAAAGACATTAAACTATGTGTTATAATCGTATGTTTAATTCAGTGCCTTAAGCATGGTGTTGTGTTAAACATATACAATTACATGTGTCTCAATCGATAACAACTACTGCAATACATTGTACACTAAATATGTCTGTACCCGCAGACGACGAGCCAGTTGCAATGGAGGCTTCAGAGGAGCCAAATCGAATGGCAAAGTGCTCACGTGATGTCCAGACACAGTGGTCAGACCCAGGAATGGAGGACCACATCTATGCCAAAGCTCCACCTGCCAGGACATCTAGTGTGCTGCCTGAACCATCCCCTGACAGCCAACAGTCTGTTGCAGAGGATCTTCTAAAAGATGATGAAGACTGTCTTCTCTACACAGGGATTCCTCTCCTTGAATTCCACACTCTTGCGTCATGCTTACAAAGCTTTGCCCGCACATCAAGAATGCTTGTTGTAGATGAAATTTTAATGACATTAATGAAACTTAGGCAGAACTTTGTACTAGCTGATTTAGCAAAACGCTTCAAAAAGTCACATAGTGAGGTTAGTAAAACATTGTCATTCTGGATAGATGTAATGGCTGAGCACACTAAGGATCTGATTCCATGGCTGCCCCATGAAACCATAAAAGCTACTATGCCACAGGCTTTCCTGGAGAATTTTCCAAACACGACTTGTGTAATTGACTGTACAGAAAGTGTTTTGCAGAAAGCAAAAAATCTGGACTCAAGAACTGAATCTTACAGTCACTACTATGCTTGTAATACTGTTAAATATCTAGTTGCAATTGCTCCATCTGGAGTCATTATGTACATTTCAGATGCTTATGGTGGGAAATGTAGCGACAGATTCATAACCGAAAACTCAAGCTTTCTAAGTCATTTGCGTGCTGAGATGAGGTGATGGCAGACCGTGGCTTCACAATTCAGGATTTGCTAGATGAGCGTAAAGTACGCTTGGTCTTACCAGCATTTACACGCAAGCAAGCCCAGTTGACAACTGAGCAGGTCACTCGCACGCGACACATTGCTAATGTCCGCATCCATGTGGAACGAGCAATAAGGCGTCTTAAGGTTTACAAAATTCTCTCACACACTGTGCCCATTAATATTGTCCCTAAAATGGACAAAATACTTAGAATTTGTGCAGCCCTTGTAAATCTAAGAGGAGAGCTTCTGTCAAGCAAATAGACACAATTAATGTTCAACATGTCAGTGCCACTCGACATTTTAAGACGTCCTTTGTATCATAAGCCACTGGTGCCTGTGCCACCCAAGACATCATGATTTGAAAATGTTCTGCTCCATTCACTTCTTGTTTAACTTCTTACTGAAAAAGGCTGCATCTCGGCTCCAAAGCACTTTTTGTTTTACAATGAATTTTGCCTCTGGCACTTAGAGCCAAACTGCCATAAATAAGTCAGGCACTGAATGAGTTAATGCTATTTTATGTATTTCTGTTTAGACAGGCCTGAAAAAATGCCTAGTAATTTCTAATGAGATAATCCAGAAACAGTATTGTCTAATTTCCAATGAGATAATCCAGTTGTAGGGTTGTCCGATATTGGCTTTTTTTACCGATAACCGATATACCGATATTGTCAAACTCTTAATTACCGATACCGATATCAACCGATACCGATATATGCGGGGATTATTGTGATTAGGGTAAGCTCAAATTTCATATCACACACACCATACAGTAAGAACTACTGTAAATTATTAAAAAAAAAAAAAAAAATGTTTTTCAAAAACCGATACCGATATTTTCCGATATCGATTTTTATGCTAATATCGGCCGATAATATCGGGAGGCCGATAATATCGAACATCCCTATCCAGTTGTATTTCTTTTTCTATCATGAAAGATGATTTGTGTCCTAGGACAAATACATTGATGACAGACTTCACACTGTTTGTGTACTGTGGGTTTACTTTTGGCAGAGATGTATCTTTTTTCAGTAAAATCAATTTAGGTAGCATGTGTAAGAAGTCGAACTTCCATGTCATCACACATCCGTGTAGTCTTTATTAAATTGGACGTCCACTTCTATGCTGCATGTATTCTGAATGGTTCCTAAACAAAGGAGGGGGCGGGGGGGGTGGGGGGGGGGGTGGACTCTTGCTGTGGTGTTGATGGGCCTTCATGTGTGTGTTGGCATGGTGTGGTGTTTGAAATGTATGTTTTAATTTCTTCAGCCGCACATTCTTCTTCACACCAGAGTTCCACGTCCGTTGGACATCAGTAGCCTACAAGCCACATTTGTTCCACACTACCTGACTGCATTTTCGACCTACAATAAGGAGATATCGAGTTATTACCCAACATAGTGTTTCCAATCATGCTGGAATCACCAGTGGCGTAAAGTAACTAAGTACATTTACTCAAGTACTGTACTTAAGTTCAAATTTGAGTAATCTTTAGTTTACTGGAGTATTTTCAATTTGCAGTACTTTTACTTCTACTCCACTACATCTCAGAGGCAAATATTGTACTTTTTACTCCACTATAATTATTAGAAAACTTGAGTTACTAGTTACTTTGTAGATTTGTGTTATTGCAAAACATGCATTAAACACTTTACCCCATACTTCTGCTATTTGAAAATAGCAGATCTACAAGCTTTCATTATGAGCCTGTTGATCGGCTATTTCCAAAAGATTTTTTAACATTTTGAAGACTTGTGAATTGGGACATTTTATGTAATGAGTCATTTTACTTAGTTATGGTAAATGAAAGCCGTCTTTGTGCGCAGAGCGTCTCTCACAGTCCTCTCTCAAAATCCTCAGTGTCCATTATCCAGACCAGTTGTAATTGTGAGTGTGCAAATATTTTTTTTGATTGCGTTTTTAACACATTGACTGCCAAGGGGTTTTCTAGAATGGCTCTCCCACTGCCAAGGTTTTTGACCATTCTGACTCATTTTTGAGGGCCCACAGAACATTTTGTACTAGGACTATGAAAACATAGAATATCTCAAAAAAAAGCTTAGAATCTCTTCTTTCATCTGGAAAAGAAAGTGAGTTGATACCATGCTCTGTTCTTTAGCTAGAGGAGTTTGAATACAGCTTGGTATTCACCAAAAAGAGGCCTTTTTCTTCAGAAGCTGAGATATGAGCGTTTTAGTAAATGACACACATTTAGAGGCATAACTTGATTTCAAAAGTGTTTCAAATTTATTTAGGGCCTTCATTGACATCAGTCATGTAAACAATACTTGTTTATAAAAAAAATTAAAAAAAAATGCTTTTGATTGTACATCTATTGCTCTGTTTCGCTCCAAAGTGCTCAATTCAAACAACATTTTTCACAATATTTTTTTTTTTTTCATTTTTTTTTCAAATAATAAATAATAACAATTCAAAGGTGATGTGCAACATCAATATATTCATCGAGAGCGTCATTTTCCAAACTTTTTGCCCACACAATTCAAAATGTCAATACTACATTCATTGCAGATCTACAAGCTTGCCTTTTTTTTTTCTCTAGGGAGTACAACAACAAATTGGTGCTATTAGAGCAAAATAAATAAATAAAAGTAAAATATCTGCCTGGCATGAAGCAGTATGAATAGGCAGGTTGAGGTTGGTAGGTTGAACAACATAGTAGCAGCTGCTTCACAAAGTGCTTTCAAAGTAAATGTAACTACATCAAATAATAATAAATACTAATCATTCAAATCAATAAATTGAGTGCAATCAGCGCAAATAAATAAACAAAAATAAAGTTCTTTTTTTTGCAGCACCCTGAGCGGATCAACGTGCGTCTACCCTTCACCCGGCTCTCGAGGCCACTCTAGTAGTCTTTTACAGTGTGGTACCGATGTGTACATTGGTGGTGCAAGGGCACACGACAGGACTTGCACTCAAAGCTTGTCTCACTCCGGATGTTTTTCCCGTCCTTCTTCTTTGACGGTAGCTTCGATCGGGAACAAACCCTACAACACCTTTGTGGGTACTTCTTAGCAGAACTTGCTTTGGGGAAATTGATCAGTTCGTGATCTAGTCTGTCATTCAGCCTGGACTCGGGGTCAACGTTTGGTGGCAATGGGTGTCTAACACGTGGGGCATCCCCAGGAGGCGGGGCCTCACTCCTACCCTCCTGACGACGGGCAGCTCTGGGGCGATCCCCAGGAGGCGGGGCCTCACTCCTACCCTCCTGACGACGGGCAGCTCTGGGGCGATCCCCAGGAGGCGGGGCCTCACTCCTACCCTCCTGACGACGGGCAGCTCTGGGGCGATCCCCAGGAGGCGGGGCCTCACTCCTACCCTCCTGACGACGGGCAGCTCCGGGGCGATCCCCAGGAGGCGGGGCCTCACTCCTACCCTCCTGAGGACGGGCGGCGCCGTCTTCCTGCTCTTCCTCGGACCCCTCCTCTCCGTCTTCATCCTCTTCCTCGGACCCCTCCTCAGCAGGCGGGGCCTCATTCCTACCCTGCTGAGGACGGGCGGCGCCGTCTTCCTGCTCTTCCTCGGACCCCTCCTCTCCGTCTTCATCCTCTTCCTCGGACCCCTCCTCAGCAGGCGGGGCCTCATTCCTACCCTGCTGAGGACGGGCCACTCCCCCAATGTTCCCGCGGGTGGTCCAGGACTTCACTACTGCCAAGATGAACGAGTAGAAGTTCTGAATTTTGGGTTGGGCTGGGTGCCTGGCCTTGTAGATCACATAGGCGTTGAACTGGGTAATCTGGAGCATATAAAAGAAGAACTTTTTTGTCCACTTCCTCGTTTTCCTGGTACACATGTAATAGCTGAGGTTCTGGTCTAGCTTGTCGACCCCGTTCATGTGTTTGTTATACTCAATAACACACACAGGCTTCTCTTCGACCACCTTCTTGCTGTGTTTTTTCTCCTTCCTGGACACGGGCAGCATGTCATGAGGGTGCAAGGTGGAGATCATCGTGACGATTTTTGTTTTCTTGGCTCGCCATGCCAGTACCATCACGTCCCTGGAGTGGCGAGAGATGGTGGACCCCAGTGGCAGCTTTGAAGGGGTAACATCTGCGATGGCTGGTGGCTGTCCTCGCTTCTTACGCAGGGTCCCGCAGACGTATGTCTTCTTGTTCAGGAGCATAATGGCCGTATCCACTGAATTGTACAGGTTGTCCATATAGAGCCTATATCCACATCCAGCTAAACTGCCTAAGAGTGTTGTTATGATGACAGGTAGTGTCTGCTTCTTTTTACAGTATGGCAGCATGTTGTGGAGGTAGCCTGTTGCTGAATCACACAAAATGTACGACCTGATGCCGTACTTGACCGGCTTCTGTGGGGCATAGACCTTGAACTCCAGGCGTCCCCGCCACAACAGCATTCCCTCATCAAGACTGATGTCCACGCTCGGCAGGTACATCTCCTGGAAATTGGCCAGCAAGGACTGCAGTATTGGGCGGACTCTCCAGAGTTTGTCTACGTCTTCGGGCTTTTCTGGTACAGGGCGGGGGATGCTGTTGTCCACGAAGTGGAGGTTGCTCAAAATGGCCTGGAACCTGTTCCTCGGCATCACTTTCCGGAAGACGGCGGCCTCGACGTACTCATCAGTGGACCAGTACATGGCGATCTCAGGCTTTTGGCTGATTCCTGTCAGAAGAAAGAGCCCCAGGAAGCGCTTGAGCTCGTCTAGATCCACCGCTTTCCACTTCTTTGCTCTGCCATACTTCTTGTCACTGTCCGGCTTCTGTTCGGCATAGAGGTTGGTTTGAGTGCGGATTTCCTCCAACAACTCATCCGACAGCAGCAGCTCAAAGAAGTCCACGGGCTCATCAGACTGCAGAGCAGCAGCGGCGTTTTGAGGACCCGGAGTCCCAGCTGTGAAGGGGATGTCCCGAGGACACCATCCTGTGGAATGCCACACAGGAGGAGGACCCTTGTCCTTCTTGCCCTTGGCACCACCTGTGAATTATAGAAATAGATCATTACCATAAAATACTTTTTTCTTTGACACACACACACACACACACACACACACACACACACACACACACACACACACACACACACGATAATAATTCTTACCTCCACGACCAGCTCCACCAACCGCTCCACCAACTGCTCCCTCCTCCACCTCCTCCTCACCACTAGCATGCGACCCTGTGTAACATAACATATACTTTTTTTTAGATATTATGTCCATCTTTAGCAAAGCATTTATCATCCACAGACCACATGCATATATACACTGAATAAATAAATATGAGAGAATACATTTACCATTACCCTGGTTTTAGCATTTTTTCATTCATGTGCTATAATTGACAATTCACTCACCCCTACTACCGTCATCATCATCATCATCATCTGCATCCATGGCAGACACCAGTTCCAGAGCACCCACCAGTACCTCCTCCTCAGCATCTACAATACAATTTCAAATACTTTGGTGAATATTATGCATTTAGCAAACATTATCCAGACAGAGCGACTGACAAAAGGCACATATGAGATCAAATAGACATGCCTGATCGACATCAAAGGCTTCAGTTCAGGTCAGAAAAACAACATAACAAAAACAAAACCCCTTTGACCTACAGGATTTTTGTTGTTGTTATTATGTGGCCTGACCTGAACGGATGCTTTGATGTCTTTTATATTATGACAGCCATAATGTGCAGACAGAGGGAGGGGGCATGCAGCTGGCATTTTCCCCCTACAAGAAAACTGAATAAAATGAACAGATCTACAAGCTCAAAAAGCGTGTAGATCTGTTCATTTTATTCAGTTGGCGTTGTGCGAGGCTCGCTCCGTTGTGGCCAACGAACCACAGGTTGAGAACCGCAGCCACATACAGTAACGAAAATCGGGCCACAGCCTGTCGTCTATGTTGCCAGATCGTGGGAAAGTAATAAGCAACCAGGTCTATGAAAACGAGCCCACAAGAAGCGAATAGCCGAGTATAGGCCACATGGGCACTTCAAACATATCTAAAACAAGGTGAAAATAGTCCATCTACAAAATCACAACCACAATTACCATCATTTCCAAGCAGATTTACAGAAAAACAAGTCCAGTGTGGCTTAGCAGACCTAGCCCTGAAACAGATACTAGCGTCATGTGAACCATGGTATAGCAAACCTGGCAACGACGATAGTTTACTTTTCTGCATTGAATCAACTAAACGCACGGTCAGATGAACTAGTAACGAATACAACTCGATCAAATCAACTTGTAACACATAAAACGATATAAAAAAAGTATGCTTACCACTGGAAAAAGGACTGTTGCCCCGACTGAGAGCCGCCGGTTCCCAAGCCGAGCCCTCAGAGGCACCACTACTGTCACTGTCGGCGTCGGTGTTGGATCCCTCCACCCCTGACCCCAACTCGCTCCCCGTAACACTGCCACCGGCCCCGGCCCGGTCAGGGCTCGCAGGAGGACGGGGACGAAGGACCATGCTGCTCGGATCGCTCCTACGGCCGGGGGGCAGGTCCTCGCGGTCCTGGGTGCCGACACTCGGCCCTGGTTGGAGGTCCACAGGAGGAGGATAAACCACCGGAGCTTGGGAGGCTGCTGCACCAGCCCCAACCAAGAACCTCTCCATGGACTGCTGACCAGGTCCGGGGGTGTTCTTGCGCTTTTTCCCTACCATAGCTACTCTCTCACAGTACACTATATCTAATATAAACTTTATCTCCTCTCTATTACCACCTATTTTCTCCTATTCTCTCCCTATAACGCCGATCACCTCTCCTATAAATACTCCTATTACTGCACTCTATATCTTACCTCCACGCCCTCTCTATCTATAATATATATATATATATATATATAAAACTCAGTAGGATTTATATATATATCACTCACACTTACTACACTCAAAATATCAACTCACACACACAAACTCACGTACAAACAATTCACTTTCACTCAATATAACTCTCCCACACAAACTCACGTACAATTCACTCGTTCACTCACCGTATCTCACACTCGTATCTCTCGTTCAATCTAACTTACGTATCTCACACTCGTATCTCTCGTTCACTCGATCACAACTCTCAACTACTGCTACTAATACTACTACTATACTGCTACTGATACTGCTACTACTAATACTACTACTATACTGCTACTGCTACTACTACTGCTACTGCTACTACTACTACTACTGCTACTGCTACTACTACTACTACTGCTACTGCTACTGCTACTGCTACTACTACTACTACTATCAAACTATCAATCTATCTATCTATATCTCTCTCTCTCTCTCTCAATGACGATCGGCTCTTACTAAACTTTTTGAAAATGCACAGAAAGAGGGCTCCGCGCGTGCCCTTTTTGTAGGTTTCCGATCTCAGGACACCTGTTATTTTTCCACAGTGGCTTTGATCTGAGGTCACAATGACCTGGATCCAGAAGAGTTTTTATTTTTTATTTACAAAACAACAATATTGGCGGCACGATCAGTCAGTTTATCAAAGGGGTAACATGCTGTGTGTTTGTGTTATGATCTGTCCCTGTGTGTGGGAAAGGCTGCTGCGGGTGCACGTTACGAGTGCGAGCTTGACGTGCACACCCTCCCTTCACAGGCAGTCAGGGTGCATGGATGCGCGTGCACATTACCAGCGTGGAATGTGATGTGCACACGCTTCCCCAACGAACCTGGCCATGCTGCTTTGTTGATTACTGCAGCCAGCTGAGGCAGAGAGAGAGAGAGATCGCTGGGATTCAACTTTAGGTTTGGGAGCCTGATCACTGCTTTAGATGATGTTTTGTGTGATCACATGTTCAGATGTTTTTATTTTATTACATTACGAGTGCGAGCATTGACGTGCACACCCTCCCTTCCCCCATAGAGCCAGCTGCTGATATCCAGTGATTACAGGCAGTCAGAGTGCATGGATGCGCGTGCACATTACCAGCGTGGAATGTGATGTGCACACGCTTCCACAACGAACCTGCCATGCGGCTTTGTTGATTACTGCAGCGCAGAGAGAGAGAGAGAGAGATCGCTGGGATTAAACTTTAGGTTTGGGAGCCTGATCACTGCTTTAGATGATGTTTTGTGTGATCACATGTTCAGATTTTTTTTTTTTTTAGTTCTACGTAATTTTCATGTAAGAGATTAACCAACAAAGTGCCTGAGGGGTTAATCTAATGTAAACCATTAAAAAGACCTTGGCCCGTAGGACTACGGGCTTGGCACTTAACGGTTGGATTTAACGGCCCGTAGGACTACGGGCTTGGCAGTCAATGTGTTAATTTGTTTTAATGAAAAAAATGTTTTTGTTCTGTTTATATAATTTCCTTTGCTTACTAATTATAATTTTTTGCTTGCTGTTTTATTTTGTTTTCATTCAAAACTATTCTTTGCTCTGTTTATATTTTTTCTCTCTCGAATGTTTTTCTTTTGTTTGGTTAATAAAGACACAAATGTAACTCCATACCATGCTTTCATTTGTACAGTCCTAGTTATATTAAGAAGGTGAGAGCCACCACACAATACAATGCATGTCCTTTCCTTTGTTGACAGTGGGGTAATATGAACGTCATATGCAAATTAGCCATGAGGTGGTCTTAGAATGTCAACACACTTTCCTCCCCGACCCAAATAGACTAGCCAAATAAAATACTGGAGCACTTGGGCCTGCACGTTTTTTGATCTACCTATCTGTGTCGCATTTTTACCACTGTTGATATGACCTCAGCACGGGGATTGATGGGTATCTTAAATGGTAATAACAGGTCCATGAATGACGTATTCATTACGTGAATCAGCTGTGTCGGGAGGTATCTAAAACATTTAGGACAGGTCGTAATAATAGATGCATACATTTACATTAGCCTACTTAGACCTATGGACTCCACAAAGTGATAGGAGGCCACTTCTTAACGTCATCTTCCCAATTATCTATTGTAGGCAACAATAGGCTAATATCACCTTTTTTAAGTCATTGATTGTGTTCCCACATTATTATTAATTGTTACGTTCCGTTACAATACCACAGCTCATACAGTATGACTCTGGCGCAGCTGCTTGACACGTCTTATAATTATAATAAATAAATTTGCCTAATAAATATTCAATCAATAATTAGCCCTCAAGCACCTGCGAGTCATACTGTATGAGCTACCGTTCTGTTACCGTTGTAACAGAACGTATTAATTAATAATGTGGGAACACAATCTCAATGAATTAAAAAGAGGTGATATTAGCCTATTGCTGCCTACTGCAATAGATAATTGGGAAGATGACGTTAAGAAGTGGCCTCGAATCACATACTGTAGCATTTTTAATTACTTTGTGGAGTCTATTGCTAGTGACGGTAAAGCTATGCAGAACTTGAAAAGTTCTGAGGCCTACCAGTATCTTCACAGCAACAAGGTCGGTGTAGTGTTCCTGAAGGAGGTCGGAAACGACCTCCTCTATTTAAAAGCAGACGTAGAACCGTGCCAGAGTCTGCATGTGAGGCACCATAAGGCATGGGTTCTGTCAACAAAGAGAGGTGTCATAGAGACAGCAGGTTGTTCCTGCATTGCAGGGCCGGGCCGCTCATGCAGTCATGGTGCTGCAATTCTGTGGAAGGTAGGTCTAAGTAGGCGAATGTAAATTTACACATCCATTATTACGACCTGTCCTGAATGTTTTAGATATCTCCAGACACAGCTGATTCACGTAAACAATACGTCATTTATGAACCCGTTATTATCATTTAAGATAACCATCAGTCCCCGTGCTCAGGTCATATCATCAACAGCAGTAAAAATGCTGCTAAATGTTGACATTCTAAGACCACCTCATGGCTAATTTGCATATGACGTTCATATTACCCCACTGTCAACAAAGGAAAGGACATGTATTGTATGGTGGCTATTCTCACCTTCTTAATATAACTATGACTGTACAAATGAAAGCATGGTTCTATTTGCACACTCACAATTACAACTGGTCTGGATAATGAACACTGAGGATTTTACTGTGAGAGAGATGCCATGTGCACAAACACGGCTTTCACTTACCATAACTAAGTGAAAGTACTCATTATACCAAATTTTCCATTTCTTCAAAATGTTTAAAATTATTTTGAAAATAGCCGATCTACAAGCTCACAACGAAAGCTTGTAGATCTGCTATTTTCAAATAGCCGAAGTATGGGGTAAAGTGTTTAATGTATGTTTTGTAATAATGAAAATCTACAAAGTAACTCAAGTTTTCAAATAATTATAGTGGAGTAAAAAGTACAATATTTGCCTCTGAGATGTAGTGGCCGACACCTACAAGTATACTGCAAATTGAAAATAGTCCAGTAAAGTAAAGATTCCTAAATTTACTGTACTTAAGTAGATGTACTTAGATACTTTCCACCACTGGTGATTCCAGCATGATTCTAAACGCTATGTTAGGTAATAACTAGATATTTCCTTATTGTAGGTGGAAAATGCAGTCAGGCAGCGTGAGACAAATGTGGCTTGTACTGATGTCCAACGGACATGGAACTCTGGTGTGAAGAAGAATCAACGGCTGAAGAAATTAAAACACATACATTTCAAACACCATAGACGCCAACACACACATGTGGGCCCATCAACACCACAGCAAGATTCCACTCCACCCCCCCAACTTTTTCGGAACCATTCAGAATACATAAGTCACATCAACACCTCAGCAATGGCCCCACTATTTCACCTCCAGACAGATGGTCTTCTTCAGCTCAGTTACAGAGCCGATGTTAACAGGCAGGGCCAGGCAAGCCCAAGCCTACATGATTCAGACCTGAGCACACTCTGTCACACTGAACACAGCACTACACTCACCTGTAGGAAATGTAGGGTCTTTTATGAAACCTACATCAAACTATCTCCAATCCAAGCAGCTACACTGACGGAAGAAACCAAAACACAAAGTGCTTCACAGCTATGGCATGATGCTAGAAAGCTGCGTCTAACAGCCAGCACAGCAAAACGAGTCCCCAAAAGACAGACCACAGACCCAAAGACATTTTTAAATGAGCATGTTTACCCAACATTCACTGGCAATACAGCAACAAAACACGGCAAAGAGAATGAGGCCAATGTAATTGCACTTCTGGAGAGCAGAGGGCAAGTTGTGGAGAGGAGAGGCCTGGTTGTGCACCCTGAACATCCTTGGTTGGGAGCTAGCCCAGATGGAATCCTTGATGGAACACAGCTCCTTGAGATCAAGTGCCCCTACAAGACATCTATGTCAGACTTTCTGAGTCGGACAAATAGTGACATACAATCCTTGGATGATGAACAGTATCTAATGCGCACCAATGGAAAAGATGGGTACTACCTCCAGGTTGGTTAAACAAAATTTTTAAAATGTAATTAACATTGTTTTGAACACACATGCTAATGACAGTTAATGACAGTGCCAATGTGCTTTCAGACACAATTGACCATGATGTGCCTTGGCCTACAAAGTTGCCAGCTGGTCGTCTGGACACCAAGTGAGCACATAGAAGTGGACGTCCCATTTAATAAAGACTACACTGATGGATATGTGCAGCAACTGCAGAAGTTCTACTTCTTACACATGCTACCTAAATTGGCTGATGATTTCACTGAGAAAAAGTTACATCTCTGCCAAAAGTACATGGCTCTCTTTATGTAAATGGATCATATACATACACACACACACACACACACACACACACACACACACACACACACACACACACACACACACACACACACACACACACACACACACACACACACACACTCACACACACACCTACAGTACACAAACACAGTGCGAAATCTTTCATCAATGCATTTGTCCTCGGACACTAATCATCTTTCATGTTTTGTGCAGCCCTTGTAAATCTGAGAGGAGAGTTAATGTAAAGCAAATAGACACAATTTAGATTACAATCACATCACTGTTAATTGTATTTTCTGTTTTTCTGTTTTGAGAGGCCTGAATAAATGCTTATGTAATTTCTAATGAGATAATCCAGAAACAGTATTGTCTAATTTCCAATGAGATAATCAAGTTGAATTAAGTATTTTGTCCATTTTAGGGACAATATTAATGGGCACAGAGTTTTCGGTTATGAATGTGTCGCTACATTTCCCACCATAGGTATTATAAATGTAACTGTGTTGTTTCACATTCTTTTGCCTAATAACATTTTCAATCAATCAAAGATCAATTTTTAATGACATTAATGAAACTTGATTCGGCAAAACGCTTCAAAAGGTCACATAGTCAGGCTGGTAAAACATTGTCATTCTGGATAGATGTAATTGCTGAGCACACTAAGGATCTGATTCCATGGCTGCCTCGTGAAACCATAAAAGCTACTATGCCACAGGTTTTCCTGGAGAATTTTCCAAACACTACTTGTGTAATTGACTGTACAGAAAGTGTTTTGCAGAAAGCAAAAAATCTGGACTCAAGAACTGAATCTTACAGTCACAACTATGCTTGTAATGCTGTGAAATATCTAGTTGTAATTGTGCCATCTGGAGTCATTATGTATATTTCCGATGCTTTTGTCTAAAAGGTCCGACCAAAAAAGTCCTTGCAGACTTGTTTCCGTTGAGGTCCTTGATCCATCTAAAACTAGAAAAAGTGCTCCTCGGAGCACAGGTCTCCGCCAGGTCAGGTTGGCTATTGTGGCCTCCTGGTGGCGCTATAATAGGCCAACGTGAAAAGGGTGCCATTTCTTCTTAGGCCTTGCACGACAATCGGACACTGACTGCATTCATGATTTGAGGCATTTTGTTAAAAAATTGTTTCGCTAAATTAGACCTGCTGGTGGCGCTATAACAGGCCAATGTTAAAAGGGTGGCATTTGTTTCTCAACATAGTGTGAATGTGCGTGCAAAGTTTGACCGCAATCGGACGGTGCGTTAATGATTTGCGGAATTTTGTTCAAAACAAGCCAATAATGCAAACTTTAGATGTCAATCTTAGCCAATCAGTATGGAATATGAAAAATCAAACATATCCGACGTGATCACATGACTATAGAGATCATGTATACATTGTGTACCGATTTGCGTGAAATTTGGATGAAATTGGAAGGAGTAGTATAAAATAATGTGTGTTACATAAGTAGGCCTCCTGGTGGCGCTATAAAAGGCAGATGTGAAAAATGCAGTGCAAAGGTTTTTCCTTGACCTCTAGGGAGTGTGCATACAAAGTTTTACACAGATCGGTGCAGTTATAGGTAAAAACACAAATCGGCCTGTTATAGCGCCACCATGAGGCTGATTTGAAAATTTTAAATGGTAGTTCTTTCTCGGCCTAATGAGAATGTGCGTGCAAAATTTCACGGAAATTGCATGCTGTGTTCATGATTTGAGGCATTTTGTTCAAAACGGAGCACTCCTGCAAACTTTGGAAGACATTTTTAGCCAATCAGGATGGAATATGAGAAATCTGAAAGACCCGTTTCGTTTAATGACTATAGAGATACTGTGTACCGATTTGTTTGATTTTTGGACAAAATCTGTAGTAGTACTGTCAAAAAATATGTTTTGCACAAATCGGCCTCCTGGTGGCGCTATAAAAGGCCCATGAGAAAAATTTGGGGCAGAGGTTCGGAATTGGCATCCAGGGAGTGTGTGTGCACAGTTTCACTGCAATCAAGCCAACGGTGCCGGAGATTAGCTGGTCACAGACGGACGGACACACGGACGGACGGACGGACGGACGGACGGACGGACGAGGTGGAAAACATACTCTCTCGCCATGCCTTTCGGCCTGGCGGAGACAACAAGCATTGTTGATGTGCGGGCAAAGCTTTGTAAGCATGACACAAGAGTGTTGAATTCAAGTAGAGGAATCCCTGTGTAGAGAAGACAGTCTTCATCATCTTTTAGAAGATCCTCTGCAACAGACTGTTGGCTCTCAGGGGATGGTTCAGGCAGCACACTAGATGTCCTGGCAGGTGGAGCTCTGGCATAGATGTGGTCCTCCATTCCTGGGTCTGACCACTGTGTCTGGACATCACGTGAGCACTTTGCCACGGAATGTGGCTTCTCTGAAGCCTCCATTGCAACTGGCTCGTCATCTGCGGGTACAGACATATTTAGTGTACAATGTATTGCAGTAGTTGTTATCGATTGCGACATGCTTAAGGCACTGAATTAATTATGATTATAACATATTATATATTTTTTGTCTTTAAAAGAAATGCTTGTTTTTCTTTTTGGCCTTTAAGGTTATATCGTCACCTTCCTAAAATAATGGCCTACATCATTCTTTTTGGGAAATTATATTTTTGTCAAAAGAGTTGCTTGCTTCTAGAAATAGGCCATTATTTTGTCAAGGTGCGTGGAGAAGAAAAAAAAGACGAGTAGTGCTGGGGTGCAATACGTTAGTCCGACAGCGCATTCCTCCGACAGCGCAGTGCTCCGACATTAAACCCGTGGGAAACATCCTGCGGACGGACCGGAAGTAGGAAATAGCGGCTCAGTGTGTTTACATTTGCCAGCAGAACGACCGTAGCTGTAGCTTCACAGGTCGCATAGCTATTCTGACTCCAAGAACGTTTGTTAGTAAGTCTTTTATCTCTGCTTTTCTCTCGCTTAACGTCTCAATTCCATCGCGTCCGATGCGAAAAGAAGTTGGCTAAAACAACTAAACAATAAATGATGTCATTTCAACTGGTTAATAATGAACTGAAAAAAACACACTAAATATATGAAGCAAAAGGAAGAGTTACCATACATTATAGTCTCTATGTGTGGCTGCTGAGTCAGCCATCACACACTCCCCCCCTTCGGAGCTCTCGCTGAAACGGGAATTTTGCTCTGCCCCATTTTTTGATCAAATAATCTCACTTGCTGTCCGCACACATACATGTAATGCGCACACACACACACACACACACACACACACACACACACACACACACACACACACACACACACACACACACACACACACACACACACACAAACAAATGTGCTCAACATTAAGGAAATTAAACTAAATAACAAAACAAACTGGGACTGAACAACACAACTGAACTGAAAACTTAACTAACCAGATTGACACAGGAGGTGGACATATATAGGGACGGGTCAGACCACTGTTAATACAAAAGGGGGAAAAGACAAAGACTACCATTGACACACACACTCTAAGAACCCCTGCCCCACCCCATAGTGCAGAGGGACTGTGGTGCAGTCCAATTGTCCAGATTAGCTGCAGATCTGGAGCAGCTGATCCCCATTCCTTTGGCCAGCCCATAATGTCCATTTATATCAGCAGCCTCCCACAAAACTGGTATCTCAAAGAAAACTCATAAATGAACTGGGAGGCATGCGTTAATCCGACAGACCTTTTCTCCGACTATGTGGCATCCGCGTGCGGTTAGGGTTAGGGTGCGGGTTTGGTTCGGGTTTACTGTTTAATGTTGGAGCACTGCGCTGTCGGAGGAATGCGCTGTTGGACTAACGTATTGCACCCGTAGTGCTGTGCGTGGGTGTGACACACACACACACACACACACACACACACACACACACACAGCGCGCGTGTGTGTGAGACGTTAATGACACATTAGTGTATGTGTTTGTGATCATAATTGCGTTGCAACTTTTTGTTTGCAATAGGTTGAATCGCTTGCGACACAATCACAATGAGCCCTGCCGTGGACCAGGCCAGGTCAGATTTGTTTTAATGCCTTGTAGAAATTAATCTTACCCGTTAAATGTCTCTGAACGATACCCTCCTCTGGAGGTCTCTCACCCAACAGCAGCGTTGGATATGGGTTCTCCCGTGTAGGTCTCTTGTCCACGAAGTGAAATCAACAGACAGCTTTGAGAGTTTTTTTTAAGTTCAAGTTTCTTAGAGATAATCTGAAGTTATGTTGAGTTGGCCGGGTATGTGCTGCACTGTAAAGCGGAAAGGTTGCATGGCCAGGTACCACTTTGTGATGCGGCGGCCATTGGTGTCTGTCATCTGCTGAATCCACTGGAGGGCTTTATGGTCAGTCTGGAACCCCTCACACTTCACGCTTCTCACTTCACGTTTCTCGCTTCACATTTCACGCTTCTCGCTTCACGTCGTTTCACGTCCCTCACGTCCCTCACGTCCCTCACGTACATCACGTCCCTCGCGTCCTTCACGTCCATCATGCAAGAGACGACACAAGCCATTTACCAGGTCAGCAGCCTCACACCAACAACCCCCCTCACAACACACTACCAGTGTGGCGTGAGAATCCACAGGTTGGCCACGTCCATGCTGAGGTAATGACGTCTGGAGAACCCTCTGGAGTCTGGACACACTGTTTCTTCGGCCTGTCGATCAGGTTCATCACCTGCCATGTGGGCCTGAACAATACCGGCCAAGTCTGCCAGTGTTGGCTCTTGGCTGATCTCCCCAGTGTCCCCTCCAGTGGCCCCAGAGTCTGGACTATCCTCATCCTGTATTGGTCTTGGTGGTCGTCTTGCTCCTCTGCCACGATTCATGGCTCATCAGCGTTTGGAAAAAATGTATTAGAAAAAAATAAATAAACCTGTGCTCTCCACCGTTGTCCCATCACTGCCACCATCTGTCACACACACACACACACACACACACACACACACACACACACACACACACACACACACACACACACATACACACGCGCGCGCGCGCTCACACACGCTCTCACACGCTCTCTCTCACACACACACACACACACACACACACACACACACACACACACACACACACACACACACACACACACAATAATGTGCCTTGACAAAGTTGCCCTTATAATATATATCATATTTTATAAATAATAATTTGCTAAAGAGTACAGACATCGTTTGTCATTTTGTTATAACCTAGGTAGTTTTACATTTGAGGAAGCAAAATATAGCTAGACATAACTTATTTTATGCAGGAAGTCGATCACTTGCAACATGATGCCATTGGCCGCGTTTCCCAAAGAGCTCGTGCGTAGAGCATCGTCGCAGGTCCTACGACGGGTCTAACGTGTGTCGTCACATGCTTCGCAGTACCATAGCAGGCACGTAGATTTCAGGTCATGCGTGGCCGTACGCAGCTTGCGCAAGCGTCTCCTACACAGCTGGGACTCGGCCAAACCTACGCTCTACCCTCATTAGTAGCAGGTGGTTGTGCCCCTGCGTGCCATCTAAACTGGCTACGTGTGTGGTAAAAGTACATTCGTGAGACAGAATGCGCGCAGCATACTCCCCGCCTACAGTAGGCGGGGAGTACTGTCCTACGAAGCATTTTGTAACGAGCACCCTGGGCCGCTTGTAACACCCATCGTAGCGAAATAGATCTATGAAAAGACCGACACACACACATATACGCATACACACACACACACACACACACACACACACACACACACACACACACACACACACACACACACACACACACACACACACACGTGTGTATATATATATATATATATATATATATATATATATATATATATATATATATATATATATATATATATATATATATATATAATATTAGAGGTGGGCATAGATTATTTTTTTTTATCTAGATTAATCTATCTGCAATCCTGGAGTTAATCTAGATTAATCTAGATTAAAATGGCTCATTTGAAGTCTGCCGAAGGCATTCAAAATATGTGTGTTCTACCCAAATAATGACCAGAAGTAGGTCCTTGCTTTTTCTTTCCTCCTTACGTTTCTCGATATTGCGATATCGATACGATATACTATATTACCGTTAAAATGTCATATTCTATATTTTAAGTGTTGCAACGTCAATTTTTTTTTTTTTTTAACTGTCAATATCACTATTTAAGTGCTATTGGGTTCCCACACTTGTTATTTGATATTCTAAGTGTAGCAACATTGAAAACTAAGCATTCTTCATCTTAAAAAAAATTACAAAAATTAATTACAGTTTAATTTGGGGTATGTGGCCTACAAATTGTGTTATAACTTTGTTAATTGGAGTCCAAATGTGACTGTGCAAATTGTGTGGCATGGATCTGTGTGCTACTGTATTTTGGTTGAAGAAGTCGACATGAAATTTTAAATGCATGAGGTTTTTTGCAGTATTGAATTCAACCAACTGCAATGGATGTAGCGAACATATGAGACAACAAATACCTCGTATTTTGGAATTTATGAATAAATACAGATTATTTCATTGAAATGCATGATTTCAATTCTATTGCATCATGTTAAGTGAAGTATTAATATTGCTGTTATATTTTTCTATTAGGTTCCTCTACTTGGTACCTGTCGTTTTTGCATTGTAACGTGCTTCTTGTATTTCTTCATTGTTCTTGATAAAAGGTTTATTTATAAAGCAGGCTGAACTGAGAGAAACCTAAGGCATGTTCCAGAAAATGTGCAATGTTTTGTAGACTTTGAATAAAAATGTGCTGCTAAGAATGTTCTTTTGTGTTTTTGTTTCTGAAACATAAATAGTGAGCAATGAGGTTGAGTGAAGTTTTCCTCAGAATTGCTTTATTTTTTTCTGATGCAGTGCTGACATCCTGTGGACAAAATGTGTTCTTACACAAGAATACAGATGGTCTCAAACATGGAATGTTGCATTTGAGCCTTGTTTTAGGGCTGCAAATATAGACAATTTTATTAGCGATTACTCTATCGATTACTTCAGACTGAAGCTCCACGCAGCTTCAGTCTGACAATCAGGCTAACCTAATAGGCCAGTGCGCTCCGGTGCTGGAGCTGTTCTATTTAAACGCACCTTCTCCGGTTTGTAAAGCAGTTTGCCTCCTGCTGTGTCCAAACACAACCAGCGTACTTTCAGAATGCCAATTGTGCGCACGATGGTGGAGCGGGTGCGCGCTTGACTCTCATTATAGGACAACTCCTGGGCAGTCTGAGGTCCGGTGACTGGTGTCATTAACCAGGGGGCCAGGGCATATCCACGATCTCCCAATAAAACAATTTCTAAGAATATAAGGCCACGGGTGCAGTCATTTATAATTACTTAATTAAAGCTCAATTTGTAGGCCTAGCCTATAGAGTAGGCTACAGATATACATACAATACATACCAATGAGCCATGCGTCTCCAGCAGCTCCTTGTTCAAGGCGCATACCCACAGAACTGTTCTGAAAAATAAATGAATCATGTGCACCTCCGGGGTACCGGGCGACCACATTCAGAAGGTTGTTGTCAGAGTCGCAGATGAGTTGGACATTAATGGAACGGGGTGCACCCCTCCATTCCGAAACACCCCCTATAACTGCTCCTAAACTGTATTTTTCTGAGGCAGAGTAGACCACGCTCCAACTGATGTTCACGAGGGCCTTTTATTGTAACCCCAATGTAGACAACGTGAAAAACTGTGAATGAAATGACATAACAAATAATATTTTTAACCACAATGAATTATAAACATGAATTATGTCCTTGTTAACAGCCATGCTGTATTCTTTTTAAATGTCCATGAAATATCCACACTATCAAATGAAATGTCCATTTTTAGTTGCATAAACACACAACAAAACAACAATAACAATGACTGAACAGACCAACAAAATAAACAATGACATACCGTGTGCGCCTTCTGCCCAGATATGCTCAGGAGTGTTAGTACTTTTTATCATTTCATATATTTTCTTCTTGACACAGACACAGAGCTCCTCACAGCTCTGAAACCCTGTTTGTTCTGATTACCAGCACCCAAGCTCACACGGGTGAACCCAATGGTGCCATGATTGGTGTCACGTGATATCTGCTACAGCAGGCCACAATGCAGAGAAAAGTAGAAGGCACTATATCACCATACACATACAATACAATATAGCATATTACCCAAAATAAACAATATTCACTTTTCATATTTTCAGAAAAAACAATAAAATCAAATACCACAAAATTCAACCACTCTGGAACAGCTACACTGCCCCCAAATTACACTGAATTTATTACTGCTTAATGACCTCTTATGCTGTATAAATCTGTAATTTTCCTATCTAATTGAACAAAACATTTCACATTCTTTATAGTTTGAATTGACCTTCAACCAACCCACATTTATGCACTCATTTTTGTATTATCACAGATTTCGTATTTGAATTGGACTTAAATTTGTGTCAGACCTTTCTTTCCTAAATGAAGGTGTTACTGCTTTGTGTGTCCAGCAGCGCATACACCAAGGTTCCAGGGCAGGTGCCATCGGCCGATGACAGCCACACAGGAACAGTCATTGATGTGCGGTTACCATTGTCCCCAGTCACGCTGCATGAGACAGTTGAAGCTGTTGCCTCTAGCTCTCCAGAAGGCTCTTCGACTTGAGTTTCCTCATGAAGTGGAGAAGGATGGTTCCGCCTGCAAAGGTTGCAAGTGGCCCGGTTCCTGCAGTTTTTGGAGATATGGCCTACTCTGAGGCATCCAAAGCACATCTTATTCTCCATGACACACTTTTTCTTTTCATCTAGTGACAAAGCTGCAAATGTTTCACATTTATAAATGAAATGATTCTGCTGACAACATGTACATATTATTTGCCTTTTGTTTGCAGAATGGCTATTTTCTGAATCAGCAGTGTTTTGGGAGGTTTCAGACACCTGTGTTGTCGTTGCCAAGACGCTCGCTCTAGAACGCTCGCTCTAGAACGCTTTGGTTCCCTCACAGATTTTTCATCCTCATTTCTCAATGCATGCAGGGAGGTAATAGGGTTGCACGCTGCACATGCTTCACTTGCCACAAAGTTAGCAAATTCTTTAAACCCTGGGTATGGCTTTCTCTCGGGTGCATTTCTCCTTTCCGACATGTCGCCTTTCCGACGTTGACGAACCCTATACCTAACCCTAACCCTAACCGCACGCGGAAGCCACTAGTCGGAGTGGTGAGATGTCGGAATGGAGAGTGAACACCCTTTCTCTCATACAAACCATCAGTGACTTGTCGGTTCCAGCGGGTAGTGATAAAGTCTGGAAGCTTTTGTAGCAATCTTTGATTTTGTTCACAATCGTTCAAGACATTTAGCCCCTCCACATAGGGCATGGCATTGTTGCATGAGATCAGGAAATCACTAAACTCCCTTAATTTAAGTGAATCCCTTGGTCCAATCTTTGGCCAGCTGTTGAGCTTTTCCCTGAAGGCTCTTTGCACCATGAACGGGTGTCCATAGCGCTCGTTCAGGGTGTCCCATGCCTGCACATATGCCTGATCGTCACATCTATAGAATGTGCCTTCTAACACACTTAGTGCTTCCCCACTAATGTATCTTTTTAAATAGTACAGCCTGTGTGCTGAATTTTTACAGCTCGTTTCAATTAGGGCTTTGAAACATGTGCTCCATTCAATGAACTTTAAAGGATCTCCTGTAAATATGAATGGCCCTGGTGCTGGAAGTTTATTCAGCGTCAGGGACTCTTGTAACGCTTGAACCAGTGAGACTTCTAGGCCCTATTGTCTATGCCATTTTCGTTCAGTTTCGTTCCCATCAAGTGGATTTAAATAATCTCTGCTTCTTAAAAAAGATCTATTGGTAGTAAGTAAGAAACAAAAGTTTCGCCATCTGATTTGGCGCAGTATTTTTTTAATCAGTGTTTAAAAGTCGGTACTATTTACTTATCAGCGTAGTAATACTTTCAAAGGGGTGGTGCGGTTTTTGGCACGTGATTCCCGTTACAGCCAATGGGGTTGCCTCGTTACTCTCACCATTTCCTGCAACAACAGCCTGAGCCATGGCAACGGTAACGTCCGACAAAAAGAAATCAAAACAAAGAAAAATATCCTTCAAAAGCACGCCAAAAGGACTCGAAACGATGCTATATGAATCTTATGTCTGTCCAGAAAGAAGAGGTTCAGGAATGTACACGGACAAGATGGGATACATGTACAACTAGCCATGGATACACGACGGTCGTCTGTCCCGACCGAACTTCAACCAGGTGTTTGCACTTTTTCATTTACGGCCCGTATATCTACATAAACGTTCAAATTTCAAATATAAAGGGCTTACCGCATGGCCACTGATGTTACAATTGTGTATGGTCCCGCAGAAGTGCCCGTATATTCTGTATTGTTCAATAAAGAGTATTCTTAACCGATCGGTGGCCATTTTCTCATAGATTTATAATGTATCAGAGTGCAATACACCTCCCATCCGATAGGGTCGCGTAGTTGAAAGGATATGGTGAAAACGGCCACCGATCGGATTAACATGCTTTTTATTGAACAATACGGAAGATACAGGTACTTCTCTGGGCCCGTACATAATTGTAACATCTATGGCCATGGGTAAGCATTTTAAATCTGAAATATGAACGTTTATGTAGATGTACGGGCCGTTAATGGAGAGAGTGCAAACACCCGGTTGAATGTTTCAGGGCTACTACAGAACGTGCGCCAACGTTACTTATAAACGTCAACATTGTGTGGATATGGGTTTTTACGAGCCTCCTGAGGACGCTGGGTTTCACGCAACGTTACCAGCGTGTTATTGACAAAAAAATCATTAATGTGATTAATGTGAAAGGAAAACGGCAGAAGGATCAACTCTCTCAAACAGAAACGTCAGCAGGTGAGCCCCCCCCCCCCCCCCCCCCAACACACACACACACACACACACACACACACACACACACACACACGCACGCAACGCACACACACACACGCACGCACGCACACACGCACGCACGCACGCACGCTCACACACGCACACACACACGCACACACACACACACACACACACACACACACACACACACACACACGGGGGGGGGGGCTCTCATTTTAACATGAGAGACTGAAATAATTTATTGTGTTATCAGATAAAACATCTATTGAAACATCTTGAAAATAGCAGATCTACAAGCTCACAACGCGTTGTGAGCTTGTAGATCTGCTATTTTCAATAGATTTATTTGAGGGGAGACATTTTAACATGAGACTGAAATCATTTTTTATGTTATCAGATAAAACATCTATTGAAACATCTATTGAAAATTGCAGAGCTACAAGCTCACAACGCGTTGTGAGCTTGTAGATCTGCTATTTTCAATAGATTTTTTTGGGGGGAGACACATTTTAACATGAGACTGAAATCATTTTTTATGTTATCACATGAAAAAAATCTATTGAAAATAGCAGATCTATAAGCTCACAACACGTCACGTTGTGAAAGTAAAACTAACTCAAAATTCTACTTGAGTACAGTAGCCTACTTGAGTAAATGTACTTAGTTACTTTACACCACTGAAAGTACAGGTACTAAAAAAAACGTACAGTAGGCCTACTCAAGTGAATGTCCACTACTGCATCTCACCAGTGCTGATAAAGCCCATAAGCTAATTGGCAATATGGCCAAGTAAGAGATTGTAAACAAAACATGCGTGTCAATATTGGACTGTCAAATATTGATTTGTCATTTTATGATTGTATGGGTGCTATTACTGTATTTTAAACATCCGTGTGTCATTTCATCCATGTTCCACCTCTGTGATAACTCAGACATCTTTACATCGTTAACAGCTAATACACCAGATGTTGTGATTGATAAAGAGTCCAGGGAAGTGTATAGATAGCCTGCACCTTTGACTCTAGCCTAGAGGAAGCCTTTATGACCAAGATCATTAAATACCAACCACTCCTACATACCATCCCAGAGCTGGGCTATTACAGTAGGTGCAGACTATTTGTTTTTATATAGGCAGCCTATAGGACATACCCACATACTGGCTGTTAGAGGGTTTCAACAACTTGGGATGCCCAAAAAGGAGGCAAAGTATTGTGCTGTCTCTGTTGTAATTGGCAGCCGCCATATATGGCGGAGACGGTGTTACTTATACCCATATAGAGTACTGAGTGACATTTATTGTATCGTGAAGACATATGCCAGGATTATGTGAATGTAACCTTACTGCACCTACAGTATAATATGTGTGTCCCTGTATGTTTCTCCTTTATGTGGACATAAATAAATGGTTTAAATAAATGGTTTGGTGTGTGTGTGTGTGTGTGTGTGTGTGTGTGTGTGTGTGTGTGTGTGTGTGTGTGTGTGTGTGTGTGTGTGTGTGTGTGTAAAGGAACCACCCTTCACTGACCGCTACAAGATCTTCTGTGAGAGAGTCATCCGACATGGCTTATAGTTGACCAAGAGGTGCTGAAAATAAACCAGCTACGAAGGATGTTCGTAAACACAGTGGAGAAGCATGAGGACCTTGATGCTTCAAACTACAGGTAACTCAAATACCATGTGTGTCTTTGACAGTTCTGGGAAACAAAACAAAAACCTTTATGCTGAAAAGTATATTATAGATGTATTCCCTCACAAACAAGTCTATGAGAGTATATTTAAACTAAATTGGCTATCATTGTGAATACATCTTTATTTACACACTTGTGCTCATCTTTCCCTAACATTTTATGTTGCAGGCAGGATAAATTGAAGCGGAGGTTGACCCCTGATTTCCCCCAGCTGGTTTTTCACTGCCCTACCAAGTGCAACATCTCTGAACATGCATACATGTCCTTCCTAGGTATTTTAGGAAAAAGGTTTGGTGATGCAAGGCTGCAAGACATACTCATTGAGTCAAGTTGGTGCCCCAAATCCATTAATGGTGTGATCAGTGGTCATCCAGAGGAGATGCAGTCTGCACTTTCATATTTTGTCATATTTGTATACTATTTTGCTGCCGTTGCACTGTCAACCAACATTTCTCTGTTCATACCTGTGAGTGACACAGAAGGCCTGATCTTGTGGGTGGGTGGGAGGGTTGATGTACAAATGACACATGCTGTGACACACTGTGGTATTTTAATAAATATTTTATACCATGTGTTGTAATAATTTGGAGCTTTAGTGTATTTATTTTAGTCTAGTCCATTTTTGGCATTATTCCAATCTAGGGGGCTGATTTTCAGCCATTTTGGGCCAAGGAGTGCTGATTTTTCTCCTACCTTTCAGTACACAGTAGGTTGTGACATTGTCTATGTATGAAATATAAGTTTTAGCTAAATGTACTATGTGTATGTTTCATTGTGCTGGGCGCCAATCACTTCAGTAGAAGCGTTTTCTTTCTACATTTCATGATCAAAATTCAAATATGAGTATACTAAGGCACCAATACTTGTTTCAGGTGTTAGGTACATGTATTTATGACATTTGAGAAAGATTTTGTGTTGCCAAAAACAATATAACACATTTTACAAGCAAAAACAGCAGCATAAGATTTTCGTTTTTTGGTTATTCACTGTTATATACATTTCTGGCTTGTAAAAAAATACTGCAGGATTTTGTGCGGAGAACTTTTAACCCAAAGTCCACAAGGGTATTGTCTATGCAAAAATGCATTGAAAAAGTAGATCCAAGACGTGGGAACGAAATTCATTTTCTAGGCACTTTTTGGTGGGTCACCACACGGCCTATTCATGTATTGTGAGCTCTTGGTTGTTTTCAGTGGAAGGAAGGACTGGAGTGCTACTCCGTTGAATAACAGGCTGACTTGGAAGCTGGATATTTGCTGGTTCCATGTCCCTTATTTGGCTATTCATCTTCAATTCCTCTTCAACATAGGCGTTATATTCAGCTTCTACAACTTCCAAGTCTCTTTGTTTTTCAGGTTTGCTCAACTTCCGTTCAGCTGCTATGACTTCAAATGCTCTCTTCCCATTCCGAAACACCACCATTCCGAAACACCACCATTCCGAAATGTATTTTTCGGAACGGTGGGGTTTCGGAATGGTGGGGTCCCCACCATTCCGAAAAATAAACTCTCAGCCACCTCCACCCACTTTCAACCCTCCCCACCACCCACCTCTACCCACTTTCACCCACCTCCACCCACATTCACCACTTTCCCAACCTCCACCCACCCCCACCCAGCTCTACCCACTTTCACCCACCTCCACCCACTTTTACCCCCCACCCACCTCCTCCACCCACCCCACCCACCTCCACCCACATTCAACACTTTTCCCAACCTCCACCCCCACCCAACTTTGAATGTTCACTGAATGTTTAAATTTTTGGGGTGTAATTGAGGTCATAAAACCCCCAAAAAACATAAAAAATAAAAAAAGTGAAAATGAATGTCATAGAACCTTTAAAATTATGTTTTTATGTGGACGCGCCTCCAGTTCATTAGTGCAAGCTGTAGGCTAACATTACATAGCCTACAATACACAACATACTGTAGCCTACAGTATGTTGTCTACATCTACAATGTAGATTTATATCATTACATCCCTAACCACTTCACCCCTATACATTGGCTAATTGAAAATAGCCGATCTACAAGTACATAATACTCAATGTGATTCATTGTGACCTTGTAGATCTGCTAGTTTCAAAGGATTTTTATACATTATGATAACGGTAACATGGCAGTGGTTCGACCTCCCGTTAGTCCCGTTAGTCTGTAGGCCTATACACATAGCTTCTGACTCACTGAACACCACAGATGAGTGTCTGTGCATTATTTCGGGGAGATATCAGAACCATTCCCACCAGCAGCTTTTTTTTTCAGAGCGCATTTGTCACACGCAGAAAGCAGCCCAATAGACAGTGCTTGGGCGAGCTTTATTTCAACACACCCTAGGCCATAGCACCCCCAATTAATATAGGCTGCAGTAGGCTACAGTATGTTGTGTATTGTAGGCTATGTAATGTTAGCCTACAGCTTGCACTTGAAATCGTATTCTGTGCGTCATTACGCGCGCTGGGAACCTCCCGATGTTAATTGTTCCATTTACTTAAGGTAAGCAGTGTCATGTCTTCAGTCTGTCATATCATTACTTGTGTAAATATACAAATCATTATATATATTGTAAATCATACAAGACTATCAGTTAACTGTCTTTATATGCGCTAAGGTGACAGCAATGTATACCGCTGGCCTAAAATTAAAAATGTACTTGAGTCAAAGTACAAAAGTATTGGCATCAATTTATACTTAAAGTAGGCTACCAAAAGTAAAAGGACTTGATATGCAGAGTGTCCCGTTTCACAAGTTATCATCATCATGTCTAAATGTATAATATTTATTTATTCTGAAAATAGCCGGTCTACAAGCTCACAACGCCTCATATTGTGACTCATTGTGTGCTTGTATGATCTGCTATTTTCAAATAGCCAACGTTTAAATAGGGCTGTTGTTGGGGATGTAATAATAATAACCATCTGACATTCCTCAAAGGTTGTTTTCCTAGCTCTATAACATTGGATTGCCTTTCAATAAAACCATATTTGATGGACATATGAATCACCTGTTACTGATTTGAGAGTATTTTATATTATTGTAATCACTTCCTTACAATAAAACTGAAGTGTGTCATTTGGAGCGAATGGCATTGCGCAGCACAAATTGTCTTCTTTGAATAGACTATCATCTTATATAAACACAATTGACACAAGGAATTGACACTCTCACATCTGCTGATAATAGGAAAATTATAATCAGACATTCCTGGAGACTTAGAAGATAGAATGTTGTGTGCCAGGCTGTGGGTGTGTTTACGCACTGCAGCGCATTGGTTTGTATTGTATTGGACCGGTGCACAACGAATAATGATAATATTATTAAAATAAAAATAATCCTTGAATAGCATCAATTTCTCCACCATAATAAAGAACATGATTAATGCACATAGGCTATTGTGTTACATAATCCAAGTTAAAATGTCTCTAAACATGCCCTGAGTACATTTACTCAAGTGCTGTACTTAAGTACAAGTAAAGTGAAGTCATGAATTAGGTGACTTGTCCCCTCTCTCAGCCCTCATTCTCATTCGCTGTCCATGGTGCTGACGTTTTATTCTTTGGTGCGGATCACGGATTATCGGACAGTGTGTTGTTGGAGATTTTTTTTTATCATTATTATTGATAGCAGTCCTTCTTGTTTTATAGAAAAAATCTGAGCCTTTTTTTGTATAGACAACTACTTATATCGTTTTGAGAAAAAATGCTGCTAATTGTCCCAAGAGTGACAGCAAAAGATTGCTGCTAAACTGTATATACTTCCCCCATAGGCCCAAAATCCACCCCCGTCAAGCACAAATAGATAAGAATCCAAATAGCATACAGCCTGGTCCAATCAGTAATCAAACAGACAAATAGAATCACAACTGAACAGAACATAAAAATAACCGTCTCGTCTCACCGAATGAATTGATGAACCCTGATCCTAAATGCTTTATAACTCACACTGTGCGTGCATTTTGGCACTATAATGCGTAATGTTTTCTCCATATTCTGTTGAGAGGATTTGCCAACTGGTAAGGAACTTCAAAGTACTCAATCAATCAATTAATTTCAAGGCCAATGAAAAAGTAAAAGGACTCAATCAATCAATTAAAAAAGTAGTTCGAAGCATAAGAGAAGGAAGGAGCAAACGTAAAGATGGCATATCTACAAGTGGAAAACAGCAGAGGAGGAAAAGCTTTAATAATTGATCATTTCCGTTACGTTCGTAACCGTTCCACACCAGAGAAAATTTACTGGCGTTGCACATACCGGGGGTGCAACGTTTGTCTCCACACACGGTGGCTGGACGTCGAGGATGACCAACCAAACATTGTGGTGTTGAGGCCTCCGGGGCCAGTGCGACCAGGTTAGAACCAACCCCTCTCCCATAAAACATCCTGTCAGTTAAATTGAAATGTAGCCTAATAATTAATTAATTAATAAGAATTAATTTAAAATGAAATATTATCAATGCTTGATCCAGCAAAAGGTACCAAACGTATGCTGTATTATGTCTAATTTATATGGATAAAATAATATGTGTTTTTTTTTGTTTTAGATATACATGGATGGTACATTTAAATCCTGCCCAAGGCCATTTTATCAGTTTTGCTCAATACATGGGCTCTACTTGGGCAGGGTGGTACCATTCATCATGGTCCTCATGAGTGGGAAGACAGAGGCCATGTACAGCGCTCTCCTCCGCCATGTTAAAAGGAGGGTTGCACGCCTCACAGGACAACCGTAAGTTTGTGTGTGTGTGTGTGTGTGTGTGTGTGTGTGTGTGTGTGTGTGTGTGTACGCTCACTGCACCTTAAATATATTGTGGAAACTACAATAATCTTTTTTTTCCCCTCCTTCTCTCTCATCTATCATCCATCCATCGGCCTGTCCTCGTGCATAAGATGGAGCCCTATCAGAGTCCTCACAGACTTCGAAATGGCGCTCATGAATGCATTCAGGGCGGAGCTGCCAGCAACCCGCACCACTGGCTGCTATTTTCATCTGTGCCAGAGCCTGTATCGCAAAATCCAGGACCTTGGCCTGGCAGGTCAGTGATGGTGTATTAACACAACACAACAAAGAGTCATTCTGTGTGATTTCTTAATAGGATAAAGCACAAATGATTTAATAGATGTGATGTAGGTTATGTGTTATGTCATGTAGCATGGTTATATGTCTGTTAAATGAGTATAATATTATTAAGAGCTGACATTTTATTGTTGCCTGGCTATCCTGAAGCCCAGTTGACATATTTGCAAGCAGTATTGTTATAACAATACTGCTTGCAAATTTGACTTATTGCATTTTAGACAGTATTTATTATTAAAAATAATATAAACATTGATGATGATGATGATGATAACAATTATATAATATCTATTATTATTATTATTAGTAGTAGTAGTAGTAGTAGTAGTAGTAGTTGTAGTAGTAGTAGTAGTAGTAGTAGTAGTAGTAGTAGTAGTAGTATCAACATTTGAGAGGGACATAGTGGTCACTGAGCGTTGAGTGCTTATGATTAGATTTTAGTAATTAAATTTACTTCTTCACTCAACGTTTGCAGGTCCATATGGGCACGACCTGATCCTGAAGAATTGGGTGAGGAAGGCAATGGCCACAGGGTACCTCCCCCTTGCCCTCTTGGGGCACAATTTCAGGGCCTTCGCCAGGAGCAGAGAGACCCGCCAGGTGATCGGTCGGTACCCCCCTGTAGGTGACTTCCTCCAATACATGGAGGACACCTATGTGGGGGCACATGCATTGTTCCCGCCTGCTGTGTGGTGTGTTTATGGACGTAGATCAGATAACAGGAGCAACAACTGGGTGGAAGGTAACGCTTTACATTTATTTTATTATTAATATTTATATTATTGTAATCATATTATTCGTTGTTGTTGTTATTCTTAAGATTATTGTTATTAATTTCTCATTGCAAATTTGTACTATTTGCTTCAGTAACACTGAGCAACGTGGAAATGAAATGTTAATGTGCTATGTGTGCTTATGAATCTATGATTATTTCAGCTTGGCATCACAGGTGGAACATGCGGGTTGGCATGCGGCACCCCTCCATCTGGGTCTTCTTCCGCAAGCTCAAAGACGAGCAGGTGGTTGTGGAGACCGTGTGTTTCCATGCAGACCGTGGGGATCGACCACCCACCCAGCGTAGAAAATGGCGGCAGCTGGAGGAGAGGTTTGAGAGTTTCTTTATACTAAGAATAATGAAATAATAAAAGACTGTAGGTCCAGGGAGCATTAGCTTAATTGGTCATTTGAGGAGCATCCACAGGTAGAAGAAGAGGCACTGACATCGATCTGGAGTTGTTATTGAACTTATTATGTACAACAAATATGTTTTCACCTACAAACATTAATATTGCGTTAATATTAATATTCGTTAATTACTCATATTAATTACATAATGATTTTCTCAAACAGGCTTGGGAGGCTCCGGCGGCAGTACCGCAGAGGACAAAGGACCCTGGACCAGTATTGGGACGCAGTCCAATATTGCGTCCATAATTTTGTGTAGGCCTTACCTAATCATTTTTATTTGATTTTATTTAAATAGTAACTAAGTAAGTACTCTGTACTTAGTATAATTTTGATGTATTTGTACACTTTAAGTTTTTCCATTTCCAAATACTTTTATTTATACTCCACTGCATCTGTAAGGCAGATATTGTACTTTTACTCCACTATCATTATTTTTCTATAAGTCTTTACTTACTAGTGGTGAAAAGTTACTAAGTATTTACTTTAGTAGTGTACTTAAGTAAAACATTTGAGGATTATTTACTTTAGTGGAGTATTTTGTATTTTCAATACTTTTACTTCGACTCCACTACATCTTGAAGGAAAATATTGTACTTAACCACTTCAGCCCCATTTCGGCCATTTGAAAATATTTGTATACATATGAAAACTTGCTATGTGACATTTCTGAATAATGAGTACTTCCAGTTTTGGTACTTTAAGTACATTTTGACACCAACACTTTTGTACTTTTTTGTTTGTTTTTCGAATTCAGATCTAAGCTCACATTGTGAGCTGTAGGTCTGCTATTTTCAAATAATTTGTGAGATTGTAGATCTGCTATTTTCAAAGATTTGTATACATTTTAAAAGTAGGTCTCTCTATACTTTACAATTTTGTTACTTTAATTATGTAGCACCCCAACGGTCTATGTGGGGTGTTTGAGTTCGAATAATCTATAGAATACCTTAATGTTTTAAATAATTGACCCAGACAACGTTGTTGAAATTTCAGGGAATCAACTTTACTGAAGGTTTATGTTTTTTGTCTTTTTAGTTTTTATACAGTAGAAATCCCTCTTTAACTTGCAATAAAATAATAAACAATAAATGAAATTAAACAATGAAAAATGACACACTAAACAAATATTGGACCAAACTAAAAATAACCACAAGGCTTAAAAACCCTGAATAAGCATAAATGAATTGGCTGTGAGCACAAATACTCAAAAATTACAACAAACCAATTGTCTTTTACCCAAATAACAACACTGGAGCAAATCAATGAATTATACTGCTGAAAAGTATTACATTGAAATTGAAACAAAAATAAAGTTCCCTCAGTAGTTTTCACAAAACCCTGGTTACCTATCTAGTTATTAATTCAACCCTTCTGTAAATATAGCGTCAACTTAAAGTGAAACCATGACCTTAATCCTTAATCAACCATGAGTTTAACAATAACGTCAACCATAAACACTGTGGGCCCACACACGCACGCACACCCATGCACACACACACACACACACACACACACTACGTTGCAGGCCTGTGCGTCGCTCCCGCGATGCGGTGATTCCGGTCCTCAGTGACTCCAAAACAGATACAGTTCAACTCACAGTTCTTTGTAGACTCATGTAGAAACAGTTCGTGGATACAGTACTTGGGAATAAGGCGTTTCAAACGGCCACGAAGCTGGACTCCCGGTCCGGAACAGTCCCAGCCGACGTCTCGACTATCACGGTGCTTTCCAGCCGGTTGACCAAGCGCTCCACTCGCAAACACTGACTCTCTTAACCAGTGTTTACGCACGTTACCGTCACGTCTTTCTCACCAACACTTGCGGGTCCAAAGTAAGTGTAAACTGTTGTTTTTAACTTCAGAAACAACTGTACTAAAGCGTCTTCAAAATTCAGTCTTTATCTTTCTTCTTTCTCCTTTTTCTCTCTCACAAAATCTCTCCTCGTTCTTTTTCCTCCTCTTCATCTCTCCTCTCTCCTCTTCCTCACTCTCGCTCCCCGCCTCTTCCTCTCCCCCGCGGCCAATGACCGCAGGTGATACTACCTGCAACCCCTCACATCCAATCCACCCACTCATACCCACATTCACACAACATAAACCACACTCTGTAGTCTTTTATCAGCTAAAGGTATTTGGTTTTTCATATTGAATGTAAAACATGAACTAAGCATTATCTTCTCATAGTTAAAGCTTGAAAGAGTCAAACAGGTTAACCACTTATTTTTTGGAACTAAATTACTTTCAGTTTCCTAGACTAATTTATTTTAACCCTTAAAGAAAGTAGTGACTTATCACCTGGGCTACACTCTCCCCCTTCTAAAGGATTTGATGTCCTCATCAAATTAAAAGTGTTTAACCCCTAAGTTTTCACCCAGGCTACACTCTCCCCCTGCTAAAGGATTTGATGTCCTCATCAATTGAAAAGCTTTAGATCCCTGGCCCGAGGAAATTACGCTAAAACACTCAGGACACAATGCAAGAGGATGGCACCAGACTGTTCGGCATGGGTTGCACCTGGAATCTCTGTAGGTACCGCTTCCCACCAACACTTCATGGCTGAGGACCATCAACGTCTGGTTAGAGGGTTCTCCCAGTTCATCATAACACAGTTTTACCACTGGTTTCTTCACTCTCCTTGAGCGTTCAACTGGAAGCTCCTCTTGTTCTGCTAATTCGTCCTCCTGTACACCTGCTTCCCCTGCTATATCACTCTCGGAATCAGAAGTAGAAAGTAGATCAGCATCATCCGAATCGGGAATGGAAATCTGATCAGCATCTGGAATGTCGACAGGGTCTCGACTTATGTCTACTCCTGCTACAGTTCTGGGTGAGGAAGCAACCTGCACTTCATTTGCGACTTGATCTAATGGTCTAGTGCAACCCTCGGGCTGTAACAACCAATTTCTCCACTCTAAAGCTACTGGTTGTGATGGCTCATTATCATCATCATCAGACTCTGACACGATTGCGGCATCATCATCATGAACAATCTGTGCTGGGCTTTGAGCTATTCTCTGCTGTGCTCTAGTCACGGCCTTCGGTGGAGATTCAGGCTCATTACTGTCTGCTGGCAGCCTCACTAGATAACCAATGGGTAACAAATGATTGCGATGCACTGTCTTCACAACCCCAGTTCCCATTTCCGGTTTCACATGATAAACTGGAAGGTTAGGCATCTTTCCAACCACAATGTAGGGCACAGACCTCCATTTATCTTTCAGCTTGTGCTTCCCAGTGACCCCAAAGTTTCTCAACAACACCCGGTCTCCTTCATCCAGGACTTGTTCTTTAACAAGTTTATCATGGGCGTGCTTGTTCCTGTTGTGATTCTTGTCAGCAGCTTCGATAGCAAGTTGGTATGCTTTCTGAAGATCTGTCTTCAACTTGGTAACATACTGCTGGTGTGTCACAACCTTGTCACTCTCCGGAGACACTCCGAAACAGATGTCGACCGGCAGGCGGGCCTCTCTCCCGAACATCAGCAGATAGGGTGAGTAACCAGTTGCCTCGTTTCGAGTGCAATTGTAGGCATGCACCAAGTGGCTGATACTTTGACTCCATTTCTGCTTTTGCTTCGGGTCCAAAGTTCCCAACATGGATAGAAGTGTGCGGTTAAATCTTTCAGGTTGTGGATCTCCCTGTGGATGGTAAGGTGTGGTTCTTGACTTACGGACCCCCAACATTTTCAGGAGGTCTTGGATTAGCTTACTCTCAAAATCCCGCCCCTGGTCTGAATGAATACGTGCGGGTAGGCCATAGTGTACAAAGTACCGCTCACAAAGAATCTTAGCTACCGTTGCAGCTTTCTGATCTCTTGCAGGAAACGCTTGGGCGTATCTTGTAAAATGATCGGTCACAACAAGGATATTCGCCAATCCCTGAGAATCAGGTTCAAGGGACAAAAAATCAATACAGACCAGGTCAAGGGGACCTTTACTGGTTATCTGGTTCAACAGTGCTGCTCTTTGCGGGAGTGTCTTTCGTGCAACACATCGGCCACAGTTCTTGATGTATTGTGCCACCTCTGCTCCCATCTTTGGCCAATAAAACCGGTCTCTCACAAGTTCAATAGTCTTGTCAATGCCCAGATGTCCAGACTCATCGTGTAGAGATCTGAGCACACTGGGAACATACTTCTTTGGAAGAACAAGTTGATGTACTTTCCTACCAGATGGTCTCTCTGTTACTCGGTACAGCAGCCCATCCTCTAGTAACAGCTTTTTTGCTTCTCGCTGCAATAGTGTGATGCCAGGATCCTCTCCCTTAACTGAGTGGATCGGGTGCCCTTCTTTGACTGCTTTCTTCACCGAAGAGATGACCAAGTCTGTATCTTGAGCTTGGATAATGTCTTGGCAGCTTATCTGGGTCAAGCTACCAACATCCACCCGGGTGGGAAACGCATAACCCTCGGGGATGGCATCAGGGGAGACCCCTAATACTTCTGCACAGTTGAATAACTCTACTGCTGTTTTTCCACCTCTGATCGGTTTACATAGTGCTTTGACACTTTCAGGGGGAACATTCTGCCACTCAACATCTGAATCTGGCAAAGGATTGCGGGACAGTGCATCAGCATCTATATTGCTGATCCCTGGCTTGTACTGGAGGGTGAAATTGTATGTCGAGAGTGCAGCAAGCCAGCGATGACCAGTCGCATTCAACTTGGCGGTGGTGAGGATATAGGTTAGGGGATTGTTGTCAGTCCTCACAGTGAAACTCGCTCCATACAAGTAATCATGAAATTTATCGACCACAGCCCATTTCAGCGCCAGGAATTCGAGCTGATGAACAGCGTAGTTCTTCTCAGATTAACTCAACTTCCTGCTAGCAAATGCGACCGGTCTCAGCCCTTCAGGGTGTTCTTGGTTGAGCACAGCCCCTAAGCCCTTAAAGCTGGCATCAATGTGTAAGACATAAGGCTTTGATGGGTCAGCAAATGCTAGGACAGGAGCATTTGTGAGGCATTGAATGATTTTAGTGAAAGCCCCTGTGCAGGACTGATCCCACCTGTCACCAAAGGGTTCATTCACCTTGTAGTAGGTCTTTTCTGGTATCTTGGCTGCTTTCTTCTTCTTTTGGGTTGGAGGATAACCCTGGCAGAGTTCTGTAAGAGGTTTGACTATGATGGAGTAGTTTTTTATAAAACGGCGAAAATACCCACAAAATCCTAGAAAAGATTGTAACGAGGGAAGATCGGTGGGCTGATTCCAGTGGGCTACCGCGCTGGTCTTGTTAGGGTCGGTGGCAATTCCGTTCTCAGAGACAATATGTCCCACGTATGTGACTTGTGCCCTGCAGAACTGACACTTGTCTATGGACAACTTCAGACCCATCTCCTCCAATCTGTCGAGCACCTTGAAGAGTCTTCGCTCGTGTTCTTCCAGGGATTTGCCGAATACAATTAAATCATCCAAGTACACTATGACCTCCAACATGTGCATGTCCCCCACAGCTTTCTCCATCAGTCTTTGAAAAGTCGCCGGGGCCCCTGTAATCCCCTGTGGCATCCGTTCAAACTGATAGAACCCCAGTGGACAGATGAAGGCGGTCTTCTCCTTGTCCTCTTCTGCCATTGGGATCTGGTAGTACCCACTGCGCAAGTCTAGGACTGAAAACCACTTGCTTCCAGCCAAACTGTCCAGGGCATCATCAATGCGTGGCACTGTGTACTGGTCTGGGACGGTTCTTCGGTTCAATGTTCGATAATCCACGCACATGCGTAACTGTCCTGACTTCTTCCGGGCGAGAACAATGGGCGAAGCATAGGGGCTCCTTGATTCCTTTATTAAGCCTGCTGCCAGAAGTCCTTGAAGATGTCGTCTAAGGTCATCCAGATCAGAGAGTGATATGCGCCGAGACCTTTCTCTGAATGGGGTATCGTCATTTAGGCGGATACGATGTGCCACTCCCTTGGCCTCTCCCACGTCCCATTCCTCAACCGAGAACACGTTGGACCTCTCAGAGAGTTTCTGGCTTAGTCGTTCTTTCCACTCATTTGTGATAGGTGAATCTCTCAAATCAAACAGTGACACATCCATCTTAGGTGGAGTCACTGCCTTTGTACTGGAACCCTCTGTCACCATATCGGCTACCTGCAGATACGCAATCACCGTGCCTCTGGGAATGGAGGTTGTCTTTAAGGACTCATTCCTCAACAACACTAAAAACTGGTCCTTGTCCATGTTTTTGGCAAACAGGACGGTCGGCTGTACAAACACACTTGGAGGGAGAGCAGGTGAGTGAGCCCGTTCTGTGATGAGGATGCTGTCCTCTACAAGGTGTTTCTCTATAACTCTACATGCAGCTATATGCTCACTGCCGGCAGGGATTACAAGGGGCCCAGGGCCGGACCACTTCACTTCAGCTACGGGGCCGTCCACAGGATGGACTTTGTGAAGCGTGGTGGCAGGTAAGGGATGGTGCTGCCCTGGAACACACACTCTTGCTGACCCAATGTTAATGATGTCTCCAGTGGAAGAGAAAGGTCTGACTTTGTGTACATTGGTCCCAATCAAGACAGGAACGTTATCAGAACAGCGAGGATCTGGGCAAACCAAGGCAAGAACTGGGACTGACTTGGCCTTGCAGGGTGTCTTCTCTGGGATCTCCAATTCAACTTGGATGTAGCCTCTGTAAGGATAGCTGCCCTCTGATTCACTAAGACCCCAGATGGATAAACCACTGACTGGATGCAAAGGTACATGTGACAGGTGCTTGACATACCAACTATCAAAGATTATCGTGACCTGTGACCCACTATCAAGCAGGGCAGTGCAGGTTTTGCCCTCAATTTTCACGCAAGCAGTGGAGGGTGGCCCTACTAGCCCATCTGGCAGACTGTTAGCCTGGACGTTCACAGCACTCCTCCGCACGCTTGCGTGAAGTTGGGGGTTTTCTGCACCGCTATCAGCCCTTGGGTCTTCCTGGTTGGCCCTCCGCGGTCGTTGAGAACGTATCAATTTCTGTATCACCTTTTGGGAATTTTCAGGGGCACTACATTTAGTGGCAAAATGTCCATCTTCACCACATCGGTAGCAGAAAAAAACACTGGAGTCCCTTGGTGTCGAAACTCTCTGTTGACGAAGGGTGGGGAAAGAATCTTGGCCCGGTTGTGCTTGTGTGGCTACTGCAGTAGGTCGGACTGATCTAACTGAGACACGTTTCCTCAGTTTTCTCACCTCCTTCTTTAATGCTTTGATGTCTTTATCTCCACCGGAGTCGTCGTCCTCAGTGTCGACGGACGATTCTGGAGCAAGTCGTGTAGGGGATCTTGAAAAAGGCTGGACTGTTGGCGAGGCTGTCAGCTCAGTGACTTTGGCTTTCAGTTCTTGTATCTCTGCTCTGAGATCTTTCATTTCCCCCTCTGCTGATGTTGTGACAGATTTAACATGTACTGATTTGGTGGGGTTCAACTTGTGACGGGAGGCTTCATACTCCTCTTCAACACGGATCTCATTTAACAGCTGCAGAAAAGTAGGCGGTTTCTCTCTGCGCTCTCTAAGGCGGAGATTGAGGAGCATCATGTCAGACCTAGTGGCTCCTTTGATCAGTTGGTCTAGGCGTGCTTTATCTGCGGAGGAAAGTGGCAAGCCTCCCTTGTGGACGACTTTGTTCAGAGCTTTCTCCATTCGTCTCAGAAATGCTGAAAGCTTCTCACTTGGTTGCTGACATAGCATTCTAAATGTAAAATAGAGTTCTTCACCCGTTTCGACTGTGCCAAATGTGTTTTCAATCACATCTATGTACTCTGTAGGAGTTGCATCAGGGTTGTTGAAACGAACCGCTTGCAGGATCTCTAATGCAGGACCCTTTACACTTTCCATTATCTTCATTCTTTTTTCTTTGTCTGGTCGATCGCACTCCTCAATCATGAGTCGTGCTTGCTCAATCCAAGTGTCCAACTGCTCTTCTCCAGACGGTGTGGGAAGGACACCAGAGAAGGTTCTCAGCCTCCGGTATAAACCACTGTCACTGGTGGGCTTACATGTTCTCAGCATTATATCTCCCACTGCTCTAATAATATCTTCCGGTGTGGACCCTTGGAGTGTAATAGCAGGACCAGTTAACTGCGGCTCTTGGACAGCCTCTCCGGTCAGATTCTCCGCGGAGGGTCCAAAAATCCTCCAGGGCGTACTAACGCCTTCTGGTAACACATCTAACGGAATGGCTTTAGTGTTCACTGGCTCTTTGCATTCACATAGGACAGTTAGTCCTTTACTCTGAGGGTCATACATCCTTCCTCTAACCTTAACACGTCCAAGAGCTTTTATGGACTGCAGTGTTTGTTCAATGAAATCATTCTGTGCGTCTTCTGGAACATCTTTGACCAACATGGCATGCACGGGGTTAAGGCCTTCTCCTTTACACCAGTGCTGTAGTTGTGCCATTGTGTCCTTTGTGTATAAACTGCACTGTACTGCTTGACTGGTTCTATTTTATTCAAGGTTTTAAGTTAAGAAAGTTAAACTTTTTTTTTTTTTTTTTTTTTTTGTTGAACTTTTTGTTGTTGTCTGGGTCAGACTCTAATATTAAAATTAAATTGATCTCAGCGGTGCCTCCATTTTATGTAGCACCCCAACGGTCTATGTGGGGTGTTTGAGTTCGAATAATCTATAGAATACCTTAATGTTTTAAATAATTGACCGAGACAACGTTGTTGAAATTTCAGGGAATCAACTTTACTGAAGGTTTATGTTTTTTGTCTTTTTAGTTTTTATACAGTAGAAATCCCTCTTTAACTTGCAATAAAATAATAAACAATAAATGAAATTAAACAATGAAAAATGACACACTAAACAAATATTGGACCAAACTAAAAATAACCACAAGGCTTAAAAACCCTGAATAAGCATAAATGAATTGGCTGTGAGCACAAATACTCAAAAATTACAACAAACCAATTGTCTTTTACCCAAATAACAACACTGGAGCAAATCAATGAATTATACTGCTGAAAAGTATTACATTGAAATTGAAACAAAAATAAAGTTCCCTCAGTAGTTTTCACAAAACCCTGGTTACCTATCTAGTTATTAATTCAACCCTTCTGTAAATATAGCGTCAACTTAAAGTGAAACCATGACCTTAATCCTTAATCAACCATGAGTTTAACAATAACGTCAACCATAAACACTGTGGGCCCACACACGCACGCACACCCATGCACACACACACACACACCCATGCACACACACACACACACACACACACTACGTTGCAGGCCTGTGCGTCGCTCCCGCGATGCGGTGATTCCGGTCCTCAGTGACTCCAAAACAGATACAGTTCAACTCACAGTTCTTTGTAGACTCATGTAGAAACAGTTCGTGGATACAGTACTTGGGAATAAGGCGTTTCAAACGGCCACGAAGCTGGACTCCCGGTCCGGAACAGTCCCAGCCGACGTCTCGACTATCACGGTGCTTTCCAGCCGGTTGACCAAGCGCTCCACTCGCAAACACTGACTCTCTTAACCAGTGTTTACGCACGTTACCGTCACGTCTTTCTCACCAACACTTGCGTGTCCAAAGTAAGTGTAAACTGTTGTTTTTAACTTCAGAAACAACTGTACTAAAGCGTCTTCAAAATTCAGTCTTTATCTTTCTTCTTTCTCCTTTTTCTCTCTCACAAAATCTCTCCTCGTTCTTTTTCCTCCTCTTCCTCTCTCCTCTCTCCTCTTCCTCACTCTCGCTCCCCGCCTCTTCCTCTCCCCCGCGGCCAATGACCGCAGGTGATACTACCTGCAACCCCTCACATCCAATCCACCCACTCATACCCACATTCACACAACATAAACCACACTCTGTAGTCTTTTATCAGCTAAAGGTATTTGGTTTTTCATATTGAATGTAAAACATGAACTAAGCATTATCTTCTCATAGTTAAAGCTTGAAAGAGTCAAACAGGTTAACCACTTATTTTTTGGAACTAAATTACTTTCAGTTTCCTAGACTAATTTATTTTAACCCTTAAAGAAAGTAGTGACTTATCACCTGGGCTACAATTACATTTTGATGTCAATACGTTTGTACTTTTACTCAAGTAAATTCAGAATTCCTTTCTTTTACTTGCCTTTCTGATGGGAAGCGGGTGGGGGATGCGGCTGCTTTTTGTTATGACCTTTCATCATGATTTCTTTTTATTTTTTTAACTGATGTCTGCATTTCTGCATTGCAATAAATATATCTGCGGCTCTGCCAGCTGTGAGAGGTCACTTAACAATTTAAGTCTGGGCTTTGTTTATTATATGCAACAACAAAAAAAAAGTTCTAATAAATATGAGTGAATAGTTGATCAACAATATAGGCAGCATTGTGCAAAAACATGTTTATATAGGTGGGAATATGACCATTCCTCTCTATAACAAAAATAGACTAGTTGGACCCAGAAATGTTGTTTTTCTATTTACTATTAATATTGAAATGTAATCTATAGGCCTATTGTATGAAAATAAACTTTGTTGCTAAGAGTTGAGTGTTGAACAAACGGCACAATGAGTGTCCTACTCTCGCTCTGCAGCCGCACCAGGCACGCCCACAGCCGGGGGCGGATATTACCCGATGTTTGCTTTCTAAGCTTGGTCTAGCCTTTGATTGCCTGTCAATAAAACCATATTTGAGAGACATATAGGTATCACGTACATGTTACTGATTACAGGGAATGTTATATTATTGTAATCCGTTTAGGGCTGACGCTGACCCAAATAACTTGAATATTCGAAGCTTCGTTCGATGGCACAAGATTCGAACTTTTTTTTTATAACCGAGTAATCGTTTTTTAAATTTGATTATTTTTTCTCCAAACATGTACAAATGCAAAATATAAGGTGCTTACCCGCTTGCCTCAAATGTTACATAGGTGTCCGGAGTATTTGTGCAATGTATTAGTCGATATCTTTCAATAAAGAAGTGTTTTAATCCCGTCTGTGGACGAACGCCATTTTCACTCCTCGTTTCATTCCTGTTTACATTGAGTGTAATTCCGGCTTTCACCGGATGCGCCCCGTCACTACCGCAGGAAGCATGCACATCTGAATATGATTTAAACGGATCCAATCATAATTATCCTGACAAACAATGAATCATTGACGGACAGAGAGCCAATCGAAAGTCCGCGCATATAGGCAATAAGATGGTTATTATTATTCATATTATCATTAATATTATTATTATAATGACAAACAGTGAATGACTGACGGACAGAAAGCCTTCTCGAATGATGCCCCGTTGAAATAATATCAAAACGAAATCATACAATGCTTGTATAACGTCCCATGTGTATTGTATTATAATCATTATCATCACAATAATCATAATATTAATCAAACAGACATGTGTCGCACGCATGTGTCATGCGCAATTACGCGTGACTGCAACCATCATATAACAAATAACATAGCAGGCACAGTGACAACTGGATCACCTTGGTCAGCTCGCAGCACAGTGTGTCTTGCGCACCCGTTATTTTTTACCTAATCAGATGAGAGAGAGAGAGAGAGAGATGTGTGCGCTTCTTATGGTATAAGAACTATACAGCGACTGGACTGACATGACCTTTTAAAACTGCCAACTTTCCTACTCATTCCTGTGTGCGTCTTTGACCAACCAACCACACCCCATTTACAGAAGGAATATGCTATGTCTTTTATTGAGCTGGCCAGTAAACTCCACTTGTCTTGAACTTGGTGACGGTGTTGTGATCATTCTGTTTGACAACCCAGGACGAATGCCATTGAAATAGCCTAAACACCTTATTTAATAGCCCATAAGAACTGTATAGTTCTTATAGTATTTACCTTCATCAGACAAATACTAATGTTACTGGCCTATTTGAAGAATGAACTGTCCGGACCATGACATGTATTTGGGCTGCTGTGCGTGAAAATGGATTGTTTAGCTATTTTATGACAATAATAATCATCATAATCATAATAATCATAATTTAATGGCCGATCGTTCCCCTCGCTACAAACCTCCCGACAGTCACCGAAACCTACGATCACTGGCATCCATTCATGGCTTGTGCGTCTGTCTACAAACTAAGTGCCTTTGATCCTAATCACTATACGCTATATTAGGCTATTGCAGCTTCAATATTGATTGTAATGGATTCATAACACTCTGGAGAGGGAAAGGGCGCGCACAGTGCACCATGCGTAATGGAGCGAGGGAGGGAGTGTTATGAGATGTTTTTCCAACAATTTATAATACATCTGGCAGCATTTCATTCATAATCTAATGTCCATTGTTACTCACGACATGGCCCTCTCAGAAGCATTGCAGGTCAAATCCAAGACATATTGTAGTAGGCTACAGTCAATATAGTCTAATAGGCTGCTTTTAAATCTACAATAAAATGACAACGGATTGTCAGCCCTCCTGCTTGTCGTTCCGTGATGATTTCCTTTTTTCATAATATCAACCATAAAGCACAGTCTGCTGGCTGGTGTCAATTATCTTTCTATACTCAATGACAGCTGACGGAGTAGACTCAGGAGAGTAGACCTAAAAACAATAAAATAACCAAATAAATATATACGGGCAATTACTGTATATCAATGAGAGAGCGAGAACGAGAGAGAGAGAGAGAAACGGAGCGAACGGAACCATTCAGCACCATACATGATCGGTTTAGCTCAGGAAGACAATTCATATTTTTTTCCTGCACTTTGATAGGCTATAAGCCTACATGAGAGAACATTAAACGACAACTAGTAGCCGACAGTGAGTGTGTCCAGTCCAACCATAACAGCACTACAACTACAAGGGACATTCCAATATAAACTTAAGTTGCAGGGGGGATATCATTATGCTACATTGGAGGCAGTTGTGCATCATTCCCACTGACCCATAGTCGTCTATTAGACCTCTGTCTAAAACGGGGTTATAATTGGTCTTACAGTGAAAGTTTTTTTAGCGGGTCTAGGCTTAGCCTACGTTGATTAGCTGTTTTTTTAAGCGTCTATTTATAGACGTCTATATTATAGACGTCTAAATTATAGATGTCATTTCAACGTCTATATGGCGACATGTCGAATTGCCGACATGTCGGAATGGCGCCATGTCGAATTGCCGAGAGAGAATTGAACTGGGTGGACGCACACATTTATGGCCCAAACAACATCTCAGTGCACATTATCCAAATAGACATAACATCACTTTCCCACAGTTAAAAATCTGTGATATAAACAATTATAATAAAAAAGGTATAGGTTCTGCTCAAAGAGCAGATCAAATGTTCATGAGCAGTGAGGACAAAAGGCATCACAGAATAAAAATGTGAGACCGAGAGATGCTATTATTAATATATTATATTAATGTGTAGCCTACTTCAAGATAGAACATCATGTCATTATGGCATATTCATTAGATTAGCCTAATTGTATCATCTGAATTTATTCTGCTAGTTGAAATAATGATAATGAATGATAAGAAATGTTGCACCCATGGCTGCAGGGTGCAACATGGCTGCAGGGTGCATAGGCAAGGTGCACCTCGCCTATGTTCGGAAATGCGTTTGGTTATTAAACCTTGATGTTGGTTGGGGTTTATGGAGTTGTCTATTAGTCTCATAGGACTCAGGGACCAAATATGAAAAAATAATATTTTCGGAATAGCAGGGCCTTATAGAACACTGGAAAACACCCCCATTTCGAATAATAGAAGTCAATGATAGGAATGGCGGTGTCTTTCATTTCGGAATAGCAATGTTTTATAACAAAATGGAAAACACTGCCATTCCGAATAATAAAATGGTAAATGGTGCATTTATATAGGAGAGGGTGCCTTAATGCGCACGTGCGTGCAGTCTATTGCACCGATGGTGTTGGGTAGACCAGCAATAGAATGGAATCCGATCTTGATGGGTATCTGTTCCGCTGCTGTGTAGGGGAACTTTATGTAAAGTGGGGCCAGTTTAATTAATCCATCCAGGACTGGTGGAATAATGCGGCTGAGAGATGCCCACCCTGTCTCCACATGCTGTTTGGAATGTACCAGTGGCTAAAAAGCCCAAGGTAGAAAGTACCTGCACATGTGGTGGTACTGGATTAGAGCGTCTGGTACGGCTCTGCAGTGCTGGCTCCAAACTGTTACACAGTTCTATCAACACAGCTCTTGGCAGTCTAAAGCGTGAAAATAAATACTGGTCACTTCAATGGGTCTACATGGTCCTGAAAAATGCGTTCCCTCCCCAGGGCACGATCGGCGGCATCTTGCAGTAGCAACAAAATTGCCATTGTGTGAAGGGTGCAGAAAGAGGCGTTTGGTCCTATAAATAGAATGATCAATCACTAATTAACCCATCAGCTTGGATCCAAATTTACATAATTGATGTAAATATAAGTGTTATTGTATGCGGTGGGATTGGTGTATATATATATATATATATATATATATAATATATATATATGCAGTGTTGGGCAGTAGCTAGCTACAAGTAGCGACGCTACATAGCTTAACTACATTTCCCAGTAGCGTGACGGTAGCGTCGCTCCTTTTGAACCAAGTAGCGTTTTCTGTAGTGTAGCTATTTTTAGACCCAAGTAGTGATGTAACGTCCATCATCGCTACACGCTACTCTCACTGGAGAAAAGTTGACTGCTAAATAGTTTTGTGAAGAAAAAAGAAATCCACGGAGGTGATTGGTTCGTTTAGATATGACGACTCACGATTGGGTAAGGAACATTACGGGTAGGCCAATTAGAGTCAGGATAGGGCGGGTCATGCATGCCAAACCAGGAAGGAAATCAAAACAAAAACCACATGAAGAGCAGTCCGCGATGCGTAGTGGGATCCATAATAACGTGTCCGCAATACTTTTCAGCTGTGTGTGGTACTTTTAGATGGATCATACAGTAACAGAAAGATATATCCACCGTCCCATCCATGGCTGTTGAAAGCAGCCACAGAGCATGGATCACAGACGATATATTATAACTCTATGATCACAGACGGAGCCAGCTAGTTTTGTTAGCCATTAGAGGCAGTGTTGCCAAATTGTGCGAAAGAAACAAGCAACCAGGTCTATAAAAATAAGCCCCAAATAAGCTGATGAAAAGCTTTACATAACTGTCTGTTTCCAAACAGCACACAAGTCAATGCCCTTTTTTTTGTCAACAGATAACTAATAGATAGCTGCTATTTTTCACTTTAGGCAGAAAATGAATAACATTATGGGGTGGGGAAAAGAAAAGACAAACTAAAATAAATACATACAGTAGGCTACATAAGAGGGAAAAGATCATCTAGAGCAGTGGTAATCAAACTTTTTCATTCCAGGGACCCCCAAATTGACACTTATTAGCCCGCGGACCCCCATTTGAAAAGATGAGCCAGGGACCCCCCATAAGAGAAGATTTTTTTACGGCTCTATCATTGATTCTCAACCATTTTAATTTCAAGGACCCCCAGTTTGACATGCATTAGGCTACGGACCCCCATTTAATGGCATTTATATCTCTGGGACCCCAATTCATATTGTAAAATCAATGTTAATTTAACTCTGAGAGTGTACAAATGGAACCAAATGGACCCGTGTCCATTTGGTTCCATTTGTACACTCTCAGAGTTACAGACCCATAAGGGTCCATATGGTTCCTATCCATCATTTAGCTGGGGACCCCCTGGAACCCCCTCAAATACCCCTGGGGGTCCCCGGACCCCACTTTGAGAACCAATGATCTAGAGCAGTGGTTCTCAACCTGTGGGTCGGTATCCCCAGGGGGTTCCCCACATGATTTTTGGGGGGTCCTCAGATGACAGTGAAGTGACCATTTATGGACTTTTAAGGCCTTTTAATTAAAAAAAAAGAGAAAAAAAAGTAGACCATTACAATCAACAAACTATACCATAAAAACTTTGTCAGATATTGGCCAAATAGTCAAATAATAAAAGAAAGAGGCAAACATTTTGAAAATAGCAGATCTACAAGCTCACAACGCTTCGCATTGTGTGGCATTGTGAGCTTGTAGATCTGCTACTTTCACAAGTTGTATCTGTGGAACCAAGTCAGCGGCTCAGCTGCTTGACCCTGTGTTCACCGCTGTCTGTTTGTTATGTGTTTTTACGTCCTTTTTCACCCTTTTAAACCTTCTTTTTTCACGTGGATTACACTGGTGGAATGCGCGCTGCACTTGGTAGCCTAAAGTAGCCTATAATCATGGACTTCACACCGCTATGGATCATCTTTTGCCTCGGGGCGTTCGCACCTGGGAGCAGCTTGTGTTTGGTAGGTGAACAAAGCGCTGTCACCTACTCCCGGGAGAAGCTACTGTCACTGAGCTCAACCGGCGTTCGCTTCTCAGCTGATCTACCTGCGGACTGTGGTGAAATCCAGGGGGCTGAAGGCTGGTGTGGAAGCCGAAGAGGACAGAGGAAAAAGCGGGGATCGAGAGGCGGCGTGAGACGGCGGCTGTGGAGACGCGGCGGCAGGTTCCCAGTCCCTTATATTACGCTGTCAAATGTGCGCTCTGTAAACAACAAGCTAGATGAGCTTGCGGTGAGAGCCAAACATGACTGTGAATTCAGGCAGAGCAATCTGGTCTGTTTTACGGAAACGTGGCTTAAAGAGCAACATGCAACCCCAAGCCTACCGGGCTACACTACAATCAGAGCGGATCGGGAAAAGCACAGCTCCTCTAAATCCATCGGTGGAGGGCTGTGTATGTTCGTGGATAACAGCTGGGCCACACAATTCTGCATACGAGAGCAAGTATGTACCCCAGACTTCGAAATATTAACTGTCTCTTTCAGACCCTTTTACAGTCCACGGGAATATGGACAGATCACGATTATTCTTACTTATGTCCCTGGCCCAAACTTTGAGGCTGCAGGGGAGAGAATAGCCGAGAGTTATAATAATGCTCTCACTCGCTCTACAGACCAAGCGATCTTGGCTCTTGGGGACTTTAACTCGTGCAACCTATCTGTGCACTTGCCAACCCTCGAGAAATATGTGGACTGCCCCACACGCCTAAATAGGACTATTGACCAATGCTATGGAAACGTCCCCAATGCCTACAAAAGTGTATGCAGACCCCCGCTCGGAAAATCGGACCACAACATCATTCATCTACTTCCCAAGTATAGAACTGTGGTGAAGAGAACGAAACCTGTCTCCAAGGAGATATTGGTGAGGTCTGATAGGAGCAGAGAGCAACTCAGGGACTGCCTCGAGAACACTACTTGGGACATCTTCTTCGAGTCCTGCCAGGATGTTCATGAACTGACTGATACTATCACGTCATATTTAACATTCTGTGAAAACACTGCGTCTGAAAAGAAAACTATTCGAATTTTTCAGAACAACAAGTCCTGGGTGTCTAAAGAGCTGAAGGGCTACATTAATGAAAAGAAACTTGCTTTCTGTGCCGGCAACATGGATTTGGTCCATGAGAAAAGGAGAAAGCTAAGAGGAGCTATCCTCAAGGCAAAATTAGATTTTAAAAACAAAATAGAGAGCAAGTTTATAAACGGTAATGTGAAACAAGCTTGGGAGGGGCTAAACACCCTGATGGGCAAACCCCCCAAAAAGGATGAGGGCCCTAGTAGTCAAATTGATGTCAACGACCTAAATAAATTCTACTGTAGATTTGACACTACGAACGACAGCATGGAATGTGATGAAATATGCAATAACCTCCCAACAGCAACCCCCATAGTCATCAAGGAGGATGAGGTTGCTGCCTGTCTCCTCAGACTTAAGTCAGACAAGGCCCCAGGGCCTGACGGTCTGAAGCCTAGGATTCTTAAAGATTGCTATTTTCAACTTAAGGGAGTGTTAACTAGGCTGTTTCAGCTCCTTTTAGACAGCGGCACAGTGCCGCTATCATGGAAACACTCCATTATCAGGCCTGTGCCTAAGAAGCCAGGCGCAAGCTCACCTAATGATTTCCGGCCTATTGCGTTAACCTCTGTACTATGTAAAACTATGGAACGAGTCCTGGTTAACCTTCTAACTGCTTCTGTGTCAACGATGATGGACCCATTCCAATTTGCTTATAAGAGGAAGAGAGGTACAGATGATGCACTACTGACCATGCTTAATGCAGTCACACAACATTATTTGCACCCTAAAGGTTATGCTAGGATCTTATTCATAGATTTTAGCTCAGCTTTTAATTCAATGAAGATCCATATCCTGCTGAAAAGGGCTGCTGATCTTAAGGTACATCCCAGCCTAATCTGGTGGTTCAGGGATTTTCTTTTTTGTCGCCCACAAAGGGTTTGTGCCAGGGAAAACACATCAGAGGTGCTCACTGTGAGCACTGGTTGCCCACAAGGAAGTGTATTGTCCCCTGTGTTATTCTCTCTTTTTACCAATGAATTTATGATCAATGAGACATATTTTAAACTATTTAAGTATGCAGATGATATGGCCTTAGTTGCCCTGTTACTTAAATCAGACCCCCGTGGTGTAGATGGGTGCAGTAGGTTAGTCCGACAGCGCATTCCTCCGACAGCGCAGCGCTCCGACGTTTCCAATACTAAACCCGAACCAAACCCTCACCCTAACCCTAACCGCACGCGGATGCCACATAGTCGGAGAAAAGGTCTGTCGGATTAACGCATGCCTCCCGGTGTAGATGCCTACCTGGCTCACACGGTAGCACTTGAAGGGTGGTGTAATACCAGCCAGCTAGAAATTAATGTAGGCAAGACAAAGGAGTTATTCATGCTTAAACCAGATATTACTATACTGCCAGTCTCGCTGGATGGCCAACTCATAGAATCTGTGGAGGACTTTAAATATCTAGGAACAGTTCTAGACTCCCGGATGAGCTTCTCTGGTAACACAGAGCACATCTATAATGTGAAATGTTCCCAGCGACTTTATCTACTCAGTAAGCTAAATAGCTTCAGAGTTAGTCAGCGGGTCCTAGAACTTGAGTACAAGACCATGATTGAGAGTGTCTTGACATTTCACCTTTCTGCCTGGTTTGGTCACCTAAACTGTAAATTACTGAACAAACTGTCTAGGATTGTGTCAATGGCTAGCAAAATCATTGGCAAGCCCCAAAAGGCCTTGAGCCTATTGTACAGGGAGAGAGTGAGGAGGAAAGCTCTGAGCATCACAGCCGATGGCTCCCATCCTCTTTCTAGAGAGTTTGAGCTTCTGAACTCTGGCAGGCGCTACAGAGTTCCCCTAGCGACCAAAAATATTTATAAGAAGTATTTTGTCCCCAGAGCAGTCAGCATTCTTAACTCGACAGAATGACCTGCTGCATGGTGGTGATGATGATGATGATGATGATGATGATGATAATGATGAAATGAGGGCGATGATGATCATGAAACAGGTTCCTAATGTGGGTCTACTCTCCTTTTCTTTCTTTTATTAGCGATGGTGTTTTGTGTATTTCTATGATGTGATCCTCACTGCTGTGCTGTACCTCTAATGTTGTTTGTCTATGTCTGTATAGTGTCTGGTGAGCCAAAGACAAATTTCCACTTGTGGACAATAAAGATCTATTATTATTATTATAATGCCTCAACTCCTACATTCCAAGTGCTTGTCAGGGTGGGGGGTCCCCAGTTCAAATATGATTATTTTGGGGGGTACCCAGTTCAAATATGATTATTTTGAGGGGTCCCCAGTTCAAATTTGATTATTTTGGGGAGTCACGGCCTGAAAACGTTGAGAACAACTGATCTAGAGCAGTGTTGATCATTCATATCTTTTATATACATGTATTTGGATTTAAATACAGTCTAAATTGATCAATTGATTTTACTTACAAAATGAGGAATATATAGGAATATTATTTGAAAATGTCAGTTTTGTTTGACAACATTATACATAATAATAAACAATCAAACGGAGCATTTTTTGTCTGCCTATTTGTTTGGTGGAAAGTTGTTCTTCATCATGAAGTTGATAAAAAAAAGTAATTAAAAAAAGTAGTGTCGATGTAGCTAGCTACTTTTGCCATGTAGCTTGTAGTGTAGCTTACTACATTTCTCTGACGATAGCTTCCGTTGTAGTTGAGCTACATTTAATTGAGAGTAACTAGTAGTGTAGCTTGCTACATTTTCCAAGTAGCTTGCCCATCACTGTATATATGTTAATATACAGTGTGTGTGTGTGTGTGTGTAGTAGTAGCGGCCGTCAGTCTCGAGAGACCATGGCACAAGCGCACTTTGGATTAGATCAGGTGGTGCTGAGGGAGCAGTGCATAGTGTGGCTGTACAGTCCCACTCGCGATTTACAGTCTCTCTGACAGTGATTGCACTTGAATGTGCTCTCGCCTGCTGATGCTGATTGAGGTGCTTTTCGCCTTGCTCTCCTTTCTGCTGCTGCTTGACTCAGCGCCGTTTCACTCTTCTGGATTCCTTTCCGGACCTCCTGCCTCCAGCTGGCACGATCGTTTGCACTATCCTCCCAGTTGTCCACTCTTATGTCCATGGATTTCATGTCCCGCTTGCACACGTCTTTGAACCGCAGGTGGGGGCGGCCCACTGGCCTGGTGCCAGTGGCAAGCTGACCGTACAGCAGGTCCTTGGGAATCCTCCCGTCTGCCATGCGATGGACATGGCCGAGCCATCTAAGACGCCGCTGGCGCAACATGGTGTAGAGGCTGGACATCTGAGCTTGTTTGAGGTGTGTATATATATATATATATATATATATATATATATATATATATATGGATTACTGTCTATACAGTATATATAGGTCACTATGCAAACTTCTTTAAATGAAAAAGAAGTACACATGATAAGCATTATGAATTTCATATTATACAACTGTAGAATTGAAGAAACTTCGAGAATTAATTATTTTTGCACAAATATGTCACACTTAAGAACTCAAAGGCCAGCCTAAGAGTACTCATCAGTGTGTGTAGATTCTGTTCTTACCTGAGAACAGATCACAGCTAAGAAAACATTGGAGAATACCAAAATCTTCTTAAAAACTTCTTAAGTGGGTTCAAGAAGAAATTTCCTCTTAAGTACCGTTGCTGCATGAGGCCCATTGTCCTTAGCATGACTCCACGTGTATTGCCTATCATTTCTATGAAAACCTCTCCACATATCTTACAACTCAAGGGTTTCCATTAGATGCTTAAGTCTGACAGACGAAGCAGGAAGAGGCTCTAAGAGTCTAAGTTATTTCTGTCAATTGCCAATTCAGTGCAATTAGTCCCCGACCAAAAACAAAAAATCATCAGTGCAATTCTGAATAACAACAACTCAAAATGTCCAAAAATGTTATTCTTTCAATGGCCAAAACTGGAGCATAAACATTAACAAAAATCATGGTCACCTTTTCATATTGAACTTTAACTTTTAGAATATAACCACACACTAGAAAGAAATTTCCTACGAAAATTTAAGTGTGCCTGCGTTGGCTGGGGGTTTTGTCGCCGTGGTACCGCGAAACGGTGTAAAAAGTAATGCGGTAAGTGGGCCGGTCGTCCCGCACGTTTTGATGTATACATTGGCGGGGCCGTGTCAACCGTGTGGGAGGAGTAGCATTTTGATCCCTTCGGGCGGCCAAAAAAGTAAAGAAAAAAACAGCAAAATAATGTTTATAAAATTACTAAAAAATAAACCGAAAGTCAAAAAAGGAAAATTAAAAAACTGAAAAATTTAAGGTAAAAATGAGCATCTAAAACAACATTTGAAAAAAATGTAATAATTTTTAAAAATATATAAACAATTACTTAAATGGGTTTGAGTGCTTGTTTCACCCACTTCTGAAGGTCTGACGCAAAAAGTGCCAATGATACAATTGTTCGCAGTCCCCCATATAGTGGGGGTACGCGATGTTTCGGAGTATTTCGGGTATTTCAAAACCGGAAGTGATATATCCACTTCCTGTTGTGACGGTTGTGTTCGCAGACCCCAATTTATTCAATTCAATTCAATTCAATTTTATTAAAGTGTCAAATCACAACAAGTTGTCTCAAGACACTTTACATGTAGAGAAGAGACCCAACATCCCACCCTGAGCAAGCAATTTTGCGACAGTGGCAACGAAAAACTCCCTCTTAATTCAACAGGAAGAAACGTCAGGCAGACCCTAGGCTCTAGGGCGGGGGCCTTCTGCCTCGACCGTGTTGGGGGAAAGAAGAGAGAGAGAAAGGGAGAGACAGAGGAGAGACAGAAAGAGATACAGTGCAAGCAGTAACAATAACAATAATAGCAAATATAATAGTGTAAGATACTAGCATATGATAGTATAATATAGTACAGCAATAGTGTGTATGCAGTATATAATGGAATAATATAAAAATGTTTAAGATAATATAATATGCGGTATAGTGTAGTGTAGTAGAAGTCCACGGTCGTGTCCAGGTCGTGCTCCATGGAGAGAGGCCCAGTCCGGTCCGCAGTCACAGTCTTGAGCCGCAGCTGGGGGTCCGTAGTAACAGTCCAAAGACTCCATGGAGAGGCCCAGGCCCGGTCCGCAGTCACAGTCTTGAGCCGCAGCTGGGGGTCCATAGTAATAGTCCATGGACCTGCGACGTGGGTGGTAGAAGAAACTCCGGGGAACGAGTCCCCGGTTGTAGAATTAGTGGCAGGCCTTACTAGAGCGTGAATCCGTACAGGGTTAATTACGATTGTACCAATGGGACACAAACCCACACAACCAAAGGGAGGACGGGAAGAGAGAGGACGAGGGGAGAGAGGATGACTATAGGGGGACTGAGTCTATACACTTCGGCTATAGGCTTTATCATAGAGAAAGGTTTTTAGTCTAGTTTTAAATATACAGAGTGTGTCTGCTTTACGGACTGAGACTGGGAGAAGGTTCCACAGCTGAGGTGCTTGAAACTTAAATGCTCTACCTCCTGTTCTAGTTTTTTGGGGGTTTACTGGAACCGTAAGCATTTTTTCATACTGTGGACGCAGTGGTGTTCTGGCTGGTTTACGGGGCTCGATGAGTTCTTTGAGATATACTGGTGCCTGTCCATTGAGAGCCTTGTATGTGAGGAGGAGAACTTTAAACTCTATTCTGTATTTAACCGGGAGCCAGTGCAAAGAGGCCAATGAAGGAGTGATATGATCTCTTCTTCTGGTTCCTGTCAGTATGCGCGCAGCGGCATTCTGGACAAGCTGCAGGCTATTTAGGGACTTACTTGGGCAGCCTGATAGTAAGGCGTTGCAATAGTCCAGCCTAGAAGTAACAAATGCGTGGACAAGTTTTTCTGCATCATTTTGGGACAGAATGTGCCTAACTTTTGCAATATTACGCAGGTGAAAAAAGGCATTTCTTGAAATTTGTTTTATGTGGGACTGAAAGGACATGTCTTGGTCAAACGTGACTCCCAGATTCTTTACAGTGGCCCTGGAGGTCAAGGTAATACCATCTAGGGTAAAATTCTCATCGATTAATTTATCTCTGAGGTGCTTAGGGCCGAGTACAATAACTTCAGTTTTGTCCGAGTTGAGGAGTAGGTAATTACGGGTCATCCAACTCTTGATGTCTATAAGACATGCTTGAAGTTTAGCCAGTTGATCTGTTTCATCTGGCTTCATTGATAGATATAATTGTGTATCATCTGCATAGCAATGGAAATTTATAGAGTGTTTCCTAATTATCTCACCTAAGGGAAGCATATATAGAGTTTAAATTTAGGGGGGGTAGGCGAAGTTTCAGAGCATTTTAGGCACTTTTCAAACCGGAAGTGAAGAGGTCCAAGTCCGGGTTGGACCATCGAGTTGCATACCCTTCAAAAGATGTTTTGGTGTAAAAAAAAAAAAATCGGAAAAAAAAAAGTTCGGAAAAAAAAATTAAGAAAAAAAAAAAAATCTCAAAAAAAAAAAAATTCGGAAAAAAAAAAGTTCGTAAAAAAATAAAGTCCATGACAAAGTTTGGGGGCGGTACCATGCTGCAAACAGAAGTTATGGCCATTTAAAGCTCGGCCAATAGGAAGGCAGAGGGGGCGGAGCTTCAACACACAAAGCTCATTGGTGGTTACAGCTGCCACATGGATTATAGCAGGAGCCCTAGAGTCTCTGGGTGGTTTCCCCCCCTCCCCGTAACCGTTAACATGGGAGTGAATGGGGGAGTGAGGATGATGATGGTTAACATGGGTGTGAATGGGGGATGATGATGAAGAGTAAGTCAAGTCAGAATGAGTCTGAATTTGGGACTGAAAGGGGGCGCGGCTACATGTTTTTGCTAATAACGTGGGCGTGGTAACGCGAAACGGCAAAAAAAGTAATGCGGTAAGTGGGACGGTCGTCCCGCACGTTTTGATATATACATTGCGACTAACGAGTAAACCGTGTGGGAGGAGAAGCGTTTTGCGCGGTACGTGCGACCAAAAGGGGCGGAGTTTAGCTGTTTTTTGCTAATAACGTCGCCATGGTAACGCGTGACGGAAAATCGTTTCCGAGCACACTACTCCGGGCCAAGCCGCACGTTTTGATGTATATATTGCGGCGGTAGTGTAAACCGTGCGGCTGTTACGGACGACCGAATTTTGTGGCTTGAAACTTGTATTAATAAATCCGGCGGATCTCAATAAGTGTGCCTCTGCCATTAACATGGCAGGCACACTTAATTACTTCTTCCCCCTTAAAAGAATGGGGACTAAAGCCTTTGAAAAAAGCACCCCAACACCACCCCTATTAGACAAATTGTGACTCAAAATAACCAGGCTATTCTTTTTTCCAATCATTTTCATTTTCACTGTCACTGTGTGTTTCTTGAATAAATACAACATCAACGTTTTTTAACTCTATCAGTTTAAAGAGAGAAGCTCTTTTCACGTCACTTCTTGCTCCATTAATGTTTAAAGAACCTATTTTAAAGTCCCCCATCAAAAAGAGAAAAATGTACAGTACAAGAACCACACACATACCCAATGTGTGCAAAAACACACCTGTCTTATTCATAATCATCTATAAAAGTAGCTCTAACTTTTGTCACCATTTTCCTAAGCCTATGGATTTCGGGGCCAGTAAAAGACCCTTCCTCATTCATAAGGAGTGTTACAGACCTGACAAAACCTTTCAGATCAGGGTAGAAATCTTCAATTTTAACTCCCCTAAGCCCTTTAGTGTCTGACAGAAATGTCCTAATTCTCTCAAGAGGATAGAACGCCATTTCAGCCTCTTGTGAAGGTATCCACAATCCTCTTCAAGCTCTGACAAATCACTCTTGATCACGACTTTTCCCCTGTATGAGTACTTATGTGTGTGTTTTTTTTAGAGTAGACATTTTACCAAAGCCTTTGCCACAAACAGTTCAAGGGCTTTTCCCCTGTATGAGTCCTCATATGTTCTTTTAGATTACTTTTCCGACTACAGTCTTTACCACAAACTGTACAAGTAATAGGCCGACTACAGTCTTTACCACAAACTGTACAAGTAATAGGCTTTCCCCTGTATGAGTCCTCATGTGCTCCTTAAAATAACTAATGTGACTCCAGTACTTTCCACAAACTGTACATTTAAAGGGTTTTTCCCCTGTATAAATCATTGTGTCTTTTCAAATATCCCTTAAGAGTAAACACTTTGTCACAAATTGTACAAATAAAGGGCTTTTCCCCAGTATGAGTCCTTATGGTCTTCTAAATGACTCTTTTGACCAAAGGCTTTGTCTCAAACAGTACACATGTTGGGCTTTTCCCCTGTATGAGTCCTCATGTGCTCTTTTAGCTCACCACTTATAACCAAGCCTTTGTCACAAACTGTGCAAGTACACAGTTTTCCCCCTGTATGTAATCGCATGTGTTTTTTTAGATTAGCCCTTACACCAAAACCTTTGCCACAGACTAAACAAATGAAGGGCTTTCCCCCTGTATGAGTCCTCATATGTTCTTTTAGATTACTTTTTCGACTACAGTCTTTACCACAAACTGTTCAAGTAATAGGCTTTCCCCTGTATGAGTCCTCATGTGCTCCTTAAAATAACTAATGTGACACCAGCCCTTTCCACAAACTGTACATTTAAAGGGGTTTTCCCCTGTATGAATCATTGTGTCTTTTCAAATATCCCTTAAGAGTAAACACTTTGTCACACATTGCACAAAGAAAGGGCTTTTCCCCAGTATGAGCTTCATGTGGTCTTCTAAATTACTCTTTTGACCAAAGGCTTTGCCACAAACTGTACACAAAGTGGGCTTTTCCCCTGTATGAGTCCTCATGTGCTTTTTTTTAGCTCACTACTATTAACAAAGCCTTTGCCACAAACTGTGCAAGTACACAGTTTTGTCCCTGTATGTAAACTCATGTGTTTTTTTAGATTAGCCCCTACACCAAAACCTTTGCCACAGACTAAACAAATAAAGGGCTTTTCCCCTGTATGAGTCCTCATATGTTCTTTTAGCTGGCTTTTTTGGCTACAGCCTTTACCACAAACTGTAAAAGTAATGGTCCTTTCCCCTGTATAAGTATTCATGTGCCATTTTAGCTCACCACTGTGAACACAGCCTTTGCCACAAACCGTGCAAATGTAAGGCTTTACCCCTGTATGAGTACTCATATGTCTTAAGAACAGTGCTTGCACCAAAACCTTTGCCACAAACTGTACAAAGAAAGGGCTTTTCCCCTGTATGGGTCCTCATATGTTATTCTAGATGACTCTTTCGACTAAAGTCTTTACCACAAACTGTACATGTGATGGGCATTTCCCCTGTATGAGTCCTCATGTGCTCTTTTAGATAACTAATGTTACTACAGCCTTTTCCACAAACTTTACATTTAAAGGGGTTTTCCCGGTATGAATCATTGTGTGTCTTTTCAAATGTCCCTGTAAGAGCCAAATGGGTGAAACATGTTTAATTAATTGGTGTGGCCATGGGTGGCGCTGTTGGCTATATAAGTGTCAAGTTCACTGCCATGGGCAGGAGTTTGTGACCCGGAAGGACAATGGTTTTTGACCGCAGGTTACCACTATTCAAACACGCTGTGGCGCGAATTGTTTGTATGAAATATTGACTTTCTTTTGATCAGTGTATGGAACCCCAAAAGATGCTGTTGTGCACGGTGAAGTAAACTAAATATACCTTTTTGCATGAAGAAATGCCTGCATCGTATCATTGGAACACTGAGTCAAAGCAAGCGGTTTGTTATCAGATCAAATGTAGTATTGGCGCGTCAGCTAGGTCTAACTACGGGCTCATCTCCTCAGTAGCTCCGTATAAGACGGGAGCTCCTTTAATATTAGTCAAAAACCTGGCTCCAGTTGGACCTTCGTCTGGAAGCTGCGGGAGCTTCGCTACGTTTGGGACGTGCAGAGGCGACGTGAGAGGACGGACGAGGGGAGCTGCTGTTGCCGTGGAGTTGAAGAGGATTCACCTGTCCACTGCGTTCTGCTGCTGCGTTGGAGGATCGCCTGCAGCCGTCCGTGGTGGTGACGAGGAGCTACGGACCGTAGCCTACGGTGCTAATCCCGAGCGTGGCCGTGGAGCAGTGGAGCAGTATTGGACCGCCATTACTGCATGGTGCCCACCGCACGGAGATATGTTGTAGCGCTACATGTAATAGAATGGCCATTTAGATTGTGCGCGCACATAACTTGGCTGAAGAGGAATGACAATTGACTTTTATTGATTTCGTGTTGACTTTCTTTGCACTGACTTTGTTGCGCGAGCTGCGAACTGTCGTTTGATTCACTGACTATTTATTATGGAGGCCCGCAGAGCGGCGTCAGAGGTTGTCATGGAGACGGGTGTGCGCTCCGCTGCCAGCGGTGACGTCACGGTAGGGGTTGAAAAGCGAGTGGTTAAACTGACTCCAAAAGCGTTGGCTGAAAAATGTGAAAAGTTGCAAATGGGCAGAAAGGCTAAGCTTAATATAGCAGCCAACATAAGAAATGCAATTCAAGGTTTCATGGTAAATAATGAAAATTCAAAGGTACAAAATGCTCTTACAGAACTGGTGCAGGTGTGTAATGAAGCAAAATACATGCATGACAATCTGTTGGGTTTTATGCCACTGGAGGAAAAGGAAAAACAAGAAATCTGGTATAAAGCAAAAATGTTGTCAAACAATGAGTGTATTTCAAATGCAAAACTGTGGGTTTCAAACAATGAAGGTAATGATGAAATTGATGGTACAATTGCAAATGAAACTGATGGTACAACAACTGAAGGTGGTGTTCATTTTATTGATGATGGTATTAGTCCAAATGACAGTATCTCCAACGTTGCAAGTAAACACTCAAAAGGGAGTGGTAAAAGTGGTCGATCAAGTACAGCCTCTGCAATGATAATGGCTGAAGCGGAGAGAGCTGCACTCGTTGCCCGTGCAACAGCTTTAAAGGAAAAACATGTTTTGGAGGAGCAGGAGCAACAGCTGAGGAGAAAAAGAGAACAGCTTGAGTTGGATGCTGAATTGGCGGCAACTACTGCAAAGCTGGATGTATTACAATCCTCTGGAATAAAAGGTTCCTCTCATGCACCTTCAAATGCAATGAATTCCTATTTGGAAAGGGAAACAAGGAAAAGGGAAAATGTCAATGTATTAAATCCTATGGCAAAAGAATACCATCCTGGAAAATCAATGCAACAAATTAAACTAACCCAACTGTCAATACCACCAAACAAACAAGTGGATGTGAGATCAAAGGAACGTGGCCAATGGTATAGCACTGCTACTAACCACAAGGAACAGGAAAGCAAAATGGGAACAAAATGGCATTTGCAAGGTCAATCAGCAACTGTTCAATTGAATAAGGAAAAGCAATCAACAAATCATAAAATCAATCATGTTCAAATCAATCAAAATCAATCTGCAAACCTACTTACCATCATGGAGAGACAAAATGAAATACCTGCTGCTCTGGTGCAGCAACAGCATTCCAGCTCTCTGCCACCAAGAGTTATTCCAACATTTGAAGGTGACCCTCTCCAATACAGGGCATTTATTAAAGCGTTTGAGCAGGGAGTGGAGGAAAAGGCAACAGAAGCTGATGCTTTGTATTATTTGGAGCAATTCACAAAAGGACAGCCACAAGAATTGGTGCGTAGCTGCCAGCATATGGATCCTGAGCGTGGCTATGCAGTGGCAAAGGGTCTCCTACAGGAACATTTTGGAAATCAGTACAAAATAGCAACTGCTTACATGCAAAAGGCCTTGGCATGGCAAACAATAAAATCTGAGGATGTCAAGGCACTCCAAGCCTACTCTTTATTCTTGCGTGGCTGCTGCAATGTAATGGAGGAGCTACAGTACATGCAGGAATTGGACATGCCTGTCAACATGAGAGCCATAATGACAAAAATGCCATACAAGATGAGGGAGCAATGGAGGACCAAAGCTCATGGCATTATGGAAAACACCCATGAAAGAGCTCACTTTTGGGATCTGGTTACATTTGTGGAGCGAAGTGTCCGTATCCTTTCTGACCCTCTGTTCGGTGACATACAGGATACAACATCTGGTGTGGTTGGCACAAAGACTCTCACAAGGTTTAGTGCATACCCAGGGAACAGAGTGAAGGAAAACATTGTCGCCACCACAGTAACATCTATGGCCCTACCTGAGAGAGCCAAGGAGCTGACATCACCAACATCAGGTTCAGTGAATGTCGAGGAAGCTGAATGCCTTTGCTGTGCTAGCAGTCACTCATTAGAAGACTGTAAACAGTTTAAGGAGAAGACGCATAAAGAGAAAATACACTTTCTGAGGGAAAGGGGTGTTTGCTTTGCATGCTTATGTGTTGGTCACATGAGCCGTGATTGCGAAAGGCGCGCCACATGCAAGGTTTGTGGTCTGACACACCACACCGTGCTTCACATCAAAAGGGAAACCCCAGCCCCAGAACAGTTCGAGGAACAATCCAATGACCAACCGACTGCACAGCAAACATGTGGACATACAGGGGCTGGTAAGGACCGGTGTGTGTTATCCATTCTACCTGTGAGTGTGAAAACTGCAAAAGGAAACATCATACAAACGTATGCCTTCTTAGACCCTGGTAGCTCAGCCACGTTCTGCTCAGAACATCTAATGCAGAATCTGAATATCACGGGCAGAAGAACCAACTTCTTGTTGAGCACCATGGGGCAAGAGACCGTTGTTCCAGCCTACTCCTTAACTGGTTTGGAGGTAGCTGGTTTGGACAGCAATGTCTTTCATGTGCTTCCAGAGGTTCTCACCCAGAAGAAAATGCCAGTCACTGCTGAGAACGTGGTGACACCTGAAGAACTGGTTGAATGGCCTTACTTGTCCAACGTACACATCCCACGCCTAAAAGCAAATGTAGACCTGTTGATTGGAACCAACGCTCCCAAGATATTGGAACCTTGGGAGGTCATCAACAGTCACGGGAATGGCCCGTATGCTATTAGGACGGTGTTGGGATGGGTCGTTAATGGTCCACTGAATGGAAACAGTGGTGTGGTGGACGCAGCGTTTCCCTCTGCTATGGTGAACAGGATCTCTGTGTGCAGACTGGAAGAAAGGCTGACCAATCAGTACAATCACGTCAGGCAGTACTTCAGGAGGGGAGGTACTGTTTGGAATTGCCCTTTAAGAAGAAGGAGGTCTGTCTGCCCAAAAATGCGTCTAGGCAAAGGATCCAGGGTTGGAGGAGAAGGTTCCTCAATAACAAAAGCTTGCACCAGGAGTGTGAAGCATACGTGAACAAGCTCGTAAGGAAGAACATGCAGCAGGAACTCTGTAGAAGAGGATGTGGGTGGGATAATGAATTGCCACAGGACATCCTACACCAATGGAAAAGGTGGTTGGAGCCATTGGACTTCCTGAATTGCAGCAGGTGGCTTGAAGGTTCTGCCTTCATGTGGAAGCCAAAGGAGGATTGGCTCAAAACTGTGGCAAACGTCTCAGTGGACTCGAATGACCAGGAGGTCAGAAAGGAGGCAACAGTAAATGCCATCAATGTGTGTGACATGTCTAGTCCTACTTACCAGCTCATTGCCTACTTCTCAAACAGGAAGAGGCTGAAGACAGCAGTTGCCTGGTTCCTCAGGTTGAAGGTCACGTTGTTGAAGCAGAGCCGGCTGAGAAGAACCAAAGGGAAAGGAGTTTGGCAGCTGGAGATATGGACTCTTCAGCTCCTCGTAGATCCTGGCCACTTGGCAGGGTTCTGTAGGTCTTTCCAGACAAACAGAGCCTGGTATGTTCCATGAAATGTCAGACTAAAAGTAGCACCAGTGAGGCCAATGACAAAGCTATGTATGGTACATGAATTGAATGCAATTGAATCCTCAACATGTTTTGGCTCTTTTTTGTTTTGTTTATTTGTTTTTGAATTGTTATGTCTGCCTGCCTTAACAATTAGGGGCCGGTGTGTAAGAGCCAAATGGGTGAAACATGTTTAATTAATTGGTGTGGCCATGGGTGGCGCTGTTGGCTATATAAGTGTCAAGTTCACTGCCATGGGCAGGAGTTTGTGACCCGGAAGGGCAATGGTTTTTGACCGCAGGTTACCACTATTCAAACACGCTGTGGCGCGAATTGTTTGTATGAAATATTGACTTTCTTTTGATCAGTGTATGGAACCCCAAAAGATGCTCTTGTGCACGGTGAAGTAAAATAAATATACCTTTTTGCATGAAGAAATGCCTGCATCGTATCATTGGAACACTGAGTCAAAGCAAGCGGTTTGTTATCAGATCAAATGTAGTATCGGCGCGTCAGCCAGGTCTAACTATGGGCTCATCTCCTCAGTAGCTCCGTATAAGACGGGAGCTCCTTTAATAGTCCCTTTAGAGTGAACACTTTGCCACAAATTGTACAAAGAAAGGGCTTTTTCCCAGTATGAGTCCTCATGTGTGCTTTAAATACATTCAGTTTTTTTTTTCTTTTTAAATATGACTGATATTCCCTGGTCTCCACCCAATCATCACTGTCTTCAGTATCAGATTCAGAACAGTGTGAAGAGAGGAGCTGGTCATCAGTAGCTGGTTGTGATGGTACCCAGTACTCTACATAAGCTTGTGTTTTCATGTGTTCAGTTGAGGTGCTGGCTACAGGCTCCGTCCCTCGGCTTTCATAATTTTCGTGTTTCACTGCTGGTAATGTTCCTCTTTAATATGTGGAGACTCTGGTTCCTCCTGGACCAGACTGGAGCTCTTCTCTGCTTCAGAGGAACCCTCTTTAGACACAGGGAGGTGCAGAAAGTCTAGGCCAAAAAACATTTAATGCTTGAACTGTTTTCTGGTTTAAAGCTAATTAAATTGAACTGTTCCCTGATTTAAATAAATTGAATACATTTCTAAATAAAAACTGGGATGAAAGTGGATTTTAGATACTCATTAACTACCAGTTGTGTCATCTTTGAAATGTCCCCCCCCCCCCCCCCTTTGTTAGCACATGCATCAGATACACAGTAAAGTTTTAATTTAAACATTAATTAAAATGTATTTTCGATTAAAAAAAAATATATTGCTACGCACCTAATTTCATTTAAAGTTACTAGACACAACTGGGAAGAAAGCTTAACTTTACATTGAAAAGAAAAACAATTATTAGCATTCCTTGTGGTACAATGGACCACAACGGAAACAAGCCTTTTTTGTTGTCCTTTGTATTCTGTTTTAGTATAGTGGTAGGGCCCTATGGGGCAGCAGGCTGCGTTTTAACCCTCTCTTGAGGGCCCTACAGTAATTGGGGGATGGAATGTATCAGTGTATTCATTGATTCCTTAAATCATAACGTAATTACCAATAAAGGCCCCACCCATTTCCGCTTTTCAAAGTTTGTGGGAGGGAACCGTTTTGCACGGAATGCCAAAGTCATGTGATCATGATATCAGTCAGATTTCTCATACCATTCCAACTGTCTATAACTACTTTCCAAACTTTGCGGGCCCTGGGTAGGCAACTCGGCCTAGCGAAGAACTGTTCTCTGAAGAGCATTTTTCTAGTTTACAGTCAAACAGAGGACGAGGGGTTGAAGAGGGGTCGTCGCTTTTAGTCGAACTCCTCCGGTGGGAGGGTGTAGTGCGAGGGGGTACTATCCAGATGGTCTTCAGGTTTGAGTTTAAGGTGGTCTTCAGGTTCCTGTTCAATAGAAACCGTCCTGGCGGGAGAACTCATCTTCACCTGCAGGCTGGACTCCACAGAATGGTCTAGAATGAAGGAGTAGAATAAGGACTTTAATAATAAGGACTTTGAGTTGACATGAAAAAGGACTTTAATAAACAATAAAATACAAATAAAAGACAACTGCATCACTATGGCAAGAGGCAATTCTACATATATTGAATCATTGTGTCAAAAAGGCTGATTTTGCCTAAAAATCACATTTTTCAAGCTAAAACCGAAAACCGGAAACGGAACCCGCTAATTCTGCATCCGAGTGAGTGGGAAGTGAGTGGAAGGGAACCCAATGACGGAATTTACAGAGAACAGCGCGATTGTTTATTAAACCACAAAAAGACCACTTCACGTAGATCTACATTTTTTTCCAATGCCACTTTTTGCAAAACCGTAGATTTACGGTTTTGGCACCCAATGTGTTAAGTTATAAATTAATTGCAATGTAAGCAACTTATTTTTGCGTAATGTTTGCCTCATATTTTGCGAGTCGGCGTTTCGGGCTATTTATCGAGGTGACGATTTTTCTTTTCTTTTTTTGCTGCGCAGCAGTTGAGGTGTACTTGAACTTGTACTACGGCAACTTTTGGTGCGCAACACAGTCACAAATTCCCTAAACAGTTCAGACAATCCAGACATGAGAGAACAGATACATGCAGCTTTAGTCAGACAGTTTGAGATACATTAGCAGTTTTAAAGATATGCATGTTAATGTTTTTACCACAACAGATGTATTGTAGGCTACTCCAGTTCTAGCTTTACTACACTGGCTCCCGGTTGTTTTTAGGATTGATTTTAAAATTATTGTATTTGTTTATAAAGCTCTAAATGGTCTGTCACCTTCCTACATCTATGACTGCCTGCCTAGATATGTTCCAAACCGGCCCCTCAGGTCATCAAGTGTTGACCTGCTCGAGGTGCCTACAATGACTTATAAAAAACACGGTGAAGCAGCATTCTGCTTCTACGGACCGACAGCGTGGAATAAACTCCCATTACAACTAAGACAGGCAGCCTCTGTCGATAGCTTTAAAGCACAGCTCAAGGCTCACTCTTGCTTTTAGCTGTTTTTTTTGGTTGATTTTTAAATCTCTGTGTTGTTATCCATGTCCTCACTGTATTGCCTGATTCACTGCCTTTTTGCTATTATTTCAATGTTGTTTTATGCTTTTGCTTTTCTTTTTTGCTTTATTGTTAAATTAGTTGTAACTGTAATTGTATTCTTGCTCTGTAAAGCACTTTGAGCTGCATTCCATGTCATGAAAGGTGCTATAGAAATAAAGTTTATTATTATTATTATTATTATTATTATTATTATTATTATTATTATTATTATTATTATTATTATTATTACATGAATGCACCGTTAGCATTAAAGTCACTAGCAGTGTTGCCATGTCCGCTTATTATAAGCGACTTAGTTTGGGCTTGTTTTTCTGTCAAGTCGAATGTAAATATTGGCAGTAGTGGGTTGCCGTTTTCTTGGGCTTGTTTTTTAAGTGTAGTTGCTTATTTATATTATGTATGTTTGTCCACAGACCCCCCCCCCCATCTGAAAATATTTTGTGCCAGGGACCCCCATACAAGATGTATATTGTTAAAATGTTTCAAAGAAATTCCCAAATTACCTATTTTTTGATTTTTTTGAATGATTGTCAGTCAGCCAGCCAGCCAGCCAGCCAGCCAGCCAGACAGACAGACAGACAGACAGACAGACAGACAGACAGACAGATAGATAGATAGATAGATACGTAAAGGGACACATAATACAGCATTACAAACATATTTCCAAAGTTATGGAATATGTAAATGTAACCTGTAAACTTAATTTACCTCTCTCTAACCATACCATGTGCAGATAGTGGCCCATGTAATGAAATAGTAACAGGCTAGGTTGGCACCAAGGAAGAGAGGGCACCTTGTGTTAAATTGGCATTTTTTTCCAAAATGTTAACAATTATAATATTTGGCTATTTTTCCAAAATGTAAAAAAAAAAACATATAATGTCTGGATTAAAAAACAAAATTAAAGTAAAGTATATATTCTACACACAGACAGGTATTTCGGGGCGTGGCCGAATCCGCCTTTCTTTCATCGGGTGGAACAACACAGCTTTCACCATTGGAATTGCATTACGGAACGCACACTTTGTTACATTTAGTGGGTTTATTTCGTCATAGAGCAACATATGGTGAAGAATTGTGGTGCAGGTCATTGCAACAATCACCGGTCTTGTGAAAAATTTAAACGGGACCGCAAAATATTCTAAACTTTACGTGATTCTGCCAATAATCATATTCTTTAAGACACACATACAGGTTTTTGTCGCCCCATACAAGCGAATCACGTGATGTTGATCATAGTAGGACATGACATATATGTAGGCAGAAAAAATATTAACATGCTTAAACATTCGACATTTAAGGTCTAATATTTCTACAATTGATTCACATTGCTACAAAACCTGTATATCCAGTCATTTTGGCATAAACAAGAAGTTGAAGGATAAAAGTCTGATAATGATGTACTGTACCGTTCACATCATGTATACGTTACATTACTTATTACATTTATCTAATATTACATTTTGGACAAAATAGCCAATTCCTATCCTGTATCCAATGAAATTGCAGATTTGCTATTGCACTCCAATCTATAATCATACAGTATGAAACCTTAAATTGTTGATATATAAGGATAATTCCTTTTAACAGGTCGTTCATGAAAGTCCTTGCGGTCTTGTTTCCAATGAGAACCTGTGAGCAATTAGGGGTTAAGAGTCTTGCTCAGGGACAAATTTCATTTCATCGACACATATGCTGGCCTGGCCTGGAATCGAACCTGGGGCAACCAGGGCCTCTGGCTCCCTAGGCGGGCTCACTAACCACTCAGCTATGGCCGCCCCTATATATAGCTTAAGGAACCGAAAAGAACATGGCTCAGAATCGAACAAACATCTGGGATTCGCAGCTGGAACTATCCACACGCTACTGACCGCAAATTCGGCTAGAAAGAAGAACGTGCCCCCGACAGGACGTATGGACCGAATAAATATAATCTGCCTTTTTCTTCTCCTATCGGGTGATATCCACTTTAACCTAGGCCCAGTTACCACCAGGCAAACTACTGCCCGTCTGGCGAGGGACGAAAACTCTGCTAATGTTGCTAACGTTGCCAACAGCAATGGTGAACAACAACAACAACGGCAGGCTGAGTCAATGAACATCCGGACCACCAGAGCTAGCTTAGCTTCAGGGCGCTACATCAACAACAGCAGCCCAGCTAGCCTAGCCACAAGAAACTACGCTAACACCGGTAGCCTTCCGTCCCAGCAAACCAACGCACCCTCGGACTGCATCGACACCGCAGCCGTCCTCGACGACGCCCACATCGACGCACCACTATGTCCGACAGAGGGTTACATGGCGGCTTTCCGACATGTCGCCTTTCCGACGTTAACGAACCCTATACCTAACCCTCACCCTAACCCTAACCGCACGCGGAAGCCACTAGTCGGAGTGGCGAGATGTCGGCATGGAAGACGGTTACCCCGACAGAGAGGCGCTGCGCTACCGAAGAAGCCGAACCACGGACACATCCTGCGGTTTCAGATGGCGTAAAGGCCAGGATGGACCTCCAAGAACCAGACGAAGGCCCCCCCCAACCCCCACAGCTGATTGCTTACGACGACACAGAGGCCTTGATGGACGCCAACACCGCAACACCCCCCTCCTCAACCAGGACTCTCAGTGGATAAACACCTCTCCATTGAACAAATGAACAAATCGTTTGGTGTAGGCTAGCACATGATTCACCGCAATGTGAATTCCCTTGTAGGAAACAAGCTAACACAAATCAAGCAGATGTTTTGTGATGGTAAGGTTGACATTTTAACTTTCTCTGAAACTCAACTTGATCATACGATAATGGACTCTGAGATTGAGATTGAAAACTACAAACTCTTCAGAAAAGATAGGAACAGAGGTGGGGGTGGTGTTTGTATGTATGTACATAAAGACAATGACTTTATCTTGAAGCTGTATGGGTCAAGATCATTTTTAAACACGCTAAACCTGTGCTAGTCGGTACCATATACAGACCTCCTAACCCAGGCTCGTCAGGCTCATTTTGGGTTGAGGGCCAAATTGGTCCAACGGTGGCTTGAGGTGGGCAGCCACCACGGGCACGCACATACCACCTGTTATTTTATTGTGTGTGTGTGTGTGTGTGTGTGTGTGTACACACACACACACACACACACACACACCCACACACACACACACACACACACACACACACACACACACACACACATATATATAAATAGCTACTTTAATATGGACTTTAAACGCAAACATTGGATATTTTAAGTAGCCCCATTTACACACATTACCTTGTCAAAGCCTTCATTTACATTTGCAGTTTCTGTTGGCTAATTAATGTCCATTTTTAGTTTCTGTTGAATTCATTAATTAATGAATGTGTGGTTATATATATAAAATATAATATAATATTGACATAAAAAAGTTAGAGAACCACATATTATAGCAACATAAGTGTTTCAGAAAACTTAGGATTTAGAAGACATTTGTAAAGACTTGCACAAATTGCCATGATTTAAAAAAAATAGCAGATCTACAAGCTCATAGTGCGGCACTCAGTGCCGCACTATGAGCTTGTATATCTGCTATTTTTGAATAGCCAAATACATCTTAAAATGACACAGATGCTTTCCCGGATTCAATGGGTTGAATACGCTCTGAGTTCAATTAACATTGAGGATTTCACTGGGCAAGCTCCTGAGAAATAAAATAAGCAGCTTTTTAACACATATATGATTAATGCTTCTAACTACCTATTACCATTATTATATTTTCAAAAATATCTAAAATGGCAAATTGACATGGTGTAGCCAGCATGAAATTTCCTAACCAGAATGATTTATATGATAGACTTGAGGAGTGTTTAGCTAAGGTGGACCATACAGAGACAATTCTTATTGGTGACTTTAACACAGACATGCTCCGGAAGGAAGCGTGTCATTCAAGAGGTTTAGTGATCTGCACTCATTCCACCAGCTGATCACTCAGCCCACAAGGCTGTGCATTTCCACTCAAACTACCATAGATCTCATTCTAACAACGGACAAGGACAAAATCCTCAATAGTGGTGTTTCTACCGGTGGTATAAGTGATCATAACATGATCTTTTGTACCAGAAAGAAACGTAAACCTAAGATCGGTTACCACAAATCTGTCACGATCAGATACCTCAAAAACTACAAGAGTGAGGACTTAGATCACAGGCTAGAGGAACATCACGTAGGGACAGGAGGAGGAAGTGTTTGAAGAGCGTGGTGGCTCGGTTGTTACGAGTTGCGGTTTGGGAGTCAGTAATATTCTGTACACAGTACACCCGGAGGCCACATCTCAACTAAGGATTTAGAAGATAAGCGACGGATGGATAGCGCTGTCCTACCGTGCCTTGTAGTTTCTGAATGAAGTGAGAAGAGTGGAGCTTCGCGTACGAGAAGAAGTTACTGAAGGTCCCACCGCAGTGATGTCCAGTGTCGGTGGTGTACAGAGACTAATACATACATAAATAGCACAAAAACCCCACGGGAGGAAAAAAAAGAAGAAAAGCGAAAAATACCATAAAAAGAACGCAGGTTATTATCCCCTTACCTGAAAGATGAAAAGATCCAGCATCTCGCTCCGGCTGTGTGGGCCAAAGCCAGAGCTGGCCGTAGCCAGTAGGTGAGTGGATCTGAGGGGTTGTTGACGTGGGGGGAACAGTGCCATATTGTTTTAGTTTGCCATATACACACACGCTCACACACACACACACACATTTCAGGTCAGGGTAGCTCCTATCTATGGTGTTTAGCGAGCCGGTAGGAATAGCCCGTGACAAGTACGTCGGGGAGGCATGCGTTAATCCGACAGACCTTTTCTCCGACTATGTGGCATCCGCGTGCGGTTAGGGTTAGGGTGCGGGTTTGGTTCGGGTTTACTGTTTAATGTCGGAGCACTGCGCTGTCGGAGGAATGCGCTGTCGGACTAACGTATTGCACCCCAGCTTCGGGTGCAATACGTTAGTCCGACAGCGCATTCCTCCGACATTAAACAGTAAACCCGAACCAAACCCGCACCCTAACCCTAACCGCACGTGGATGCCACATAGTCGGAGAAAAGGTCTGTCGGATTAACGCATGCCTCCCATATAGCCGTACCTGCAGTGGCCGGCCGCCGTTGTGACGTACAGAAACAGTGCCAAAACAATAAATGAAAATAAACAAACCATGTGTGCAGGATGTGAAAAGACATGTACAGATGTGCCATTTCAAAACTTCAAATGTCCTGCCATCGCCAAGACAGTAAATTTTCAGGGGATTCCCAGGGCAATAAGAGGGACAAAGAAGGGCATTTAAAATGCTGAATTATTTTGATGATCACTGCTTTTATGATGCTAATTAATTTGAGCAACTGGTCAAGGACCTCTTCAAATCACCTTTCGCCTCATAATGAGTCTGACACCTTCTTCAACACACATTCTTTTGTTCTCATGTATATGGATGTCTGTTGAAGGGAAAAACGGGGGTGTGTAGTGACAACTTCTTTTCAGGGGCAAAACAGTGCAATTTTAAGGGCAGAACAGGGAGGAAACAATGCATTTTCAGGGCACTTTCAGGGAAAGAACAGTAACGTGTGAAGTTTTGAAGTGGCACATCTGTATGTATGTGTGCCTACATTGCCTACTGCCCAATATCCTAACATACTAAACAGCACACAGGTAGACACATCTTGGCTTGGTTTCAAAACCAAATTCATTCAAATTTTGGACAGCGTTTTTTTTGGACTCGCCAAATGCTTTAACAAAGGTCTCGAATCCCACTTAGCTAAACTCAAAAAAGAGAGAAACAAGCTAAGAAACAAGGTAAATGGCATGCTCGAGGTAGCAGAAAAAAACTACCTTGATGAAAAAATGTAGGAAAACCAAAACAAACCACGAGAGCTTTGATAGCTACTCAACAACCAACTAGGCTGCAGCAAAAAAAATGAAAACCAGATTCGCAAACATAAACCTTAACGTGAAGGAGACTCTCATTACAGCAAAGCGGGAAGTGGGTAAAATCTTTAACATCTTTTTTACAACCATAGCCACAAAACTGGTGGAAAATTGCCCCCCCCACTCTGGGCGCTATAATGAGTACGTCGACTTATTCTACAAAAAACTAGGTGTACGCAAAAATGATTTTAAACTCTCCTCTGTGACAACACATGAGCTGTTTAAAAAATTGAGCGCACTACAACAACACAGAGCCACAGGTCTCGACAATATCCCCCCCAAATGTCTAAAAGACTCAGCCGCCACCATTGCTCCAAACATTACTCACATAATAAAGCTCTCCATCAAACAGGGACGGGTCCCTAATGACTTCAAACAAGCAAGGGTGACCCGTTGCTTTAAAAAAAACCTGGCAACTACCGCCCTATTTCTATTCTTAGCTCCATCTCGAAAGTCATGGAAAAAAATAGTCTATGAACAGGTCGATAAGTAGCTAAGTATCTTCGAAAAATCTAATTTACAAATTCCAATCTGGTTTCAGAAAAAAACGCTCCACTGACACATGACTTCTCTATTTGAACGACTCTATCAAACAAGATGTCGACAATGGCAAATTTTGCGGCATGGTCATGCAGGACCTCCAGAAGGCCTTTGACACCGTTAATTATCCAATTATGATCGATAAGCTTAAAGCAATAGGTTTTGATGATACGTCGGTGAGCTGGATGAGATCCTATCTGGAAGGGAGGGAACAAGTGGTGGAAGTAAACGGCACCCAGTCACCTCCCCTCCCAGTGACTTGTGGTGTTCCGCAAGGAAGTATACTAGGACCTTTACTGTTCCTGATATATGTGAACGATATGTCCTCAGCTTGCGACTGCAAACTGTTCCTGTTCACAGATGACTCGGCTCTGCTGGTCTCGGACAGGGACAGGCTGCAGGTTGAGAAAACTCTCAACTCTGAACTCGACACGATCCGTATCTGGCTCTCCGACAACAAACTATCATTACACCTGGGTAAAACTGAATCCATCCTCTTTGGGTCCAGTTCTAACCTTAGCAAGCTGAGAGTTTCACGATCAAAGCGGGTGATGATGTTATCACAAGAAAGGAGGAAATTACCTACCTGGGTTCCATCTTGGAGGCAAACCTCTCCGGTGACAAAATGGCCCGAAAGAGTGATCAAAAAGGTCAACCAAAGAACACGCTTTTTGTATAGGATTGGCCGTTTAGTCAGTAAGAATACTTTTAAGATTCTTGCAGGGGCCCTCATACAAGGTCATTACGATTATGCATGCTCCTCATGGTATCACACCACCACCAAGGCCTTAAAAACAAGGCTCCAAACATCCCAAAACAAACTAGTAAGGCTACTTCTTGGCCTCAATCACAAAACCCATCTAACCCCTGCTCATTTTGCTAGGATTGGATGGCTTAAGGTTGAGGACAGAGTACAGCAACTTACAATGGGCCTGGTCCTCAAGATACACCACAACTTTGGGATCCCCCTGTATTTGTCAAAACACTTCCAAAACGAGAGTCCAGAGGCACACCAGAGGCAGCTCCACGAATCATGTTCAACACAGATTTGGCTCAACAAAGGGAATGACCTTGTTCTCATGCTATTCAACAAAAATGTGGAATGCCCTACCAAAAGGTGTAAAGGAGTGTAAAACCCTACTCACTTTCAAAACCGCCCTAAAGATACACCTTCAGGAGGCTGCAATTCGAAAATGGCCCCTGTCAAAGTTTTAACCTTCCCCCACCCCCCCCCCTCCCCAAATTGTTCTTCTCTTGTACATATTGTTCACTTTTCATACCAGTAACATAAGCTGAATAGTATGACGTTCTGTATAGTAGCGTGTATATCTGTCTCTTAAATGTCATCATGATTTGTGTGCATGGGGATCTCATTTTAAACTAGAAAAAGTGCTCCTCGGAGCACAGGTCTCCGCCAAGTCAGGTAGGTTAGTGTGGTGCAACAATGTTCGGAATTCGCCAATCAGGCTGGAATGTGAAAAATCTGGCGGATCGGACGGATCTGTCTTGATCACTTAACTAAAGAGATCATTTAAAATTTGTAGAATAATAATAATCGGCCTCCTTGTGGCGCTATAATAGGGAAATGTTGAAAGGGTGGCATTTGTTCCTCAACGTAGTGTGAATGTGCGTGCAAAGTTTCAGCGCAATCGGACGCTGCGTTCATGATTTGCAACTTCTTGTTCAAAACGGGCCAGTCCTGCAAACTTTAGATGTCAATCTTAGCCAACCAGGATGGAATGTGAAAAATCTGAAAGACCTGTTTTGTTTAATGACTATAGAGATACTGTGTACCAATTCATGTGACGTTTGGACAAAATCAATAGGAGTACTGTCAAAAATGTGTTTTGCCTGGTGGCGCAATAACAGGCCCATGTGAAACATTTGGGGCAGAGGTTCTGAATTGGCATCCAGGGAGTGTGTGCACAGTTTCACTGTGATCAAGCCAACATAGCCAGAGATTAGCTGTCCACAGACGGACGGACGGACGGACAGACGGACAGGGTGCAAAACATACTCTCTCTCCATGCCTTACGGCCTGGCGGAGACAATAAGCTTAGTGCTTTATGAGTCTTCTAGTTTAGTAGACCTTGTATTGTGAATTTGTACTTCCATGTACTGTTGTTCTCATGTCTTACTAAATAAAGTACATCAATCAATTAATCAATGACAACCAACCTAATGTGTCATGCGTCGTGATTGCATTTTAATTTGGACTTGCTATGCACTGAAGACATCCCTAGGTGGTAGTACAAGACAGAATACTGGATGGATAACAGATAATACAAAATAAATGTCACTAAATGTACAGTAATTCTCATGATCTTAATGATTCAACCATCAATGACATTCTTTCCTTGCCTGTCAAAATTATATATATATATATATATATATATATATATATATATATATATATATATATATATATATATATATATATATATATATATATATATATAGTACATAGCAAGTCCAAATTAATAGTCAGTCATGACTCATGACACATTAAGTTGGTTGTGTTACGGCCAGTCGTATTAGTATTTGGTAATTATATTAATTTGTACTTCTGTTTGTATTTTGTATTATTATGTATTGTTTCCTGTGTTCTGAGGTGGAGAGTTGGTGAGAGGTGGAGACTGAGGCCTGTTGATTGCCAAATTGACAGACACCTGCCTGTGGCAAATTCATGGAGACTGCCAGCTGCTGTGGGGAATTGGCCCTCTCCACAGATTGGTTGGCTCTGATTACACCTAAGCAGTGGATTGGCTGGGGGTCACACCCATCCCCTATAAAGCTCAAGCATGAACCAAGTTGGTCAGAGGTGTTTCTGTCAAGCTCTCAGTGTGCAGGTTTTCCTGGAAGGCAGCTTCCAATTCCTTCCAACAGAAAATACAATAGAGGAAATTGTATTTTTTTTATATAATTGTGTTGATAAGGAACATGTTGCCTTGAACAGCAACACAAGCAGTACATCTTAAGAGAAAAGTACATCTTTAAAGAAAAAAGCAAAATCTTAACATAGAACAAGTCTACTAAGTACACCAATTTCTACATCACTTACATAATAAAGTCCTTTTGCACACCTAATGCAATGGACAGTTGCGTAGGAATAGGCAGTCATGGCAGTTAACACGAGAAGAGCAAACAATTTAACCTGCACACTGAATTCAGTTACATTCAGTAGGGTTTTGTAAAGACTTGTTTCTGTAGCGTGGACCTTCATCAGGTACCTGATGAATGACCCCATCCCCCAAAAAATCCACAAATTATTATTATTAATGTTCTTTAACAAGCTACAGTACTTACTGCACAAAGTTAACTCCCAAAATAAAACTGTGATTCAAGTAAATTCTACAGTCCATGTCAGCGCAACTACTCTTAATGTGAATAGGAAAACCCATATCAGATCAACATGATTAGATTGAACACGGTTCCCAACCTTTTTTGTTCTAAGGCACACCTGGCATAGCCAAAAGATCCCAGGGCACACCTAGATATCGTGTGTGTGTGTGTGTGTGTGTGTGTGTGTGTGTGTGTGTGTGTGTGTGTGTGTGTGTGTGTGTGTGTGTGTGTGTGTGTGTGTGTGTGTGTGTGTGTGTATATATTTTTTTTTCTTCTTTTGTTTAGTTTAGTTTATTTTGATCCACATCAACAGTTACACAAGACGTACCACACTATAATCCAATAATTCATGTTGAAGCTCAAAGCATCTATCTATCCATCCACCCACCCACCCACCCACACACACACACACGCACACAAAATATTTACTCATGTACACAAGATGTAATAAAGAAACCTTGAACATTGTGTAATGTCATTGGCCTACAAATATATAAACTTGGGTCAGTGCAATGATTTCACCTTCCCAGAGTAAAACCTATTTGGTACTAAACCCAATATACTTCTAAAAACACAATATCCAAACATTTATGACAGCACTCACCAAATAACCTTAAAAAGAAGAAAAAAAACGACAGACAGTCCCTCAGTTTCACCTATTTATTTTTTGAAACTTGTTTTGCTTTGATGTCATAAAGAAACCTGAACCTAACATCAACAGTTACTTTTCTTTGAAAACAGGCACACCGGTTGGGAAACACTGATGTAGACAATTCACTTCTAATTAAGGTGTGTAATGTTTCTATCTATCAATGATGAAACATAGATTCATTCAAGTTCATTTATTTAAGACTGGTCGGTGGCAGCACACAGCATACCTCAGGTCTCTTGGATATACTAGTATCTGTAAATGTTTGTAGACGTGGCCTATATATATAGCATGGTATGCTGGCAGGGTAAAAGGCATAGATGGTAGTAATGATGCCATCTAGTGGTTATTATAAATCATATCAACACAAGGTGGAGGCTGCTGGATAATATAATAACACTTCTTAGGCCTATATTAAAATTGTATTTCCAACGTGTGACAGTGACTGGCAAGTAGGCTAGTTTAACAATTACCAAGAGGAAAAGAATGAAGCATGACAAATATACCAACTACATTATCATTTATTACAAATAAACAGATGAATGCAGTTGGCCTAAATGTCAATCTCTGCAGCCTGAACAACAGGCTGGGCAGCGCTGCAGCCCTTGAGCGCCTCTCTGGGCTGGGGCGTCCGGCTCCGATGGCCTGATCTACCTCGGGAACAGCCGCGCCACCAGCTGCACCACCATCACCATCAGCAGCAGCAGCACAAACTTGCTCTCCTCCCAACACCAGAGCGGGCCACCAGCTACCAACTCCTCCTCCTCGTCTCTCCCGTGGACAGTTGACCCGTCGTGGCCTGCGAGTGAGGGGAGGAAGAAAAATAGCCTTGACCTTGACCTCATGCACGACCATTTTTAGTTATTTCATTTTGCTGAAACACTTGAAGGCCTGTTTTTGTTCATGGTTATTGAAGGCCTATTTTTGTTAATATTTTCTTGTATTATTATCATTATTAGTGTGATTGTCTGAAAATGTTTGGTAATAAAAACCATGGCAGGTTAATTAAGCAAAAAATATGAGTACTTTTTCCACTCCCTCTCCCATCTGAAATGAAGCGTAGAAACAAAACATTTTAGAATATGTCCACGGCCAAAGAAATGCCTACATTGACTGCAACCATTTACATTTTTTGTTTAGTAAGCGACTTGGAGTACAATAAAAGCGCTATATAAGTTACATGTATTATTATTAGTATTAGTAAGTGATTGCACTTAATTACTGACAAAGCAGGCTGCAGATGACATGACTAGCAGTGTCACAGCTCAGCTGCCAGCTGGTCCCTCAATGCCCCTGCTGATGCTGGCACTATACTGTATTTACATTTGGAGTCGGCATCTGCACTTCAGCTTGCCGCCTTCTAAAATTCGATATCTGTCCTTCTTGAAGTCCAGCACCATTCCATGACGTTAGGCAATGTTGTGCAACACACAGCATACCACAACGAAAGATGCTACCTTCTGAGGACCGTACTGCAAGACCCCACCTGACCTGTCCATACAGCGGAACCGCATTTTCAGCTGGCCAAATACTCGCTCAATGACAACTCGTGCACGTGAGTGTTTTCTATTGAAAGAAAACTCGCGCACACTTGTAGGCATAATGAATGGCACCGTGGACCACGTCCTTAATGGATAGCCATTGTCTCTAACAGTCACCCATCCAGAGGGGAACTGCACGAATTACAGACTGTTCCATAATAAAGGCATTGTGGCTTCCTCCAGGATGATATGCGTAAACATTTAAGATGTAATCATTTGCATCGCATATCACCTGGACGTTGATGGAATGGGTTCCCTTACGGTTCACATAAGCGCCACTGTTCAGAGTCGGAGCCCGAATCAGAACATGTGTGCAATCGACTGCGCCCAGAAGTTATAACCCTAGGGAACCCATTTGTTGCCAAAAAAATCCTGCTTTAAGTTCTTCAATTGTGCAATGGTCCCTCTTGCACACTCTCTGTCAGTAGATTTATACTGTCCTATTTTACGTAAGAAAAAAATAATAGTTAGGAATATGCCCTTAGTTTACTATCACTGAATTAAACATTCACCTGCTGTTTAATCTCAGTCCAATCTATCCGGATGTACTCGTCCTGGGCCCAGGGCAATCCTAGTTCCAGCTCATTTGGGGTGTAGCAAGGATTCGAAGATCAGCACGTCTATATGTTGTGACAAACCTGAAATCCTTGCCAATATTAGGGTCGACGGGAATATATTGGGCAGAGCTGACACCACTATCCAGGAACTGCATCCATCCGACTTCAATGTTAGGGAAATCAGCAGGTGCTTTGAGTATTATTTCGGCAGTTGCCTGGAATCCAGGCGATGATAGTCGAAACTGTGTCAATTGTGTTTCTGACCATTGTGATTCTAGATCAAGTTTATGCCCGATGTTTACGTCACTTATTTAGTGCTGGATGCTGTTTGTAATTGCTTGTGCAAACGTCAGCTCCGACATGTTGAGCTCCGACTCCGACTCCGGCTCCGACTTCCAATCCAGTCCTCTGTTTGAACTTCTCTTTGCTTCTCACTGACCTTTTTTTCTGAAAACCAGAAATATATCTATTCAAATTAAAGTCATTCTGCATTATATTAACAGTCAAATATATTAGAAAAAATAATTTGCATTTGTCCATGTTCATTTTTGAAATAAAATATTTTGTTTTGCATTACTAGAAAAAAAAGATTCACAAACCATATACATTTCCTATGTAAAGTGGAGGACATTATGAAAATGTCCTCACCACGGCTTGGGTCGGCCTCAACAATACAGACGGGCCCGGGGGATGCCACTAACCCGAATGCTTTTTCCGCTCCCATGATGTCATCTTGGTCATCACTGTTGGGGTGATGTTGGTCGTCTGCCTCCCTCATCAGGTCCACTTCCTGGTCGGTACATCTAGACTCATCTAGGGGAATTCTCTTCACTGCCACCGAACGTCTGTTAAATGTACAGAGATACAAGGTGTAATGGGAAACAGAAAAGGCACGCAGAATTTGCTATAATGCTATATGGATGAACATGCAAGATCATTATTAAGATTGATCTTCCAAATGTTTCCTTGCACATTCCAATGAAATGATTACGTTTGTTGTAATGTTCAGCTTAATATATACTCCATCGTGCAACAGTGCTGCTTTTTTGACAAAACAAACACATCTACAAGGTATCCACACCTTTCATTGCGACGCAATGACAACTTCGGCAAATGATAATCCTGATAAGCGTTGGTTTGCTTCAATGTTGACTTCTACTCGATGCCTGTTGATGACTTATGATTTGATATGCTGAGATGATCAGATCAGGTAATAAAGTTAACTGACCTGAATATGTGAATATGAGAATATATGAAAAGTTTAAAATTGTCTACTCTTCATACTTTGCAATGATTTTTAGAAGGATATACATATTGTTATACTTACAGCAACTCTTGCGTTATTTATTTGCCGGGACACATTTTTATTAAGTGTGCCTGCCATGTAATGGCAAAACACTTATTGAGATCCTCCATATTTATTAATATTTATCGCAACAAAGTTCGGTCGTCCGTAACAGCTGCACGGTTTACACTACCGCCGCAATATATACATCAAAACGTGCGGCTTGGTCGGGAATGATGTGCTCGGAAACAATTTTCCGTCACGCGTTACCATGGTGACGTTATTAGCAAAAAACAGCTAAACTCCGCCCCTTTTGGCCGCACGTACCGCGCAAAACGCTTCTCCTCCCACACGGTGTACTCGTTAGTCGCAATGTATATATCAAAACGTGCGGGACGACCGTCCCACTTACCGCATTACTTTTTTCGCCGTTTCGCGTTACCACGCCCACGTTATTAGCAAAAACATGTAGCCGCGCCCCCTTTCAGTCCCAAATTCAGACTCATTCTCACTTGACTTACTCTTCATCATCATCCCCCATTCACACCCATGTTAACCATCATCATCCTCACTCCCCCATTCACTCCCATGTTAACGGTTACGGGGAGGGGGGGAAACCACCCAGAGACTCTAGGGCTCCTGCTATAATCCATGTGGCAGCTGTAACCACCAATGAGCTTCGTGTGTTCAAGCTCCGCCCCCTCTGTCTTCCCATTGGCTGGGCTTTAAATGGCCATAACTTCTGTTTGCAGCATGGTACCGCCCCCAAACTTTGTCATGGACTTTCTTTTTTAACGAAAAAAAAAATTTTCCGACATTTTTGTTTTTTCTTCATTTTTTTTTCCGATTTTTTTTTTTTTACACCAAAACACTTTTTGAAGGGTATGCAACTCGATGGTCCAACCCGGACTTGGACCTCTTCACTTCCGGTTTCAAAAGTGCCCAAAATGATCTGAAATTTCACCTACCCCCCCTAAATTGGGGTATGCGAACACAACCGTCACAACAGGAAGTGGATATATCACTTCCGGTTTGGAAAAGTGCCCGAAATGCTCCGAAACTTCGCCTACCCCCACTAAATGGGGGACTGCAAACAATAGTACAATGGGCACTTTCTGCGTCAGACCTTCAGAAGTGGGCGAAACAAGCACTTAAACCCATTTAAGTAATTGTTTATATATTTTTTTAAATTATTACATTTTTTTCAAACGTTGTTTTAGATGCTCATTTTTACCTTACCTGCAGACTACGCCCATACCCACTTCACACCATTCCCCCAGTCCCCAACAGGCTCAGCGGTTAGTAGAATACTTTCTCTCCCAAAAGCACAAGGCGGGATCTCGTCCCTATACGACATCATATCATCTCTGAAAGTGTTATCGCTCGCGGGGGTCAGAGGTAAATGGGAAACGGAGCTTGAGTCTGATCTGACAGATGCACAGTGGGAAGAGGCAGAGCCTAATCCAGTTCAAAACCTTGCACAGGGTTCATTTCACAAAAGCCAAACTTAGTAACCTTTTCCCGGGAACGAGCGACGCCTGTGACAGGTGCGGCCTGTCTCCTGCCAATCACACCCACATGTTCTTCTCCTGCCCCAAGCTGGCCGATTTCTGGTCTAATTTCTTCGACACGCTAGGCAAAGTGCTAAATATCAACCTAGATCCATGCCCCCTGGTAGCCATCTTTGGGGTGCCCAACACACTTGCTGGTCGCTCCAGGAAGGAACTTGACGTTTTAGCCTTTGCCTCACTCATCGCCCGAAGGCGTATTCTCCTGCATTGGAAAGGCCCAAACCCACCATCCACCACTTCTTGGCTCAAGGACTTAATGTCATTTCTATCATCAGAAAAGGTAAAATACTCTCTAAGAGGCTCAACTGCCACTTTTTATGATAGATGGCAACCACTTATTTCATTCATTAACACCCTCACATCCCTTGACCCAGACTGATCCTAAATAATAGAAATACTCCTTCTCTGAGGTGAGCACCTCTGACACTTTGTTAACCCCGCCTTATTGTACCCTGCTTATAGATATATGTGAGTGTGTATGAATATGTATATATATGTGCTTATGTGTCTGTATATATATAGGCATATCCACTTCTGTTTTGTTTGTGTAAAACTCTGTCCTGTTTTGTCTTGATTTGTTTACTTTTGTTTTTTTGTTTTTGGTTAGCCCTTTGTTGCCCCTTGTCATCTCTCAGTCTTGTCTGTGTCCTGTCATGTCCCATAAAAACAAAAAAGAAACACGGTGATATGTTGATACCGTTAACTATCTTTTCTTTTCTTTCTCTGTACCACCTGTTTCACCAATAAAAGATAGAAAAAAAGAGACGCGTCCACACAAGAAGAGGGGAGTTTGCAGGTGCATCCTGTTTCCTGCCAAGGACGATGACGGTGACGTGGTTATGCATGAGGAAGACTGCAGCTTCCTCATGCATAACCACCTACACAACACACTGGATGAGGAGCCTTCAACCTCCAACATAAACCGGCTGATGAAGAGTATGAAAAAAAAGAATGCCTGTTTTCTTGAAAGGTTCCTGGAGGTGGAGGAGGACAGGAGGAGGGCAGCAGTATCACTTCATGATTGTGACAGCCTTGGTCGCCAGGAGGTGAAGAGGAGGAGGAGGACAAAGAAGAGACACGACCGGAGAGTGGTGGTGAAGAGCACGTCAGGGTTGACCGTCACCTTCAACAACAACAACAAAGCCAAGGCCCAGAGTGTTTATCCGGGAGCCCAAAGTCCCGTCCCGTCCACTTTCAGACGTGTTTCTTTCAGCCAGGTCCAGTGAAAATATTTTTTGGTTGTACGTGTGACAGTGACTAAGACCATTAACTCTCCTGAAAATACATTTTACATTTTACAATTTGAAAAAAAAAAAAAAAAAAAAAAAAAAAGTTGGCTGTGTGGACCGTTTATCCTCCCAGCAACGGCCCCGAAATTACGCCGGGTTCAAAGGAAAAGATAGCGTATGCCTATGTTTAGCTCCGGCATCCGAGCGAGGTGATGTTAAGGACTGTAAATGCGGCCTTGATCAAAAATAATACATGTTTAGCTCCGGAATCCGAGCAAGGTGATGTTAAGGAATGTAAATGCGGCCTTGATCAAAAATAATACATGTTTAGCTCCGGCATCCGAGCGAGGTGATGTTAAGGACTGTAAATGCGGCCTTGATCAAAAATAATACATTTGTTTAGGTTTAAATTAGGCTTTGAACTCCCTATACCCCATGATGTCCCGTTAGGTTGGCAGAGGAGGACTGTCTGTCTCGGACCCCCAGCCAGGAGGACCACCACCACAGTGACCAGCAGAATCATCTGTCACCACCTTGGTCGCCAGGAGGTGAAGAGGAGGAGGAGGGCAGAAGAGAGACACGACAGGAGAGTGGTGGTGAACAGTGCATCGGGCTTGATCGTCACCTTCTTGAAGAGAGACACGACAGGAGAGTGGTGGTGAACATCAGGCTTGACCGTCACCTTCTTCAACAATCGACAAGACAGTAACGGTAAGAGAACTGAAATCTCCTCTAAGAGAGTTATGGCCTGAAAGGCTCAGGATGGATATGTAGCTATGGAGCTAGCGCTGACATTATTTATCTATTTTTGTTTTAAACTTTTTTGGGGGTTTTTGACCTTTTTGGCATGGCATGAACAGGGATCTCCTTTTCTTATCAGAAGGATAGATGGAGCTTCTCTGTGTTACGCCCCCCTTTTACTTATTTTTCTATATGCATTTTCCATGAACATCCAGGATTTTTGCATGGATTTTGTTTTGTTTGCATGTGTTTTGCTGTTTGCATGTTCTTTATTTTTTGTTTTCCTTTTTGCATGGAACTTTGCTTTTGGATATATTTGGGAAGGATAATGCCCCTGCTAATATTTAATGGTTATGGACTGGAGTTATTGGACATGGAAATGGCAAATGCAATCTTTTTTTTTTTTGTGCAGAGTGACCGGCTGATGAAGTCAATGAAAAAAAAAAAACGCCGGTTTTGTTTGTTCTGAGGAAGGTTCTGAGCCTCCTCCCGGCCCAGGAGCTGTACCGCCATGCCGTTCTGGTCTGCCACCGCTGGAAAGACGTCATCCAGGACCTCAAGTTTGTTCCCCTGAAGAAGCGGTACTACCGGTATCTCATGGGAGAAAAAAGTGCCATGTCCACAGTCAGGACGATACTTGGAGAGAGTTGCATTCTTCTGGAAACTAATGACAAAAAACAACAGTGTCAGAGCGTCTGTCAACTGGTCAGCTTGATGGCTCAACACCAGCCTGGTGAGAGGGTGAGGCCTGATGACGTTCAGCAGTGTGTAAAGAGACAAGTAAAACACTAACAAAAAGATAAATATTGTGAAATTGCACATTTGTAAATATTGTAAATAGTTATGTAAAGGTTTTTCTGTTGCCTTTCCTGTCTGTGTGCGTCATTAAAAAGTTACAATGTTAACACTTTAGTCATTATTTTATCCTGTCATATAATGACATACATGGTAAAGGATGTAGGGTTGGTTGAATTGATGGTAGCTTGGGGAGTTTATCAAATGTAATATATACATTGAAGTGTTATTCTTTGTGTCTTGGCATCCATATTCTGGGGATGCAGATCTACAAGATCACAATTCAATCGATTGCTGTTGTTCTAACTATAATGAGGTCTACATTATTCTATCATTTGAACTTTAGTTCTGTTACACTAAATAATGTTGTTTGAAGTATCCTGAGTATTTCCATCTTTGTTTCTCTATAGTTTGACTCCACTATACTTCCGACCAAATACCAAATATTGTACATTTTACTTCACTATTTGACACCTAGCAACTAAGTAATGACATCATTGGTTATTTGATTCTTAATTTTAATGATAGAAAACCTACAATAACCATGACGTTGTGAGCTTGTAGATCGGCTATTTTTGGCTAAAGTTCTCCTCAGAAAAGGGACGCTAGGGTAAAAAAGAAAATCATTTCAGACAAAGATTTGACGGACCCCCTGTAGTAACTCTGGTCCTCAGAGACTTAAAGAAATAAAAACGTTTATGTTTTATTTTACCGTACTTATATATGTTATGCTCCAATTGTAGCCTAAAATATCTAAGTAATGTAAAATAAAACGTAAACATTAACTGCTGTTCAGCAGCACTTTGTAACTCATGTTTTGAAAAGTGCTATAGAAATAGAGTTATTATTGTTATCATTGCCTACTTAAACCCTCTATATGTATACATATCTGTTTGATTTATTCAACTGAGACATTGAGTAAATTCCTAATATACACCTTTATACTAAGTTTGTGTCTTCAATGCTACTGAATACAAGGTAAGTGGTGATGTGGATTTTGAAATATTCATCATCACACATGAGCATTAAGCAATACAAATGAGATACAGAAATGTTTAGTTTGGTACATACCAACATATCCATCAGACAAATGTAGTGAGCTTTTTATTCTGTCACAGCCAGGTGTATCCATCCCAGAAGACATTTCTGAAAAATGCAAATGTAGTGAAAAAAAGGATTCCATCACTTATCTTAATGAGTGTGACACCATCTGTGCCCCGGTAAATACGCATGAAAAAAATATCCACGTCAATATTAGATGATAATTGAAACCAAACAATACATTAATTTAGAAACTATAGCATACATTGTATTAAATGTCCACCATGTTTTTTCATATCAAGCCTATAAATCACAACTCCTGTCCACTGATTGACTGCAGCAGCAACCTGCCTGGCAAACAACATGGCGACATCAACGCCTCAAGAGCCGCGTCCAGGGACCCACAAGAAGAGGGGAGTGTGCCGGTGCATACTTTTTCCTGCCAAGGATGATGACGGTGATGTGGTTATGCATGAGGAAGACTGCAGCTTCCTCATGCATAACCACCTAAACAACACACTGGATGAGGAGGGCGCAGATGACCGGCTGATGAAGGTCATGAAAAAGAAGAACGCCCGTTTTCTACAAAGATTCCTGGAGGTGGAGGAGGACAGGAGGAGGGCAGCAGTATCACTTCATGATTGTGACAGCCTTGGTCGCCAGGAGGTGAAGAGGATCAGGAGGACAAAGAAAAGACACGACAGAGTGGTGGTGAAGAGTTTGTCAGGGTTGACCGTCACCTTCTCTAACAGCAACAAAGCCCATTGATTGACTCAGACTGCAGCTGCAAACCTGGCAAACAACATGGCGACATCAACACCCCACGAGTGCAGGTGTGTCCTGTATGCCGCTAAAGAGGATGATGGTGACGTGATAATGCACAACGAAGACTGCAGCTTCCTCGTGCACCACGCTCTGGATGAGGAGCCCCGAGCAGACTTCAAAATTGACCAGCTGATGAAGTCCATGAAAAAAAAAGAGTCAGGCTTGCAGGCCTATCGCCAGGAGGTGAAGAGGAGGAGGAGGGCAGAAGAGAGACACGACAGGAGAGTGGTGGTGCTATATGTAATTGTTATATACTGGAGTTATTGGACATGGAAATGGCAAATTCTTTATTTTTTTCTTTTGTGCATGGATATAATGTGTGTGTCTGTTGTCTATTTTGACAGGCCCGAGCAGATGACCAGCTGATGAAGTCGGTGAAAAAAATGGAACGCTGGTTTTGTGCAAAGTTTCCTGGTGAGGATATACTACAAATCTTATTGGATTTAGTTAATAATTTGATGAGTTAATTGTAGATAAGCTGTTTTTGAGTTAATTATCGGTGATCTTGTATTTTTGCTACAAGGAACCTGCAAAGGTTCCTGGAGGTGGAGGAGAACGGGAGGGCAGAGGTGAGGCCATCCAGGCCAGATTTCTTGGATGCCACCGGCATGCAGGCCTATCGCCAGGAGGTGAAGAGGAGGAGGAGGAAGGCAGACGTGAGTGGTGCTATTATGTAATGGTTATGGACTGGAGTTATTGGACATGGACATGGCAAATTCTATATTTTTTTCTTTTGTGCATGGATATAATGCAATCACAGAGGAGGACTGTCTGTCTCGGACCCCCACTCACGAGCAGTCAGGTGGAGTGTGCAGGTGATGACCTTGTTTTGAGATATTAGCATTTTCTTAGTAGTAGTTAGCAAAACATTACCAACCATTTCTAAATAATGTTCTAAATGTTTGATAAACATCATTGGTCATTTGAATTTCATTCATAAAACAATCTTTTCCTCATTGGAGTATTGTTGTGTAGACCTTTCAAATCAAGGACAGTTTATTTTCATACTGTACTTAAATAAATGTAATACAATGGCATCCTCTTAAATCATTAGGACACATCTGCACTGGATGAGGAGCCTTCAACATTGACCGGCTGATGAAAAAAAAGACCGCCTGTTTCCTGCAACGGTTCCTGGAGGTGGAGGAGGGCGGAGGTGAGACAGTCACAGAGGAGGGCCGTCTGTCTCGGACCCCCAGCCAGGAGGACCACCACCACAGTGACCAGCAGAATCATCTGTCACCACCTTGGTCGCCAGGAGGTGAGTGCGGCCACTCCAATCTACACCAATGACAGCGGGCCCCAGCTTCCCGTGACCCATGAGCAACATCAGATCCTAAGCCATGACATCAGGAACGACCACATGGTCAAGATCATGGCCTTTGCAGGTACTGGGAAGACCACCACCCTGGTGAGGTATGCCGAACACACCTGAAGTTCCTCTACGTGGCCTTCAACAAGTCAGTGGCCGAAGAGGCACAGGACTATCCACTCCATTTTCAAACTGTCTGGCCTCAAACCCCTATAGTCCGGGAGCCAGGCCCAGCCCTCAGGATGTCATCTGCTAAATTTTTTTCACTATGATTTCCTGTTAGCATATACCTTGGGCCATCACAAGTTCATACTGACCACCCCCAACTCGGGGCCGTTTGGTCTCAGGGGCCCCAAAACCCCTTTTTTGGGCCGAAATTATGTTAATGGCAATATTAATTTACTAAAATTACATAAATTGTCTTACACATATGAAATTCCGCATGGACTATCCTGACACATAGGGGTAAGTAGCAAAATAGGATTCTAGTGCTTGCTACCATTGTATTTTTAAATATGACCTACAACATCCCCAGAAACACGAAAAAAATACTGCCCGCTTGACAAATAACAACAAAGATGATTATTTTCCAGCACTTCATGGTGCATATCACTGCCTCAATTGTATATAGAAAACTTTCCATGTCCCTAAGCTTCAATTTGAGCCCAAGATGACCTTTGTATCTTGAAAATTACTCTTTCTGTAGTCAATAGTCTGCACTATACCTCGAATCTCAGAAAATGGAATATTCATAGTCATAGTAGAGGCCCTAGAAGGGGTCCACACGCGATTGCTTATTTCTTTTCTAGTTTGGATTTTTGGCATCCATAGGACCTCTTATATAGGGAATTCGATGATTCCAAGAAAAAAAGCGGTCCAAAGTGTGTTTTTTTCAATGTTTTATTACCCCTATGAGACCTGCAGGATTGCTGAGTGGAACGGCGGCAAGACTGTCTTTCGGAGACTGTGGCACAATCAAATTTAGACGTAGCCCAAAGATAGAGATACCATTTAATTCTAGACAACCTCAGGTTTCCAATGCGACCAACGGTGCCATGCTACCTTGTCGGGAAGGGGGCTAAATACTTAATGATTCAAAAATGATTCGGCCATCACCATTTTCCAAATGGTCCCTTGACCTGTCACCTCAATATATGTGAATGTAAATGGATTACATGGATACCTACAAGGCTCCCCTGTACAGACATGTCAAATTTATGCCAATCTCATGCAGTTTCGGGCAAGAACCAATGCAGTTTTTTGCATGTAGTACAAATATGTAATTTCAACCTATTGTAAAACGAGACCACTTTACTGTATCTATAGCTGTATGAGACCACTGTACTTAATCTAGACCACTGTACTGCATCTATAGACCACTGTACTACATCAAAAGACCACTGTACTGTATCTATATACCATTGGTTCAGTGGTCTACAGAGCCTGGGAGGGCCCCAGTGGGGGGTGGTCACCGCGAAGACTCAGTAGATGCAGTACATTGGTCCACAGATGCACTACAGTGGTCTACAGATGCACTCCAGTGGTCTACAGATGCACTACAGTGGTCTACAGATGCACTACAGTGGTCTACAGATGCACTCCAGTGGTCTACAGATGCACTACAGTGGTCTACAGATGCACTCCAGTGGTCTACAGTTGCACTACAGTGGTCTATAGATACACTAGTGTGGTCTACAGATGCACTACAGTGGTCTATAGATACACTAGTGTGGTCTACAGATGCACTACAGTGGTCCATAGATACACTAGTGTGGTCTACAGATGCACTACAGTGGTCTATAGATGCAATACAGTGGTCTATAGATACACTAGTGTGGTCTACAGATGCACTACAGTGGTCTATAGATGCAATACAGTGGTCTACAGATGCACTACAGTGGTCTATAGATGCAATACAGTGGTCTATAGATGCACTACAGTGGTCTACGGATTCACTACAGTGGTCGATCGACACGGTCACGACTTTTTTCTGTTCTGGCCCCACAGTGGTGGAATGAACTTCCCACTGATGTCAGGACAGCAGAGTCACTGCCCATCTTTCGCCGCAGGCTGAAAACCCACCTCTTCAGGAAACACTACCCTTCCTCTTTACCTGGCCTACTTGTTAACTAGTTGTAGGAACTATTGTTGTATTGCTGTATTGGATCTTGCTTAGTCGATACATTTTTGTATTAGCTCGTGCTCATTTGATTTGGCTATTTTATCTCATGTGTTTAAGAAAGTAGGTAGCTGATATATTGCACTTTTACCTTGGCGCTAGGTATACTCTTGGTTGCTTGTTTTTACAGGAAATGCACTTAAGACTTCTGGTGATTAGTAGTTTCGTTCCCTACCTATGTTGAATGCACTTATTGTAAGTCGCTTTGGATAAAAGCGTCTGCTAAATGACTGTAATGTAATGTAATGTAATGTCTGCAGATGCACTACAGTGGTCTACAGATGCACTATAGTGGTCTATAGATACAGTAGTCAGTCTATAGATGCAGCACAATGGTCTATATATGCAGTACAGTGGTTTATAGATTCAGTACAGTGGGGTATAGATGCAGCACAGTGGTCTAGATGCAATACAGTGGACTAATACAGCTATAGATAAAATACAGTGGTCGCATATAGCAATAGATGCAGTACAGTGGAATCTAGAGGTAGTACAGTGGTCTAGATACAGTACAGTGGTCTTTAGATGCAGTGCAGTGGTCTTTAGATGCAGTACAGTGGTCTCATACAGCTATAGATACAGTAAAGTGGTCTCTTTTTACAATAGGTTGGAATTACATATTTGTACTGCATGCAAAAAAGAAACGGCATGGTTCTTGCCCGAAACTGCATGAGATTGGCATAAATTTGACATGTCTGTACAGGGGAGCCCTGTAGGTATCCATGTAATCCATTTACATTCACATATATTGAGGTGACAGGTCAAGGGACCATTTGGAAAATGGTGATGGCCGAATCATTTTTGAATCATTAGGTATTTAGCCCCCTTCCCGACAAGGTAGCATGGCACCGTTGGTCGCATTGGAAACCTGAGGTTGTCTAGAATCAAATGGTATCTCTATCTTTGGGCTACGTCTAAATTTGAGTGTGCCACAGTCTCCGAAAGACAGTCTTGACGCCGTTCCACTCAGCAATCCTGCAGGTCTCATAGGGGTAATAAAACATTGGAAAAAAACACACTTTGGACCGCTTTTTTTCTTGGAATCATCGAATTCCATATATTAGAGGTCCTATGGATGCCAAAAAGCCAAACTAGAAAAGAAATAAGCAATCGCGCATGGACCCCTCCTACGGCCTCTACTATGACTATGAATATTCAATTTTCTGAGATTCGAGGTATAGTGCAGACTATTGGCTACAGAAAGAGTAATTTTCAAGATACAAAGGTCATCTTGGGCTCAAATTGAAGCTTAGGGACATGGAACGTTTTCTATATACAATTGAGGCAGTGATATGCACCATGAAGTGCTGGAAAATAATCATCTTTGTTGTTATTTGTCAAGCAGGCAGTATTTTTTTTGTGTTTCTGGGGATGTTGTAGGTCATATTTAAAAATGCAATGGTAGCAAGCACTAGAATCCTATTTTGCTACTTACCCCTATGTGTCAGGATAGTCCATGCCGAATTTCATATGTGTAAGACAATTTATGTAATTTTAGTAAATTAATATTGCCATTAACATAATTTCGGCCCAAAAAAGGGGTTTTGGGGCCCCTGAGACCAAACGGCCCCGAGTTGGGGGTGGTCAGTATGAACTTGTGATGGCCCAAGGTATATGCTAACAGGAAATCATAGTGACAAAAATTTAGCAGACGACATCCTGAGGGCTGGGCCTGGCTCCCGACTACTAGTCATTGCAGTCATCTATAGACCTCCCAAGCTAAACCCCTCTTTTTTTCTCCGACCTGTCAGGGTTCCTCACCCAACTCTCTCTCTCTCTCTCTCTCTCTCTCTCTCTCTCTCTCTCTCTCTCTCTCTCTCTCTCTCTCTCTCTCTCTCTCTCCTCTCTCTCTCTCTCTCTCTCTCTCTCTCTCTCTCTCTCTCTCTCTCTCTCTCTCTCTCTCTCTCTCTCTCTCTCTCTCTCTCTCTCTCTCTCTCTCTCTCTCTCTCTCTCTCTCTCTCTCTCTCTCTCTCTCTCTCTCTCTCTCTCTCTCTCTCTCTCTCTCTCGGCTGCTAAAGGTTAGAAGTGGCATTTTCCAGCAGTGACAGGCGGTCAGTCACTTGGGCACGCCATTGAAGCAGGCACAGGAAATATTTTGATATATAATATTTTTACAATGGTGATCAGTTTGATGATGTTATCATATTTAAACTGGGGACCCCCCAAAATAATCATTTTTGAACTGGGGACCCTGTTTGACTTGTTTGACCCTTGTTGCCCAGATAAATATTGTGAAATTGCACATTTGTAAATATTGTAGATAGTTATGTAAAGTTTTTTCTGTTGCCTTTCCTGTCTGTGTGCGTCATTAAAAAGTTACAATGTTAACACTTTAGTCATTATTTTATCCTGTCATATAATGACATACATGGTAAAGGATGTAGGGTTGGTTGAATTGATGGTAGCTTGGGGAGTTTATCAAATGTAATATATACATTGAAGTGTTATTCTTTGTGTCTTGGCATCCATATTCTGGGGGTGCAGATCTACAAGATCCCAATTCAATCGATTGCTGTTGTTCTAACTATAATGAGGTCTACATTATTCTATCATTTGAACTTTAGTTCTGTTACACTAAATATTGTTGCTTGAAGTATCCTGAGTATTTCCATCTTTGTTTCTCTATAGTTTGACTCCACTATACTTCCGACCAAATACCAAATATTGTACATTTTACTTCACTATTTGACACCTAGCAACTAAGTAATGACATCATTGGTTATTTGATTCTTAATTTTAATGATAGAAAACCTACAATAACCATTTGAGTCCCAGGTTACACTTCGGCGATTTGAAAAAAGCCAAGCTACAATGCAATGTGTTGTGTGCTTGTAGATGTGCTATTTTCAAAAGCTAATTTCCTCTCAAATGCATTCTGAGCACATTGTATTTTCTAAGCTAAATGTTAGCTTGCATTTAGATGGATAAACCATGTTTCTGTTAATCAAGTGTGAAAACTGCAATGTGTTGAGGACGTGAAATGATAAGGATGTCCAGTTAGTAAACCAGTTTCACAATAGGATGGTACATTGATTATTACAAAATAATCATATTTGAACTGGGGCCCCCCCCCAAATAATCATTTGACCTGGTGACCCCTCAAAATAATCATATTTGAACTGCAGGGACCCCCCAAACCGACAAGCACTTTGGAAGTGTAGGAGTTGAGGCATTACATTTAGTTTGACTAGGTTCCACAGATGAATGTTGTGAAAAAAGGCTGCGAGGCGTAAACAAATGAAACAAATGAAATGCAGTGGGCATGCATGCAGCATTCATGCAGGTTGCGAAGAGAATGGAGTCACTCACACACAGGGGGTATAAATACACAAGGACTAACTACACACAGGTGAACTGAACTGGACAATCAACACTGGGATAGGCTGAGGGACTAAGAGGACACAGGTGGAAACACTGGCCAATCACAGGACAGGTTAGACAAGACAGTTACAGAACAGCAACACAGGAAACCAGGAGACACTAGATACTACAAAATAAAGGTGCACAACAGAAAACCAGGCCCGACCCTGCTTAGCTTCCGAGATCGGGCGTGTTCAGGGTGGTATGGCCGTAAGCAACAGCAGCCGATAGGCCTTATAGAGATGACAGGCACGCACACAGGCACACACACACACACACACACACACACACACACACGCACGCACGCACGCACGCACGCACGCACACACACACACACACACAGGGTCGGTCCATTTGGTTCCACTCTCAGAGTTACAGACCTGTAAGGGTCCATTTGGTTCCATTTGTACACTATCAGAGTTACAGACTAACAGACGGACGGACGGACGGACGGACGGACGGAAAGACAGACAGACAGACAGACAGACAGACAGACAGACAGACAGACAGTGAATGAATTTTGGACTAAATGACAGAACAAAATGCAAATGTCTGTAATTCTGAGAGTGTACAAATGAAATCAAACGGTCCCTTACAGATGTGCATTATGCAATGCTCAGTGTAGCCTAAGTGTTATTTAAAGGAGCACTTCACCCCTGGAAGAACTTGCAGTCACTAAATGTTAATAATATTTGTAGTAGATAACAGTAGAAAAATTTGAAATTTGCACCCTATGGCCAGAAAAATATAGAAGTCTGTGTGTTTTACTGGGGTTTGACTGGACTGCTGCATTACTACAATGACCATAATGCTTTGGGGCACTGCCCTTCATTGTGGGAGGGGAGGCTGCGTGGGGGTGTGGTCTACATTGTAACTTCCCCTCCCAGTTCTCACTACAACAACATCAACACATGTTGATGTTGTCATCAACACATACACATTGACCACTGACCAGTGTTGCCATGTCTGCTTATTATAAGCGACTCTGGGACTTTGTAAATATTGGTAGTTGTGGGTGACGTTTTTTTGGGCTTGTTTTTAAATACATAAATAAAATAATTGTGTACTTGTCCACGGACCCTCATCTGAAATTCTAATTTCTGCCAGGGACCCCAGATTTGTGTTGTTAAAATGTTTCAAAAATATTCCATACATTTAGCGCTTTTTTTCCTCAAGATGTCTTAGAAAATAGTCACATCTCACAAGATGGCAACACTGAATAGACTTCATGAATGTTCCATTCCGACTTCGTTTACATTTTTATTTACCCAATTTGGATCACAGAACACGACATGAAGCCATGTTCTTTCTTGGACCATGTGAAATCTGCCTCTTGTTGAACCAGCACACAGTTGGACCAGTACACATTGCAAGTTAGCTATATATACAGAAGGATATAACAGTCCCCAATCCCCATCATCATCGTCTCACCAGTGGCACTACTGCGCCAGCCAGGTGAAAATATTCAATCTTTGCTGCTGTTGTATTGTGTTCTGTATTGATTGCATCTTTTAGCAAACTAAATATATCATGTGTAAATTAGCAGAGTAGCACTAAACGTGTGTTCAACATTCCTTCCCAGTTCCCACCATGAAGACAGTCCGGTGCTGGTGACGTCCATCTGGGACTCAGGACATCCATGGCGATGAGACATAGTCAACAATATAATAATAAAACAAAACGTTTCATACTCATGGCATGTGTGATTCCTTATTTCTGAGAGCATAATGTTTCACTATCATGATGACATGCTAATGTTCAAATACCTTGTCATACACAGCCTAATCGTTTTTTTTTTTGTTCAACTGAGACCGTGATGATGATGATCATATGTAGAAGTAAATACTAATATATCATGTAATGGTTCAAAATAACCATTATAGAATTGTGGGTCATACATTTTGTCATTATGAATGCAATGTAAAATGTACCATGAACAATGAGTACAGCAAGCAGGGTATAAATGTAACCGTTTTATTTAGAAAAAGAATATATATGAATATGACTATCTCATAAGGTGAGTCCGAGGTCTTTCTTCATCAGCAGTTCCTCCATTCTGTCCTGTTGAAAATAACACATTAGATAATTAGACTTGTAGATTAGATATCATCCGAGGTGAAGCCTAATTTATAGTAATATTGCATGTGAGCCGAAAATAGCAGACCCACAAGCTCACAAAGTGTCGAGTCTGACGCGTTGTGAGCTTGTAGATCTGCTATTTTCGGGACCCGTCCGGCGAGTCTATGGACGAAATAGCCGTGACACATGACTGTCATGGCGGCGCTTCAACCTGGTGTTTGCACTTTCTACATGTACAATCCGTACATCTACATAAACGTTCAGATTTCAAATATAAAGTGCTTATCCCATGACCACGGATGTTACAATTTGAATCGGGTGGGTCTAAGTACCAGAATCTTCCGTATTATTGAATAAAAAAACATTTTAATCCGATCGGCGGCCATTTATTATGCCGACCCTATCGGTGGGGAGGTGTATTGCACTTCACATACATTATGTATCAATGAGAAAATGGCCACCGATCGGATAAAAATGCTTTTTTATTTAACAATACGACAGATACGGGTACTTACACCCACCCGATTCAAATTGTAACATCTGTGGCTATGGCATAAGCACTTTATATTTGAAATCTGACGAGAGACAAAGCATAAATTAGGCTTGTCACACAAGTGGTTTAGCTTAGCATTTGGCTAGCTATTGGAACGGTACGGTACAATGTAAAGAAGAATGGGCTGCGTGCATGCGTCTATCAGAAGTTACCTACACATCGTACACTACCCTAACTTTATTAATCTCTAACATTAAAGCAATCAAGTACAATTACACGTTGGATTATTATGTCAAGATGGCATAATGTTTACAGCAATCATACTTACTCTAAAGTAATCCATACAAACTGTGTCCACTGTCCAGCATTATTTCAGCACGCAGCCTGTTGAATTCCTCTGCGGCGGAGCTGCTCTTCTGTGTTTTATGGTTCAAATAAATATCTGTTGTGTTAGCGTTTCTCCAGTGGAGAATCTCCACTGAGTGTTTACCGACGCCATTGTACAATTGAGGAAGGGAAAAAAAGAAGGCTGGTCCCACTCTTTGGGAAACACCCCCTGGGGTGTGTGGGTTTGGTCTCACTGAAACACCATGTAGTGCGGACATAAGGTGAGCAGTTACTTCAGCGTCATTTGAGGCCAGCTTTGGGCTCATTTGAGGCGTGTCGTATATGAGGACACATACATACAGCATAGTCACACAGATACAGACACATACACATACACACAGGCACACACAAGGCCTCACACACACACACACACGCACACGCACACGCACACGCACACGCACACACACACACACACACACACACACACACACACACACACACACACACATACTCATTCCAGGCCCCTCACACACACACACACACACACACACACACACACACACACACACACACACACACACACACTCATTCCAGGCCCCTCACATACACACACACACACACGCACGCACGCACGCACGCACACACACACATACCCACTCCCAAGCCTAGACAGATTGATGACCCCCCAAACATTAACATACACACACACGCACGTATCACGCACCCACATACACACACACACAGTATCTTATATAAGTTAGGACACACGCACACATTTACCCATAAAGCAGACAACACTACATGATTTACATTAAGAGTACATACATGCACGACGCATGTATGCACACACAGGCTCACTCCAATGCCTTATAGGGACAAATACTGCTATCTCCATCCCTGCACGTTTGTCTAATCCACACACACATGTATGCGCATCGCCATCACGCACGGACATCTTACCCCCCACACATGTGGACAGTGAGAGCACATACATACACATACATGAACAACCAACATATAAGTACCTCAGACAGGACAATAGCCCCAGAGCCTTACCACGAGAACCTTGCTACGATGTACTAGAGAGAGACAGCCCGTTAGACTGACCATGTAACCATTTTCTTCAATAAACCCTATTTTTATTGTAACTTCATTTTTGCCTGACTGACTCGCTCATTTTCATAGCCACCATCCTCTCCAAGGCCAGACTCAAGATACCACAGGCGTGAGTATCATCTCACAGATAGAAAATCTAAAAACACAGATACAACACAAAAAACACACCAGGATCATGTTTATGGGTCCTAGACCTCATAAAAATAGGATTTTTTAACAAAATCTGTGAAGTTTCCCTTTAACCAAATGAACCCCATTGACTCAAAACATTCATTTCCTTTGATCTCAAACACGATAAAAATGTACTTCTTACCACTGGTCTTATATAGGCCTTATATACCTGTAGATGACAGTGGCCCTGTCTGTCTGTCTGTCTCAGACTCACTCACTACCTACAAATAAGACACCAATAAGGTCAGCCGGTCAGCCACTTTTGACTGCATGGGACACTATGGTGACAATGCGGTCGAGGCAAGCAATGTACCCATTTTTATATGCACCACATCCATTGGTGATGTGTGCAATTGATTGTAGGTGTTGTTCAGAATCATAATGATTTATACAGAGTGGACTATGGATTGTCAGGATACCAGATTGACAGATTGTACTTGGTTGGTAATACTTGCATTCTTGCTTTGATGGTACATAATTTTTGTACATCGAATGTGAAACAGAATGATCAGCGGAATCAACACAGGCCAACTTTCCCTGTAGTCAAAGTCCACGCCAGTGTTGTTTGGCCTCAGTCTGTTTCATATTAAGCAGAACCCTTCTAGCTGTGTCTTCCTATAGTGTAATGGAGAGTAGCCTCCACTACCACAGTGGGTACATCCACACATGAGCGCACGCTAGCGCAAATTCGGCGCCTGGAAGTGGGAAGTCCCATCCACTCCCATGTTAAGTGAAAAACCGGAAATCAGCATTATTAAGAATAGCATAATAATACATGAAATTACTATCCAAAATAAATGAGAAGTGTCTTTTTATTAATTCTACAGTTTGACACACAAACGTGGGCTACAAAAAACGAAACATCTCTGTGCTGTATTGTCATAAATTCCACTCTTCTACCATAATATGAATCTGTCAATCATAGTTATTGATTTAATTCACACGTATGTCTGTATTTGTTTGTTTGTTGATGTGGGCAACGAGTCTCCTTTTAGTTTGTTTAATGTTTTCTTTACTGCTTGTCAGAATTAACTTACTTGCAGTTAACTATGGTATTCCCTTATGCCAGGGGTCTTCAACGTTTTGAGGCCAAGGACCCCCTAGCTGAGAGAGAGATGAAGCAGGGACCCCCTCTATGTTGTATAAAATGGTGTTTCAGATAAACTTTTGCTGCTCTTTTTTCTCTCTACACACCTATAACTCTTTGCCCAAAATAGCCGATCTACAAGCTCACAACGCCTCGCTGCGCGAGACGTTGTGAGCTTGTAGATCGGCTCTTTTTGGCTAAAGTTCTCCTCAGAAAAGGGACGCCCTAGCGTTCAAGTGGATAAAGTAAAAAAGAAAATAATTTCAGACAAAGATTTGACGGACCCCCTGTAGCAACTCTGGTCCTCAGAGACTTAAAAAAATAAAAACGTTTATGTTTTATTTTACCGTACTTATATAATTTATATATATATATATATATATATATATATATATATATATATATATATATATATATATATATATATATATATATATCAATTTTCAGAAAGCGGAAGTGATACATCCAGTTTGCAGTGAAAGAAATAATTGAAAAATCAATAAAAAATAAACCAGAACCTAAAAAAGGAATATAAAAAATATAAGAAATTGAATCAAAAAGGAGCATCTAAAACAATGTTTGAAAAAAATCTAATATTTTTTTGTAATATCTAAAAAATTACTCAAATGGTTTTAAGTGCTTGTTTCACCCACTTGCGAAGGTGTGATGCAAGAACTGACCATTCTATTATTGTTCGCAGACCCCCATTTAGGGGGGGTAGGCGAAGTTTGGGAGCAATTTGGGCCATTTTCAGAAAGCGGAAGTGATACATCCAGTTTGCTGTGGAAAAAAGAATTGAAAAATCAATAAAAAATAAACCAAAACATAAAAAAGGAATATAAAAAATATGAGAATTTGAACGGAAAAAGGGGCATCTAAAACAATGTTTGAAAAAAATCTAATATTCTTTTATAATATCGAAAGAATTACTCAAATGGTTTAGAGTGCTTGTTTCACTCACTTCTGAAGGTCTGACACCAAAAGTGCCCATTTTGTTTGCAGTCCCACATTTAGGGGGGGTAGGCAAAGTTTCGGAGCATTTCGGGAAATTTTCAGAAACCGGAAGTGAATAAATGGTTTTGAGTGGTTGTTTCGCCCACTTCTGAAGGTCTGACGCCAAAAGTACAAATTATACAATTGTTTGCAGTCCCCTATTTAGGGGGGGTAGGCGAAGTTTGGGAGCATTTTGGGCAATTTTCAGAAACCGGAAGTGAATAAATCCACTTCCGGATGTGACGCTTTAGTTCGCAGATCCCTATTTAGGGGGGGTAGGTGAAGTTTCGGAGCATTTCGGGCACTTTTCAAAACCGGAAGTGATATATCCACTTCCTGTTGTGACGGATGTGTTCGCAGACCCTAATGTAGGGGGGGTAGGCGAAGTTTCAGATCATTTTGGGCACTTTTGAAAGCGGAAGTGAAGAGGTCCAAGTCCGGGTTGGACCATCGAGTTGCATACCCTTCAAAAAGTGTTTTGGTGTAAAAAAAAAAATATCGAAAAAAAAAAAGTTAAAAAAATAATAATTAAGAAAAACAAAAAAATGTCGGATTTTTTTTTTTTTTCGGAAAAAAAAAAGTTTGTAAAAAAATAAAGTCCATAACAAAGTTTGGGGGCGGTAGCATGCTGCAAACAGAAGTTACGGCCATTTAAAGCCCGGCCAATAGGAAGGCAGAGGGGGCGGAGCTTAAAAAAATCGGACCAAAAGAAAGTTCGTAAAGAAAGAAAGTCGATAACAAAGTTTGGGGGCGGTACCATGCTGCAAACAGAAGTTACGGCCATTTAAAGCCCGGCCAATAGGAAGGCAAAGGGGGCGGAGCTTTAAAAAAATCGGAAAAAAAGACAGTTCGTGAAGAAAGAAAGTCGGTAACCAAGTTTGGGGTTACCATGCTGCAAACAGAAGTTACAGCTATTTAAAGCCCAGCCAATAGGAAGACAGAGGGGGCGGAGCTTCAACACACGAAGCTCATCACCATTTGTTGCTATAGGAAGACAGAGGGGGCGGAGTTTCAACACCTGAAGCTCGTCCCCATTGGTTGTTACAGCTGCCATATAGATTATAGCAGGAGCCCTGGGGTTCCTGCCCCATAAAAGCCAATAGACTTGATGTGTCCGAGTCCAAGACAAATAGTCTAGTAAGGAACAATATACTGAGACAGCCAGAGTAAGAGAGACAGGTATATCGAGGAGAGAGAGAGACAAGTAAGCAAAGAGAAGATGAGGACAAAACTCCAAGCCGAAAGAGAGTCGAAGGATAGCAGCTTTGATGAAGAACCAGCTGCCATTCAAATTGCCAGCTCTGTAACCAGCCAGAGAAAAGGAGGTGGAACTGAAGAAACAAGATCTTACCAAGACGTTAACTCAGCAAGGAGAAGCAAAGATAGATCTGATGACTTACACAGGGAAGCGAACCACAAATGTAAGCAGTGTGGTAAGAGTTTCAGTACGTCAGGTACTTTGAAGGCACACCTGCATGTCCACACTGGAGAAACGCCTTTCCACTGCAAACAGTGTGACAAGAGTTTCAGTGTCTTAAGTAATCTGAAGAGACACCAGTATGTTCACACTGGAGAGAAGCCTTTCTCCTGTAAACAGTGTGACAAGAGTTTCAGTATCTAATCTGAAGAGACACCAGCATATCCACACTGGAGAAAAGCCTTACCTCTGTAAATAGTGTGACAAGAGTTTCAGTACGTCAGGTGAACTGAAAATGCACCAGCGTGTCCACACTGGAGAAAAACCTTTCCTGTGTAAACGGTGTGACAAGAGTTTCAGTGTATTACTTGCTCTCAAAACACACCAGCGTATCCACACTGGAGAAAAGCCTTACCTCTGTAAACAGTGCGACATGAGTTTCAGTCAGTCAGGTGAACTGAAAATGCACGAGCGTGTCCACACTGGAGAAAAACCTTTCCTGTGTAAACATTGTGACAAGAGTTTCAGTAATTTATGTAATCTCAGAAGACACCAGCCTATCCATACTGGAGAAAGGCCTTTCCTTTGTAAACATTGTGACAAGAGTTACAGTGATATAAGTGCTCTCAAAAGGCACCAGCTTATCCACACTGGAGAAAAAACCTTTCCACTGTAAACACTGTGACAAGAGTTTCAGTCAGTCAGGTGAACTGAGGAAGCACCATCTTCATTAGGGTCCGAGCACTGCACAGTAGTGCGAAGCCCTATTGAAACTGCAATGATTATTATTATTAGGGCCCGAGCACTGCACAGTAGTGTGAAGCCCTATTGAAACTGCAATGATTATTATTAGGGCCCGAGCACTGCACAGTAGTGCGAAGCCCTATTGAAACTGCAATGATTATTATTATTCTTCCGATTCTTCCCGATAATGAAACGGGAAAATGAAGGCTTACACGTGCTCCAAAAGTTACGCAACTGTGCACACACATCATCAGGTGTGAAAAATTACGTATAAAAAAAAAAAGTGGGCGTGGCCTAATGGCTCAATAGCGCCCCCTACAAAACTTCGTGCTTCAAGCCCGACAATACGGTTTCACCTACATGTATAAAAATCGGTACACACCTGTATCATGTCCCAATTTACGAAAAAGTCTCTTGGAGCCATGACCAAAACCAAACAGGAAGTCGGCCATTTTGAATTGATAGTGGCGTTTTGGTGTATTTCACGCCATTTTCACGGGTTGTACTTTAACAAACTCCTCCCAGGCGGATTATTGGATCCGCCTCAAATTCGCTCAGAGTACACAAAAGACGTTAACGATGAAAAGTCATCAAAAGCTTGAGTTTTCGTAAAACGGCGGGACCGTGGCAAAGCGTCAAACTTCAACGCCAAACAGGAAGTGAGAATAGCCGATCTACAATTCATATTGGCTGGCCTTTAAACAGCCATAACTTCGGTTGGCAGCCTGCTACTCTCCATGCTAAATCTTATTACCTCCACTCCCTTTCTAACACAATAGCTCACTAGGCTTACACAATACAAAGAACTCAACACTCAATCTCACTCGCTACAATCTCACTCTACAGCTATAACTATAATAATCTACTCTCTAATCTAATCTATCTATATCACTCTCTCACTCAATCACATCTATCTATCACAACTATAACACTATTACTATAACTAAACTAACTCAAACTCACACACTCGCTCAGTCTCTCAGTCTCTCTCTATCGATCGATCACAGCTCTCTTTCTCAGTCAAATGGCTCGGTAAACACAGGTTTGGATGCACAGGAAGAAGGCGATCTGCCGGTCCTCTTTCATGTAGCTGTTACAGGCCTCAGGAATGAGTTACCTGTTAGCAGATGTGTCCTGTTTTGTACAGGGAATATATATAGACAAGAGACGTTAGGTTGTTCTTCAAAGCAGGCTGTAGTCTGTCTCATTTATTCACAGAATCTTAGTTTCATTTATTTTCTCTTTCTCTTAATTTCAATCATATATCTCATATTCTCAATTATCACATATATGGGTCATTCCAGAATTGGAGGACATTTGGGCTTCCGAATTTTTGAAAAAATAACCTTCTATTTGACCATTTTCTGTTATATATTCATCAATAATAGGTAATATACTATCAAAAGCTTGATTAGCTCAGCTCAGGCATCAAAGGTATTTTTTATTACATGTTTTATATGTGTTATAGTAACAGGGCTGCAAGTAACAGGATTGCAAATCTATGCTAATGTTAGCTTTTTCTCAGGAATAGAAGCTAGCTGTTTAGCTAGATGTTAGCATTTACCAAGAGGACAAACTCACATAAATAAATAAGTAAATCTTTTTTTGTCAAGTATTTATCTTATTCTGGAAATATGCATAACAGGGTTGCGTGAGGCAGGTTGAGACATTCAAGTAAGGCTGACAATGTTATAAAAATATGAATAATAGAAGTGAGGAGATGCCTTTGCTCTACCTATGATGTTAGGAAAGTGTTTGATGATGTCACTTCTAGTGTGTCATGTGACTCACACTTTTCTTCTTCTTTTACCATGCTAAAAGGTTTAAGGTAACAGGGTTGCATGCAAGTTGTGGGACAGGTTCCTTGCATAATAATACTTATTTAAAATATTAGGTTAATTAAAACATATGTTTCCACATCTATAAGAGACATCTATGAACAAAATAATGCAAAAGAAAGTAGATTTAAATGTCATTTTAACAGTTTTATCTGAGATTCAATTTGGCAACCAAGGGGTTGGGACAAGAGAAAACTTGCATTTTAGGGGTACTACAGACTTATTTGGTATTTTTTTTAAATATGTTTTTAAAAAAAATCTCCAAGTTGATTTAGATTTGGTCTAAGGGCAAGTACAAGTTACACGACAAATGCATTATTTAGTATTTTGTAAATGGATTATTTGACATTTCTTGGGTGGGACGTAAAATGTCCTCCAAATCTGGAATGACCCATATTCATCAATCCACATTTCACAATTCACCATAAACTGTTACTGGTAGAATACCATTGCTACACGTTGGTCTATTTTATGTTGTCCCATATCACCAATAATACTGTTTACAAAATACATTTGTACTGTATGTGCTCTGGAACTCACATTCTTGATTGATTGATTGAAATTTGTATTAGGCAAAAGAATATACAACAACACAGTTACATTTATAATGCTTTTGTCTAAAAGTTCCGGCCAAAAAAGTCCTTGCGGGCTTGTTTCCGTTGGGGTCCTTGAATTCATTTCATAGACATATAGTAGCAACCAAACAGTTCAAAAATCAACATAAGAATACAGAGGAAAAAATATGTATACCATTATGTACAAGAAAGGCATGAGAAAATAAAAAAAATATATACAAAAAAAGCATTAGAAAATAAAATAAAAAGTATGTACAAAAAAAGGGGGGGGAGGGGTCGTCTGTCTACAGGGAAACTGGTACTAGCTCCTCTTTAGGCCTCCAGAAAGATGAGTTTTTAGGGCTGTTTTGAATGGGTGCAGTACGTTAGTCCGACAGCGCATTCCTCCGACAGCGCATCGCTCCGACATTAAACAGTAAACCCGAACCAAACCCGCACCCTAACCCTAACCGCACGCGGATGCCACATAGTCGGAGAAAAGGTCTGTCGGATTAACGCATGCCTCCCGTTTTGAATGAGCCCAGCGAACTGCATTTTTTGAGGGATGGGGTTAGACTATTCCATTCCTTGGTGGCTGTGCTATAGAAGGAGAATTTGCCCATGTTTGTTTTATGGGTGGGTGTTACCAGATTGTTGTTTACGCTCCCTCTAGTTTTGTGACTGTGGGTGTCACTAACTTTTTCGAGGTACTTATACAGATATGCGGGTATAGGAGGCATTTCGGGCAAATCTGCATTTACAATTTTGAAGACCAGTCCCATTTTTAGTTGTATAACCCTGTCTTCCACCCTGAGCCAGCCTAGGCTGGCAAAGTGAGTGGGAGAGAGGTGGGTCATGGGCCCTAGTCCGAGAAGTAGTCGAATCAGTTTGTTTTGGGAGGTTTGAAGCTTAGTCTTCAGTGACACTGAGGTGTTGGAGTACCAAGAGGAGCTAGCATAGTCAAAAAGGGGCTGAATCAGGGCCCCTGAGAGGGTCCTCGGTGCCTGAGGGTTGACAAAAGAGGAAACTCTGCCCATAAATCTGTTTCTCTGGTTTACTCCTTTGAACATGTTGCCATGCTTTCACCTGTCAGGTGTTTGTCAAGAATACATCCCAAATAGGTAATCTCTTCTTTGCTAGTGATGATTGTGTCATCGACTTTGACCTTGAAGTCATTTACCTTCATTTTACTGAGGGAATGTTTGGTCCCAAATAGGATGGATTCAGTTTTCCCAAGGTGTACTGACAGTTTGTTATCGGTAAGCCAGGTACGGATTTTTGAGAGTTCAGGGCTGAGAGCTTCCTCGACCTCGATGGCTTACCCTAGGGCGATACTCCCCCTGTGGTGGCGTGACTAAGTAACTACTACTACTATCATCTGAACATAAAACACATAATGGATTTGGCCTCTTACAAAACAGATACCCAAAATGAAATAAATAACATCACAATTGTGCACATACACTTGTGGGTGTCACATAGCCGCACCATATTGAGTGAGAGGCTGCGGAGGGGATTAATGTACAGTAAATCAATGAAAAAACATATCACAGAGATTCACGGTATTGGCACCCAATGTGTTAAATGGAGTGTTTTTTGCAGAAATTGGAAAGGCAAGAAATCACTCCATGGGCCTGTTACACCTCCAACAGTGCCCACAGTGGACTATGCATGGCAGGGGCGTCCTTTTTCCTGAGCCAGGCTTAAAACTGACCGCATACCAGAGGGCTGAAACATAAGTCGACAAATCTGCGTTTTAAGGAAAACCGTGTGTTATAACACCTACTCGAGTCCCATGTTCTGCTTGCATGAATCGTTGCAGTTTTTCCAACATGAAAGAAACTCCAGGAATATACTTATCTCTGCTTATTTGCAACATTAAATTGAAATATCTTTTACCAATTCTAGCAACACTGATGAGTGTAACATTGTGGATGCATCCAGATTAGTTGACTGGTTCATGTACATTTAGTTGTTTGGCTGCAGTTGCCATTTTATCGACAATTGACATCACTGAAGTAGAATTTTCCCCAAAAACAACCTGCCAAGCATTGCTAAAGTACTCTGTGAAGGAGTCGCTTGTCAGATGTTAAGGATAGTAAGAGTAGATCTTTGCAAAACAAAAACAATGCCCAAGATGTCAAAAGAAACAAGAATCCTTCAATGCAGATGCAAAAAAACAGATGCCAGAGTTGTAACCTCCTACAAAAACCAACATCAATTATTCCCATGGTAACTGGCATTGTAGTTTAAAATAGTAAAGATGACGAAACTACCTCACTGATATTACTAATGTTTCCATTATCACATTATCTGAGAGACAACTCTCTCACATATATGCTGAACAACGGGTGCATTTCGCCTTTCCGACATGTCGCCTTTCCGACGTTGACGAACCCTATACCTAACCCTAACCGCACGCGGAAGCCACTAGTCGGAGTGGCGAAATGTCGGAATGGAAGGAGCACCCCTTGAACAACATGATGACTCTAGAAGAACATTTCCTGGACTGCAAATTCTCAATTGAGTATAAATAATCAAATAACATCACCAAAATCACCATGACACCAAGAAGCCTGAGGACTCTGCCCACAACAGATTCATATGAGATACTGGCAATGTCTCTGGAAGACAATCTCTGTTTTGCTTGAATACATTGATGTTTTTCTAGTATGAAAGAGGATCACATTTATTTTGAAATTGAAATGTCTTGTTATGTTTTGAAATATTGATGGCCGTTACGTTGTGGATATAGCCTGTTACAAAAGTTTGTTCATTTTCTTTCATCTTTTTTGCCCACTCATCCACTAGTTTAGCAGTGATTTGGCCAATGTGAGAAAAGGGAAAATACACAAAAGACATGGTAATAACATAGACATGGTTTTCACAAAAATGCTAATTTGTTTTGACACTTGAATTAACGTACTGTTTGTGTCCTTTCTAACCTGTTAAATGGAGTGTTTTTTGCAGAAATCTGAACGGCAAGAAACCAGTGGACTATGCATGGCAGGGGCGTCCTTTTCCCTGAGCCATGGCTAAAACTGACCGCATACCAGAGGACTGAAACATATGCAGACAAATTTGCGTTTTATGGAAAACCTTGTGTAATGATGTCTTTTGTGTATTTTTACTTTTCTCACATCTCAGATTGGCCAAATCACTGATAAAGTGGTGTTTAATGGATTTACTAAAACAAACCCAAAATAAAAGCAGGGTATTTAGCAATAATAACAAATATAAACAATCTCATGAATATTATAACAAACTACTATTATATACAGAAGGTAAAGTGCAGGGGAAAAAAAATCTAAAATAAATAGTGAAAAAACAAACTGTCGACTCAAAAAAATAAAAACACAAATCAGAAAAATAACAGTTAACAAAGAATAACAATTGTGAAATGCATGGATGCATTTTTTGCATCAATTTGTTTTAATGATTACGGCATGTTAGCTGTATACTAGTGATGAGCGGAACCCAACCCGCCCCGCGAACCCATACATAAATCTATGGCTCAACCCGCCCCGCGATTTCTGTAAAATCATGAAGGTTAAATAATCTTCAAGTATACACCCCAAGTGTATTCAAACTGTTTTATTGTTATTATTCTTATTAGGAATAAAGACAAAACAAGAGCATGTGATTTTTTTTTTTTTTTTGCGTGTGAGAGTGGCTGACCCGCTAGGGTGACTAGGGAGGAGATCTCCTCTCGTAACGTCACCGCCGCTTGACCACTCGCTTGTGACAACAGTACTTTGTTGGACATGGGTGGTTTGGTGGAAAATTGCAGTCTGTACCCCTTTGCTATCGTACGAAGCACCCAGGGGTTGGGGTTGCATTTCTTCCATTGCTCGATGTGCATTGACAACGGATTTGGGGGGGTTGTTATTGTAGTCGAGCGTACATGAGCCGCCATCTTGGCTGCACTCGTTGGCCTGGCAACCGTGCTTGGTGTTACTTCCGGGCCCATGTACGCGGCCATTTTGGAAGTACTGGCCGCGCACGTGGGCACCGCCATTGTTGCCGTCGACACGTGTCTGCAATCAGTGGCAGCCATTTTGATTGGCAACACGTGTTGTGCAGGGGGGGCGGCCATTTTGGCTACCCCCACCGTCCTCACAACATTTTGGCTTATTTTTTTTACCTTGTGGCTCTTTTTCATGGACCAAGGAAAATTTTGGCATGACCCCTTTAGAAAATGCCGGTTTTGGCCCACCACAAAGCCTTTCATTTTGGGTACTTTTGGTTGCAATTCTTTTTTGTTTTTTATTACACAAGCATTTATTGTTTTTTATTACACAAGCATTTATTGTCATATAAGAAACATTTGCAACAGAAGCAGGGGACACAAGTGCATGCACATTCACGTAATCCTGTACTATGAAATGTGTATGTGAGTCTTGTAAGAGTGTGTCTCTGTGAGCGGTCGTCCTCCCTCCGGTCACGCTGTTCGCCTCTGGAGTCGGGCGGGGCGGAGAATGAATGGGTCTGGCAAGACGGAGCGTCCTGTCGGGTCGGTGGTCTGCCTCTCTCCGACCGCGGAGGACAGTTCTGGGGTTTGGGGGGAAGGGACCTGGCTGGAACTTGGATGCAGGACAAGGCAACCTCATCCTGAGCTTTACGCACTGCGTGGCTGTCCTGCAGGTAGCCCATGCACCCATGGAAAATATTACGGGAGTCACCTTAAGGTTCTGGAGGTTCTTCTTGTCATCAGGACCCTTGAAGGTGACGTGGTCGAGCCACCACGCTCTCTCATGAGTGACACACTGTCCGAGCCCCCTGTCAGTCCACTCTGTGGAGTATTTGTTAAGCAGGATAATCTCCTGTGTGATGCGCCTCATCTCTGCTAGCTGCTGAGGCGTCTCCTGCCTCGCCCAGGAGCACTTTCAGGGACCCCTGCAGCAGAGCTGCGGCATTGAGAGCCCTAGCGCCCGAAGTAAAGGCCTTGTAGATAGCTCTGGTGGCTGCTGAGCCAGACACGTCCTTCTCGTTGGTCAGACACGGAGGATCCTTTACCGTGGAGAAGGGGGGCTTCTGGCCGCGTGGCTGGCTATGGTTAAGTGAGAGGGCCAGGGTGCGATCCATGGGGGGGAGGGCCACGAGGCCGAGATCGCTCACACCCGCACAATCGATGTTAAAACGTAACTTTTTAGGATCAGCGTCGGGGCCTAAGGGGGAATCCCACGACGATGAGAGGGCTGTGCTGAAACCCTTAGCCAAGGGAAGCTTAGTTTTCTTGGCAACCTTTTCGTCCACCGAGTCGAGACCCTGAAACTCTGAGGGGTTGGCGGGGGGCTCCTCGGTGTCGTCAGCCGGCCACTTGAGACCGCATCTGATGGTAGCTGTTTTTTTTCACCAAATAGTTGCTGGCTTTGATGATCTTTTTAAGGCAAAGGTGTTGTTTTCGCCGTTGAAGAATAGAGCTGAATGGTTGAATGCAGGAGAGAACAAAAATGTGACTGTCACAAATCGACAGAGGACTGTAAATGGTTGCATTAAGTAGTGTGCAAGAACACTGTAAATGGTTGCATTAAGTAGTGTGCAAGAACAATGTAGTGCAAAATAATACAACATGGGATACCAGGTAACCATCAAACATAGCATCTGTCTATACATGCCAATTATTGAAAAGGTGAGAAGAAGGGATACAAGGATAGAGGATTGCTAAGGGATGAGGTGGAGTATGAAGATTTGTTTTCAGACAGAGGTGGAAAACAGGGGTGAATATGCAGTTCTGACTTGTTTGTTGACAGGTTGGACACAGGAGGGAGAGTCTATGACTTATTTAGAAATAGAAATAAGATTAATGATTACATGTCAGTCTGATTCCCTCATTTCACTAAACAATTGGCAAAGTAATGGGCTTCAATTAATAGTGCAATTAAACATATTTTAATGTAAGATAATGGATGATACCCCAAACCTTTCTGGAAGGGTGTTAATGTGTGCGCCCGAGTGTCACAATAATTCTGGATGCAGATTATTATTTTTAATTCAAACCTTTAATTTTCACATTCAAACTGTCGGTTATTTTTCATATTAGACTATAGGTTAGAATTTGGAATATTCATTGACAGCCCTAATCCCCAACATCGCTTTTACCCCCACAAAAGTCATTCAACTCCCTCACCTTTTTTGGCATGTGCTCAAAGACAGATTAATAGAAGATAGAAATGTAGCTCCACGTTAATGAAGTTCATGGTGACAAAAGTATTCTAGTTTCCCGATTCACTAAGTAATTTACTACCATATTTTGATCTTACCGGCATTTAAGACAATTTTCTTCATGCAAAATATTGTCTTAAATGCCGGTAAGATCAAAATATGGTCGTACATTTCTTAATGAATCGGGGCCAAGGCTAAACCAAATAACATCCTGGCATTCCGTCCTACCTGACGCTTCGGGGGCTCCAGGAAACCAGGTACTTCACGCTCCAGCAGCTGGGGCACATTGTTCTTGGTGCTGACAGTGTGGGCCGCGTGCTGTGGAAAAGATGGGGAGAGCATGATTAAACACAAGAATAAAGATACCAACCAGTGATGTCATAAATATCATCGAGTGCATCGGACTCATGGGGTCCTTAAAGGAGACATCGGGGCATTTTAAGTGTTTTCTTTGATGTGTCGCTTATGGTAACCGTCTTCCATCCCGACATCTCGCCACTCCGGAAAGGCGCCATGTAACCATCGCTTATCACTCACCAACATTGAAAGGGCCGACGAGCTAATGCTAATGCAGAACGAGCTAATGCTGGCAACACCGCGTTGCCAGGTTGGGAGAGAAACAAGCAACCAGCATTAGCTCGTTCTGCATTAGCATTAGCTCGTCGGGAACTTTCAGCGCCTCTTAGGGTCTCATGAGACTCCACAATGAGTACTAGGAGAAAAAAAACAGACTTTGCATTTGTTAAAATAGGCGAATTTCTGCTTTCCACAGGCTCCCATTATGCCAACGGAGGGGGTCGTTAGACGGGACGAAGGGGACTCTATGGGAATAACTCAACGACCCTTTCAATGTTGGTGAGTGATAAGCGACACATCAAAGAAAACACTTAAAATTCCCGGATGTCTCCTTTAAATTGCAAACCTGTTGTCTCTTTAAGGCGATGAACCAAGTTAACCGGGTGCATTTCTCCTTTCCGACATGTCGCCTTTCCGACGTTGACGAACCCTATACCTAACCCTAACCCTAACCCTAACCGCACGCGGAAGCCACTAGTCGGAGTGGTGAGATGTCGGAATGGAGAGTGAACACCAAGTTAACCCTATGACGGATTAGATTACCAACATACCAACCTCGATTAATACTGAAGCCAGTGTTCAGTTTATGCTTGGCCATTGACAAAACATGTCGATTGATGCCTTCACCGATTGCTGTATCTCCTTGAGATTACCTCAGATAAAAAATTCAAGCAACCAGAATATATGAAATACACAGTTCAGTCTGTGAATTAAGTTTCATGCATTCAACTTCCATTATACAATTACAAAATAAAATATATTTGAATAACTTAACAAACAATGGGGGGAGAGGGGGTGTAATACCTGTCAGCCTGCACTTCAATGGAGCTGTCCATTTAACATTATTCCTTTTATAGAATGCAATCAAGGAACTGTCCTTTTCTTCTTCCGGATCAAACATATTGATTGACAGCACGAGGCTTGGGCATTTTGAGTTACGCTCCGATAGGTGTTGTCGGAACAACTGACACGCTTTTTTGGGGTCTTCTTTCTCCCATGCTGAAAATGTAATAAAAACGTTTTGTGTAAATGGTGAAGTTTAGCAAGCACTGCATTTTAAGGCCATATATTAAGGGCGGGTACTTTTCAAGAGAACGTGTGCCTCAAGGTTGAGTTGTGGCGTGGGTCCATTTTCACACCGAGGTTGGTGACTGTGGATGAGAGGAGAATGAACGGTGCAGTCTTCATCAGGAGATGCCTCGCATTCACTCTCCTTAAAAAAATAAAAGAGAAATATAGCTGCAAGCAGCGATAATACGGGGCCAGTGAATAGAGAGAGAGAGAGAGAGACATGGAAACGGAATAGATTGAAGAGAGAGAGAGTGACATGGAAACAATAGATTGATGAGAGAGAGAGATGGAAACATAATGGTTTGATTGGACATCTCAACCTACTGCCATTAACAGGATTCGAACTCTCAACCTTCAGACTAATAGGCTGCAACACTACCTACAGTGCTATAGCTTTGTCCAGGCTGATATTGTCTGTTGAAGATCATAAACTCTTGCCTTCTTTCATGAACCAAGCCCCTGTTTCACTAACACTAAGATCACTCGTTCACAAACCATTTACCAATGAAGAAATTGTACATCTCCTCAGAACCAAAACTAGTGAAAGTAGCCGATCTACAAGCTCACAAACCATGAAAAGTTGTGAGATTGTAGATCAGCTATTTTCAGAATGAAGTATGTCATACGTTGAAAAAACGTACTCTCAAATAAGCATTTCAGGTTATCTTTACCATTTGCACATGTATTCATTGATACAATCATGTTGTTTGCAATTCAACTTAAATTAAGTCTGCATCAAGTGAGGCTTGAACTGGCGGACCTTGAGATTGTGAGGCATTCATTTAAGGGAGACGCCATTGGCCCAACAGACAAGTAACTGTGAAAAAGGAGATCACGCAGATGATACAGTTTCACGCAAATAGCTGAAAAATCCTGGGTTTAAGTGTTTTTCAAACTGCTCAAAATTGCGGACAATCTAAGGGCGGAGCTTAATGGTCAAATCGATACGTGTGTTCCTCATGAGTCAAGGCACATGTGTAAGCAAGTTTCACGACTTTCGGCCAAACGAGGCATGACTTATGCCTGTTTAAAGTCTGCCTTTTCAAAAAATTGCTATAGCGCCCCCTTTTGGCCAATTGGAGTAAGATTGGTTTCAGTGATATTTGGAATGACCCTGTAAATTTCTGCAAAGTTTCAAAGAAATGCGAGTCTGCATGTATGTTTTAGGCACAGATGAATAATTTTCATAAAACTGTAATAGTTAAAATCTATCTCCTCCTGGGATTTTTGAGCAATCTGCACGAAACGTTTAACACTTGAACTTTGGACCACTGCCTACAAAAATTTCCAACGGATTTTCCATAAGTGAAAAAATGCAGAAGTTAGGAGCCAATGACTGTTTTTCATATAATTCAAAATGGTGGGAGATCTAAAGGTCAGAGGTCAAAAGTCAGAGGGTGAAAGTTGTTCAGCATGAGGAGACGCATATGTGTATCCAAGTTTCATGGCTGTAGGTCAAACAGGGCATGAGTTGTACCTGTTCAAAGTTGCCATTTTCAATTGAGTGCTATGCCACCTTTGGACGAAAGATTGTGAGAATTATTTCTTGATCGTTTTTCATGACCATCTACCATATGTCCGAGTTTCGTAAAAAGCGACAGCGCGGTTCAGCCAGAACTGCGAAAAGTGGCAGAAGTGACAGAATAAAGCGAATAATAAAACAGGTCCAGAGCTGAGCTCTGGCCCCGTAACTAGAGCTGTAGACATTCTAACAGTCATTTGCACACAAGAAAAATAAAAAAAATGTGCATCTCCACAGATGTAACGGTAACAGCTGCAAAGGCAACTACATTTCATGCAGTTTGCCTTGGGCATCTTGCGAACTCTGGAGAGTCATAGGGAAGTGGCTCAGTAGACAGCTTCTCCTGTAGCGGAGCTACAAATAAAGCATTCTTGCTGGATACCACTCTTGAGTGCGTTAGTGGTGTACCGCCCAGGGGCCTGTACAATTACTGACAGCTTGCGACGTCCACTTACCACCTAATTTAAAACGGAAATAGTGTCCATTAAAACCTAAATCATACATTAATTAATATCAGGCAAATAAGTCTTTGTGATAATAAAATAAATAATAATACATTTTATTTGTAATGCACTTTTCATTCACAAGGAATCTCAGAGTGCCATATGGTAAAACATCATCAATCGTATAAAGTTAAAAAGCAGGGTTTAAAAACAGACTAAACAACAATTCAACACGAAAATGGCCTCTGAAACAAAAACGTTTTCAGGCCTATTTTAAAAGTGTCCAGGGTCTGTGGTGCTCTCAGTTCAATATAGTCCGGGCCACTAAGTCCATTTTTATGTTACAATAGTTCACTTTGTGATACAAGCGCCAAATTTGGCATGAACAATACCTAGGACCTACTTTTGTAGAAAAGCCCGTTAGCCACGCAAAAAAAAACAATATGGCTGCCATTTTCCAAAATCTAGTGAATGTCTGTTTTTCTTTTTTTTGTACAGAAACCACGAGCGACGACCTCTGCAAATGGGGAGCCCCCCAAGAAGTCTGTATTCATCTGTGTGTGTGTGCGTGCGTGTGTCCATCTGTTTGTCTGGTTGTCTGACTGCCTTTGTTTAATCTCGCCAGGTGGAGAGTCGCGAGGGGAGTGATGGTGTGGGGAAGGCCACCGCAGAGGCCACCGATGGTGCGGGGAAGGCCACCGCAGAGCAGCTTTTTGGAGAGGTCTGTATTCATCTGTGTGAGTGCGTGCGTGCGTGTGTCCATCTGACTGTCTTGTTGTCTGACTGCCTTTGTTTAATCCTCCACAGCCATGGTCAACCATCGAGCTCAGCGGCGAAGTATGCGACATAATCCAGTAGGTGCTGACTCCACTGATGCTGACTGAGTCAGCACCAGCAGGTGCTGACTCCACCCCCTTTCCGGATCCGGATGAAATACCCAAAGTTGACAACCTCGAGGAGGCTGTTCATTTTTTTGTCCGTGACATCCGCGACGAGTTGGACCAAAGCCAGGCAGCAGCAACGGAAAAGGCCTTGGAGGAGGAGGTGAAAGAGGGAGAGGACGAAGAGGAAGAGAGCAAAGAGGAAGAGGACAAAGAGGGCAAGGCAGATGGGGAAAAAAGAGGAAGGGCTTCAGTCCAAAAGAAGGCTACAAAGAGAGGCTGAGGAAGATGTGACACCGAGTCTATCCTCTAACTCATCAGGTCTAAGACTTGTGAAAAAGAACAGACCCGTTGAGACCAGGGGTCGCGCTAGGATTTTAATCTGCCGGTCCCAATGTCCGGAAGGATTCAAATTTACCGGACATCTGACAAAAATAACGGTCATAATTATTTTTATGCATTAATGACAAGCAGGTGCGTAAATACAGCCTAACACTTAGGCCTACAGCATTATATTTTGCATTGAGCTATTTGAACATGAACCATCATAATATACACATTTTATGTAGCAGGGTCATCTCACACAAATACATTAATTACCTACATTACCATTTGCGCATGCTGCGTGCGTAATGGGTTCTCAATCAATTGTGTTTGTATGCATTTTCTAATCAAAGGGCACTACACAAAATTGGGCATTTCAGATTAATCCTTCATAATGTGGCTCAGCTGACCTGTTAGGGCAATACATTATAGACCACTACTCACTCACAGGAGGAGGTTATGCTGTATAGTTAGACAGTGGATGCCGTCAGTGCGTCTAGTTGGGACAGCCGTGGGAAAGTTGATGAGTTGTGAGAATCTTGTCGTCTCCTCATAGAGCTATTCAGTTCAAAGTGGTAACGTTTTAACGTGTCCACCTCATAGTTAAAAATAGGTCCACGATTATGATTAACGTCATGTTTCAGCTCAATGCCATAGTTGCAGTAGCCTATAGCTGTTGTGAAGAGTATTTACGCATCTGTGTTAGATTTCATCTTCAACCTGCACTGTTGTTTAAACTGTAGGGCAACTTGCCAACTTTACTCACAAGTGCCCTTGTATTAGCCTAGTATCTGTGACCTATTCTAACTCTTAATGATACAACTTGTGTGTAACTGTGTGTTAAATACACAACTTTATATAATGTAACTTGTAACCGGACCGCGGTGTCTCTGTCTGTCTGCCGAGACCGCAGTCTGTACGCAGCAGCAACAACTACTGTAGCTCTCTTTCTCCTGTTGTAGGCTACCTTCACAATAAAGTGTCTCCCATTTACCGCCCAATGCAGCACATTTTACACTGGTTATTAGTAACAGGAAATAGGTGTACCCTAACAGCGTGTGACAAACTATTTTCGTTCTACGTCTCTCTCTCTCCCAGAAACACACGCACACTGTTAAGAGAGAGAGAGAGAAAGCGCGAGCGAGCGATAGAGCGAGCGAGCGATAGAGCGAGAGCGCGCGAGAGAGAGAGAGAGAGAGAGCGAGCTTGCAAAGCAGAGGATTTGAAATGTGCCTAATTTTGCGGTGATAATTAATGAACAGCCGTGTCATTATCAACCGGTCAGGATGTCCGGAGAGATTTATTTTTTCCGGTCTTTGTCATAAAAAAAACGGTCAAAACCGGCAATTATCGGACTAACGCGACCTCTGGTTGAGACATCTACAGAGGAGGACCAGGAGTCTGGATGCTTCATCAGAGCTAACCAGAGGACCTGTGAAAAAGAGAAAAGCCATCCAGAGGACACCTGCAGAGGAGGACCATGAGTCCGATACCTCGTCACAGCGAAGCAGAGGATCTGTGAAAAAGACAAAAGCCATCAAGAAGACACCTACAGAGGAGGACCATGAGTCCGGTACCTCGTCACAGCCAAGCAGAGATTCATCAAGAAGGAAGAGGAAGATGTGGAGTTTACAATTGTAAAAAAGGCATTGTTTCTTTCAAAAAATAATGTCAAGAAATAAAAAATGTGGCTCGGGGCCTTACAAAAAGATGTCCTTTGAAACTGCTATGGTATAATATGGTGTCAAATTAGCATTTGTTTATTCTATATAGAGTTAATTGTTCCATCCCAAAAGGACGCTCCATTTGGCAGAGACTCCAGCAAGGGAATATGGTACATTGCAGGAGTCGATGCTAAAAAGACAAATAGACAGGACTGCCCACATGAATTATATATTCTAAGTGTCTGAAATGTACGGGTCTTGCCCAAGTGGGCAAGGACAACCCAAAGAGACAGTCGATTTGGCATAGACTTGGGGAAAAAAGGAAAGTCCATTTGTTAGACATGGGCCGGCCTCTAGCTATAGGTCAAGAGAGTAACCCTGGTAGGTTACATGGCGGCTTTCCGACATGTCGCCTTTCCGACGTTAACGAACCCTATACCTAACCCTCACCCTAACCCTAACCGCACGCGGAAGCCACTAGTCGGAGTGGCGAGATGTCGGCATGGAAGACGGTTACCCCCTGGTACATGTGGGGGTCAAAAATGCTACCTGTTGAACATCCAGCCTCCCTTAAGGTCTTCAGATTACGAAATTCCTCAAAAAGTTGAACTTCAATGTTAAAAAAAACAAAAAATTAAAATAAGAAAACAACCCACTATACAGCAACTTATCAATATGTATTAATCAGTTAGCATAGACAGATTACCGCATCGTGTTCCCAATGATCTGGCATCCTCTTTCCAAGCCCGGCACTGGCTGTCACGGTGTGAACTGGGGAACACGGAGGGAACCCAATAGCAGGAGGTCGTTTCTCTTAGCCAGTGGAGCTTTAGTTACCGTGAGCTGTTTACTTTTTCTGTTGTTTTTCGATCTTCAAATCCTACAATCTCTTAAAAACAGCGTGAGATTCCTTTTTGTTATTAGCGCGGTAGTTCCTGGTATTTCCTTTTCCGTTTTCCGGCTGGATGACATCATTTTCGCGGGAAATTCTCACAAGCCACCTTTTCAATAGAAATTATAATAGAAAAGGATTTTCTATTGAACATGGTCGGGGTTGACTGTCCCGCGAAAATGACGTCATCTGGCGAGAAGCTAACGGCTGCAGCCTGGGGGAAGGGGCGGTCTGCAGACAGCAAGCTCTGCAGACAGGCCTGCAGAGCCAGCAGGACCGACATTACTGCCCCCTAGTGTTTCGGTGACTCATGTATACTCGTATTGGGGCAAACGCAGTCCCCACCAAAAATATTTACGATTCTGTCCCTATCGGTACATAACTCGGACGGCGCTGAGTCGACTAGCAGACCTTCGGCCGGTCGTTGCGGGCACTCGCGCCTGGAGGCGCTCGGGCGCAACTCCTCGGCCTCAAGGTCTGCTGAGTCGGCGGGCCTCCGTCATGGTCCAAGGTGGAAGACGGTTGTTGCCACTAGGAGGAGTAGGGAGGTGGCTTGTGTCTGCAGACCTGTCTGCAGACACAGGATCTGCAGACCTGTCATCCAAGGTTGCAGCCGTTTCTACTTGCATCTGGCCGGAAAATGGAAGCGGAAATGCACCGGTTTCCTGTTTGGCCAGGAACTACTGCACCGGTTTCCTGTTTGGCCAGGAACTACCGCGCTAATAACAAAAAGGAAACTCACGCTGATTTTAACAGATTTTATGATTTGAAGAACGAAAAAAATCAGAAAAAGAAAACACAGCTCATGGTAACTAAAGCTCCACTGGCTATGAGAAACGATCCACAGATCGTATAAAACAATTAAAAGAACGCTTTTTGAAACACTTCCGTCTTCCGGTGAAAACGAATGGAATTCTGGGTAATGCAGTGATAAACAAACGGCCTGCAGTGACGGTAATGACCAGCAGAGGCTGCTAAAAATCTTTTTTGAAAATTTGCACTGTACAGCTTTAAAGCAGCACATGACTACTTACAGTGACTTTTAATGCATTTTAACATTGAGAAAGCGTGAGTGACTCTATGGGGTAGCACTTGCTATGCATCCCATGTGTATAATGCATTATACACATACTTATAAGGTATTGTAATGCTGATCGTAATCCTATATAATCATATTTGTAAGACCTTATAAATAATCATGCTTTTATAACCATAATTGGTATCCAAAAAATAAATTGTCCAGTGGCACAGGGCTTATGATACAACGGACGTCTTAGACGTCGAGTGGCACTGAATGAGTGTATGTTTCATAATAATTAAAATCTTCAAAGTAATTGTAGTGGAGTAAAGGTAAGTCATCTGTCTGGCATTGCCAGGTGATGTGTGAATCCACGTCGTCAATGCCATAGGTCAGGATCTGTACTCCACCTGTATGGAGGTATAGATCTGCTATTTTGTCATGGCAGTTTGACTGTGCTGTCTGTTCTGACTCTTCTTTTTCTTTGTTCTATTGGGTTGGAGCTGCATTCCACAAGTGGGGAGGTGTGTCCTGGCAGTTACCTGGCTGTTCTCTATCCGGCAATCACCTGGCTGGCTACAAATACCTGGCTGTGGATGCACGCAGTGCTCTGTCATAATATTTCCTTCAGCTAGTGCACACGTCTGTGTTCTCAGTTCTGGGTCAGTTGTAATACTCCGGGATCTGCAGATCTTTGGTTTGAGAACCTGTTCCTTTTTGTGGCCTTCGCTAATTCTTGGTCTCTTCCCTCCGCCAGCCTGACTGCCTCCCCACACAGCTCCAACCATTTGAAGACAAGGCCTGACTACCAGGAGTACATTTTTGGACTTGATTTACCTTTGATGCCTCCTGCGGCTTGAAAGTTTTTGAAGCCTGTTCTGATTGACCTTATTAAATTCCACTTTTAAGTTTGCATTCAACGTTTCCTTGGTCTTTGTCTGCATCTGGATTCACTGTCTGCCTTGACATATATTTGGAGATAATTGTGAAAATGTGTCCTAATCATTGAATATATATATATTTTTAAGTAAACATTTTAAACTCAAGTCTTTGCTTCTGGGGATTCAGAAGACATTTCTAAACCAGATCAGCTGTTATTTTTCTACAAATACCATTGAAGAATATCCAAGGTACAATGTCTCTTTATTGCAACATCTTGTGAACATACAAATGAATAAAAATGTATATAAAAAAGTGTTCTATAAAAAAGTTCTCACAGCAGTATAACAACATAACTTCCAGAAGCAGTTTACAGACAACAAACTTTAGGTGCATGAAGGTGCAGTGTGCATGTTCTATCATTAGGTTTTAAATGTCTATTCTACACAAAGCATAGAACATTCTTAAATTCTATTACAGAAGCAGTTTACAGACAACAAACTTTAGGTGCGTGAAGGTGCAGTGTTCATGTTCTGTCACTAGGTTTTAAATGTCCATTCTACACAAAGCATGGAACATTCTTAAATTCTATAACAGAAGTGCATCAGGGCCTCTCGTGCATCAATATCCTCCTCAACAACCTGTTCCACATGTAGTTCCACCCCATTGATGGCTGCTGCTGCACTTATTCTGTCTGTAGCCTCATCAGTTACATAAACCTCTCCATGACTCTCACAAAGGTTATGCAAAGCACAGCAAGTTAGCACCATTGCCTTAATCAGTTTCGACAGGCAACTTCACCTTCCCTTCAATCTACCGAAAGCTTTTTCAACCTGAACCCAGTGGCGGCCTTTCCTATGTTTCACCCGTTTCAATTGAAACGGGCCCCCAACCTCAGGGGGCCCCCACAAAAATAATAATAATAATAATAATATATTTTTTGACTCGCATCCCAGTCCGGGGCCATGGTGGCCATGGTGGAAGTGCAGATAGCCTAATTAATTTAGTTCGATTTTTTTTTATTTATTTTTTTGCGGGGGGTGCATATGGGGCCCCCAGATCATTAAGGCCGCCCCTGCCTGAACCCGTACCTGGCTGACTTTCTTGTTGAGCACTTCATGTGCTGCTGTAAGGTGTCCCATGTCACTGAATGGTTTTAGCAGCCAATTCTGTAAGGGATAGGCTGCATCTCCTAGGATGTAGTAGCCAATGTTCACCCCACTAACGTTCTTTGATGAAGGTGGAAAGAGGTTGCCACCGCTACCCAGCTCCCACAGTGAGGATGTTTTTAAAACCCTAGCATCATGACAGCTCCCTGGTATTCCAGCAAATACGTTCCAGAACAGACCCTTTCTATCGACAACACCTTACGGTTGAAGTAGTCACAGTGGAATTCCGGTGGTGGCACTGTGGCAGCCCCCATCTATTCTCAGTGAAGGCAGCCATTTCTGCAAACTTGACCTGGTCTGGGAAACAAATTTGATCTGGTTTGTTGCACAGATAGTTGAAAGTCTCCTCAGACATTCTGAAGTTCGCCACTCAACCTTTGGTAGTGTAGTTAGGAACACCATCGTTCCACCATGCCCCAACTAGTAGTTCTGCCCAATATAGCGGGCTACGTCGTGGCAAAAGAGGTAACAGGTCCGCGTCGTCAAGCATCTGAAATACACAGGACAAACATTTTAAATATGAACGTTAATACATACTAGCGGTAGCTAAAGCTCCTTAGTACTGGTGTAATGATCGTCACATGCTAACGTTAACTACTGGTTTGCTCACCGTTTCTCTTTCTTTTGCGTCTGCGGTTAGCATCTTCTGCCTATTCCTCAACCCGGTAATGGTCATCTATTGCTCTCTAAATAGTCTGCTCGTTTTCGCCTAAGGTTTTGTTGTTGTCTGAAATAGAACCAAAAAAGGCGAATCGCAAACAGCATTCCTTCGAGCTCATCCATGCTTGTTGTTGAATGTTGTTGTTGTCGCCGTTCCTCTGACGCTTGGATATGACCGCACGACTCAGGACAATTTTGTGGGTGTGGCTAAAGCACAAGAAACCGAGGGGCGGTTATTGCGAGGGGGACTTTTGTGAAATGGAAACGCAAGATATTTTGAAGCACTGCGGTGCTGGGCTGGACTGTGTGGGGCAGTGTGATGGAATTCCGGCTTTTGAGCAGTGTGTGTGAGCAAGTGTACATTAAAGGTCATGTTGTCTTTCCCATACACTCTTTGGAACTCAATGACTCAACTTTTTTAAGAGCTAGCTCTGATACCAAGATGCTTCCAGTCTTTATGTTATCCTGCATATATATTTGCCAAACACCAGTAGGAACAAATGGTTCCAAAATGTGGCAGGGAGTATGCCTTTCAATACAGGCAGAGCATAGAAAAGGAGACATGTTTGCCACTCTGAGGCTTTCCAGAACCTCCTATCACTCGACAGTGATGGTGTCCTAGTGATCTCAACAGGTGGTTTGATCTTTACAAGTCGCCTATCAACTTCATCAATCTCTTTGGCAATGCATCAGGGAGATCCACTGTTTGTTGAATCAAACCACAATTTAGTTGCCTGGTGACTCGGCACACATTGTGTTGATATTCTGGAATGAAGCTGTTTATAATTTGGAACTATTTAAGCTTCATTAAAGGAGATCGTCCTTTGACTCCATACACTGGCTCATCAGTGTCACGATGAGCTCACGGGTTTTGGCACGGGTGGACCCAAAAGCAGGCACGGCACAAGGTTGAGGATAAACAAGGCTTTTACTTGGTAAAACAGGGAGAATAAACAAACGAATACAGAACCCTCAGAAACAGAGGGAAAACTTCACAAGAACAGAATACAGGCAGACACACCGAAAACAGGAATAATGTCAGAGCAAGGAGCACCGGCTGAGACGGGCTTAAATTAGGGAAAAGAGTCATTAGGTACAATTAGGTACAGCCGGGCGAACCGCAGTAACAAGGCTCAAAACAGGGAAAAGTCAGAGGCGAGCAGGGGGGGGGGGGGGGCGGGGCCGGAGGCGCGGCGGAGGACATCAGCGCAGAGGGCACAGGCAGGGCAGGAAGGCGAGGCGTGGGTCGAGGCCGGGAAGGCCAACCGGGTCCGGCCGGACTGCGGCAGGTGAGTCCGGAAGAGCAGGCGAAGACCAGGCCAAGAAAACTGGAACGAGGCCAGATGGGCTGCCGGGCACTAGCCGGAGCGCGGCTGGGGAGGCCCGGACGGCGGGCGAAGGTCCAGGGACGGAGACAGGGGGGTCGAGGCCAGATGGGCCGCCGGGAACCAGCCGGGATACGGCTGGGGAGGCCCGGGCGGCAGGCGAAGAACCAGGGGGGGGGGGGGGGGGGTCGAGAGCCAAGGCAGAAGACAAAAGGCCCCGGACAGCGGCGACCGGTGAACGGGACTCGAGCGGCCCTGCCGGGACCGCGGACCAATCAGGAGGACCGGACGCCACACCGAATACTGGCGGCGCCCGTCCAGGTTCGGACGTCCCGGCAGACCGCCCGTCGTTCGTCGCCGCCCGCCCGGGGCCAAACAGGAGCTGTAGACAGGACAGGAAGAAAGAGAGACAGGAGGAAAAAACAGGGAAAAAAGGAGGTGAGCCAAAAATGCCAAAAAACAACACAAAACTACTCTAAAAGAGCGACAAAACAGAACAAAAACTAGGACTTAACTCTGTCACTTCTTCGGGCGTGGGGGCCTCACCGGGCAGTTGTTAATGTGGTGGTCCCCCACGCCACAATAAAAACAGAGGCCCAGACGGATCCGCCGTTCCTTCTCGGTTTCACCCTCGAAACCGGCGACGAGTGGCTCCGGCGGGACAGACAGCTCCCCGGGGGCAGCGCCAGGGCGAGGAGACACGGCAGGCGAACGGGAAGACACGGCAGGCACAGGACACGGACGGGATGGCACGGCAGGAACGGAACAGGGGTGAGGTGCCGGACGGTGGCGCGCCGAGACGACCCGCCGATGAGGAGCCCTCGCCCGCTCGCGGGAGAGGGACCGCGGACGGCGAGCCTTCTCGCGGGTCCGAGGAGGTGACCACTCCTGTGGTACAGGAGAGGAGGAAGAGGAGGACGCCCCAGATGAGGAAGAGGGCTCGGGGTGAACGCCCGAGCTTGGCTCGCTGGACGAACCCCCGCACGTGGCGCGCGCACTGGAGCGGACCGACACCGTCGTACGGGAGCGCAGAGACGGGGCGGTGCCCTGGACCACCCGCTCCCAGATATCCTGGGTCCGATGAAGCATGGACCGCTGGCCGCCGGCCACCGTGATCTCCAAATGGAGCAGGCGGGAATCCATCCGAGCGAGCATGTCCATTATCAAATCCAACTTATCCACCTGGACATCGGTCTGGCTGGCGACGGACACGTGACCGCTGGGTCCAACTGGCTCTGACATTCTGTCACGATGAGCTCACGGGTTTTGGCACGGGTGGACCCAAAAGCAGGCACGGCACAAGGTTGAGGATAAACAAGGCTTTTACTTGGTAAAACAGGGAGAATAAACAAACGAATACAGAACCCTCAGAAACAGAGGGAAAACTTCACAAGAACAGAATACAGGCAGACACACCGAAAACAGGAATAATGTCAGAGCGAGGAGCACCGGCTGAGACGGGCTTAAATTAGGGAAAAGAGTCATTAGGTACAATTAGGTACAGCCGGGGCGAACCGCAGTAACAAGGCTCAAAACAGGGAAAAGCCAGAGGCGAGAAAGGGGGGGCGGGGCCGGAGGCGCGGCGGCGCCCGAACTGTGACAATCAGTTGTACCTGACATTGCATGACTGCAATGATCTCTCTCATTTCGAACTGGGGGTTCAGGTTGTTCATAATTATGGATATGATCTACCACCTTTGTGTAAACATAAGTCACAGCTATAAAAAAAACATTAAACTGTTTAGTGTTACGAAGCAATGGACGAGCCACAGAGTCAGAGCCACAAATCAGCACAAACACTCTAGAAGCATGACCGTTTCCCTGTCTGTCTTGCCACTTAATACCTTCAGTTTCTAATAATGAGGTTTCTTTAACAAATGGTGTTAGCAATGCAAACATGGATGGTTTAGTTGGCCCAAACCATAATGCTTGCATCAAAACATGCATTTTCCTCATTGCTTTTGAACACTGGTGCGCCATCACAATTCCAACTTAGTGTCAAGTCATCTTTTCCAAGGACTCCACTGTCACACAACTTTTGATATTCTGCACCAGATTGTATGTCAGCAATAACACCAAAGGATCTACTTTTTTCAGTGAGACTGACATCATGTCTTGTTTAATCTGTGCATACAGGGGAATGACAAGAAAATAGATGCCCTTTTTCAAACTTGTATTGGCAACGGGTTACACGTGCATGCATGCACGCACGTGCGTCCCCCTTCAGTTCTAAAATGCTCTCTGCGTCCTTGCTGAGATGATACTTCTATTACCCATGTCCCTGACCAGTTGTACCACACAAAGCAAACATTTGCATTTGATCACCATATCTGGGGCGAGTGGGGTCTCAGACTTTAAACACAAATTTAAAGCTGTGTGTAATTCAGTCAGATTAATTAAATGGCTCACCTTTCACAATCATATACTCCTGTTTTCACCCAGGCTGGTGACAGATTTTTATATAAAAAAAAGTCTCTCTTTGGTGAAATACGTTTTTTTTTATTAACAATTTAAGGTCCATTATTTATTTGGCATTCTAGCCTCTCGGACCCAAAACTTAGAATATGTTGTTATCGTTGGATAACATTTTGGCAACAATTCCATCCATGCTGTATTGATGTTACATAGGAGATAACCGGCAAACGTTGATCAAAATAACAATTATACATTCTCTTGTGTAGACGTCTTCTTGTAAATGAAGTAATGCAGATGTTTAGCAAAATGAAACCAAATGGAGAATTTAGGAAAATTCTGCACTTAAATTTTATCTGCAAGCTCACTGTGGAGGGGTGCAGTACGTTAGTCCGACAGCGCATTCCTCCGACAGCGCAGCGCTCCGACGTTTCCAATACTAAACCCTAACCGCACGCGGATGCCACATAGTCGGAGAAAAGGTCTGTCGGATTAACGCATGCCTCCCACTGTGGACCTGTAGATCGTCTATTTTATTTTATTATTTTTTATTTTTTTATAGCAACGGTTATTTATTGGATTCCATTTCCATCCTTATTCCTTGGGCTGGACGCCTTAAATAATAACCATACTATTCAGCAGGCCCGCACCATGGCGCGGCATGGGTGGCATGCCGGCGGGGTGGTCGGCCTAGTGGGGCCACTGCCCCGGGCTGGGGCCAAAGGACGGGGTTCAGTGGAAGCACGGGTGGGGCGGGTGGTGCTGGTGGTGGTAGGACTGGTGGGGCTGGTGGGAGTGGGGCGGGTCCGGCGGGTGGTGCTGGTGGTGGTCCCCACATGGTCTGGAGGGTTGGGGGCAAACCCAAGTCATTTTGAGCAATTCCAATCCCCAGACGAGCACGGTTGTTCATGTTGGCAGCATGGGTCATAACAGACAAAAGATTTTGTACTAGCAAGTCCACATTTTTTAGTAACAATACAAAATGTCCCAACATAGCATTTTCCCCCACTCTCCCTCAAATCTATACATTTTCATTTACATAATTAAACACAATCAAAATATGTAGGAAGTTAGTCTGTTCCTATTTTTTAAGAAGCTGGTTGAATCTACTGAAGGACATCGATCTGCTCAAGAAACTACTGTACATGTCTTAACTAAACGGAACTCCTTGGCGATGGTGAAACGTGAAGAGATCTGTAAAAGATCTTACAACTTACAATCACAACATTCTATTATCAGTGCTGTAAAATGTTGTCAATATATGAAACGGACATATGATAGCGGGGGGTTGGTCAGAGGGGGTGAGGGAGGGAGAAAGAGGGGGGTTGGAGAAAAGGGGTAACGGAAGGAGACAGATCAGTGCATCGGGGCAAAAGGAAGCAGCTCTTCGTCGTCCTTCATTTTGGAGATCTTCTCTCTGATCTCAACAGACATTCCTGCACGACATCTGTCAGCGTACGCCGTTAGCATCTCCACTCTGTCGTCCCAGGGTGGAAGTGTGGACGATCGTGCTTCGGTCGACTCCCACACGGTCGAAAGCGCCTTTCATGGAATGTAGTTGCTGGAAGGCCTTGAGTGCCTTCACGTAGCGGGAAATGATGCCTTCGGTGTTACTCACTGAAGGAAAAAGGCATTGATAAATGAAAAGGGCTTGTTAAGTGTTGTTATTTGATGGCGCCCTTACTCTGTCTATTACGGTAGCCCATTGTATTGTATTGCACAACTTGTACAGGGTTTACGGTACGCTCAGGACGTGACGTCATCACGTTCTCGGTGAGCGCGCCAGATTATTCCAGGAGGGAAGAGTGTAAACACACTGAGCGTTTATGCGCGACTACTAATAAATATGCCAGCAGGCTAAAGATACTAAAAGGTTTACTTTGCTTATTCTCCATTACGCATGGACACTGTGCACCACAGCTCGAATGCTTGACAGGTTATGGGCCCAGGCAGAGTTGTTTTGGACACGGAAGAAGTTAAACGTGACGGATTTACACGGAGCTTCTGTGGACAACTGGGAGATAAGTGAATAAAACTTGGAAGAAGTTTCGCGACGAATTACGTGAGACAGATGGCTAACAGAATGGCAGCCCCAGCTCAACAACTTCTTTTTGATGGCTCTGAAGAAAGGTATGACCTATGGGAAACGAGGTTCTTAGGTCACCTACACATTCTTAAATTAAAAGACTAACTTGAATGAAAGTGGCGGGAGTGCAGAACAACGAGCTGAAGACAGAAGAAAGAACGTTGACTGTTACGCCGAGCTAATCAGACTTATTGATGACAAAAGTTTATCCATAATAAGACACGAGGCGGCTGATGATGGCAGAAAAGCCCTGAAGATACTGAGGGAACAGTACTCGGGGAAAAGTAAGCCAAGGATCATTAATCTCTACACATCATTAACCAAGCTACGCATGGAAGATGGTGAGAGTGTTACTGAATATATCATCAGAGCAGAGAACATAATAATGGCCCTGAAAGATGCAGGTGAAGCCATAAGTGATGGATTAATTGTAGCCATGGTACTAAACGGGCTACCAGACTCCTTCAAACCCCTAGCAGTCCATGTAACACAAAATGAAGATAATGTTACATTTGCAGACTTTAAAAGAAGACTACGGATTTATGAAGAGAGTGAAAAAATGAACAAAGCAGAGTCTACAGATAATGTGATGAAGACACATGTGAAACAAGGAAGAGGCCCCACCAAGGCACACGCTGGCCATGGAAAAGATGAAGATGCCAACGTGACATGCTACAGGTGTGGAATAAAAGGGCACAGAGCAAGAAAGTGTACCAGAAAAGTGTGGTGCGACTACTGTAAGAGTAATACACACCAAGAATCCCTCTGCAAGAAAAAGGGGGGAAGAGACGGCGCCAGGAAGGTCGTAGAGGGACGAGACGGCGCGGAGCGAGACGGCGAGGGACAAGATGGCGACCAAGAGGACCATTTCTTCATGGCCACAGACGCAAGAAATGAGAGACCACCAGCCAACACGAAGATGAAAGGCATCATGGTGGACGGAGGGGCGACCTCCCACATCATAAATGACTTAGAGAAGTTTAACAGTTTTGATGACACGTTCCAACCTGACTCTCATTCTGTGGAGTTAGCCGACGGGACGAAGTGCAGTGGAATAGCACAGCGAAGAGGAACGGCGACAATCAGCCTACTCGACACAGACGGACGACAGCACAGAGCACAGTTACGAGATGCTCTGTACATGCGTTCATACCCACATGACATCTTTTCGGTGGCAAGAGCCACGAATGGAGGAGCGACGATCACCTTCAGAAAAGGGGACAATCGCATGGTCACCAGGGATGGTAGCAGGTTTGACATCCACGAGAGTGGTAACTTGTATTACTTGCCTACTGTTCAAGATAATGTGGATCAATGTAAAGTATGTCATGCTGTACAAACCTGGCACGAAATATTGGGTCACTGTAATTATGAAGACGTGCAAAAATTACAAGGTGTAGTGAAAGGTATGGAGATCAAGGGAAGTGCGGTCAGACCAGCACATTTATGTGAAGTGTGCACAAAGGGCAAATTCACCCAGACGAGAAACAGGGAACCAGACAGAAGGGCTAAGAAACCCTTAGAATTAGTCCACACTGACCTAGCCGGTCCCATGCAAACAACTAGCATAGAGGGGCACAGATATGCCCAATCTTTTACTGATGACTACTCGGGTACCATGATGGTGTATTTTCTAAGGTCAAAAAGTGATGCAGTGCAGGCAACAGAACGGTTTCTGGCAGATGTAGCACCGTACGGAGAAGTCAGGTGTCTCAGGTCAGATAACGGCACTGAGTACACAAGTAAAGACTTCCAGGCACTGTTAATAAAGAATAGAATTAGACATGAGACGTCTGCACCCTATTCGCCCCACCAAAATGGCACTGCAGAGAGAGGGTGGTGAACTCTCTACGATATGGGCAGGTGCTTACTGTTAGAAAGTAACTTACCAAATAAGCTTTGGAACTATTAGGCCGTGTGGTGACCCACCAAAAAGTGCCTAGAAAATGAATTTCGTTCCCACGTCTTGGATCTACTTTTTCAATGCATTTTTGCATAGACAATACCCTTGTGGACTTTGGGTTAAAAGTTCTCCGCACAAAATCCTGCAGTATTTTTTTACAAGCCAGAAATGTATATAACAGTGAATAACCAAAAAACGAAAATCTTATGCTGCTGTTTTTGCTTGTAAAATGTGTTATATTGTTTTTGGCAACACAAAATCTTTCTCAAATGTCATAAATACATGTACCTAACACCTGAAACAAGTATTGGTGCCTTAGTATACTCATATTTGAATTTTGATCATGAAATGTAGAAAGAAAACGCTTCTACTGAAGTGATTGGCGCCCAGCACAATGAAACATACACATAGTACATTTAGCTAAAACTTATATTTCATACATAGACAATGTCACAACCTACTGTGTACTGAAAGGTAGGAGAAAAATCAGCACTCCTTGGCCCAAAATGGCTGAAAATCAGCCCCCTAGATTGGAATAATGCCAAAAATGGACTAGACTAAAATAAATACACTAAAGCTCCAAATTATTACAACACATGGTATAAAATATTTATTAAAATACCACAGTGTGTCACAGCATGTGTCATTTGTACATCAACCCTCCCACCCACCCACAAGATCAGGCCTTCTGTGTCACTCACAGGTATGAACAGAGAAATGTTGGTTGACAGTGCAACGGCAGCAAAATAGTATACAAATATGACAAAATATGAAAGTGCAGACTGCATCTCCTCTGGATGACCACTGATCACACCATTAATGGATTTGGGGCACCAACTTGACTCAATGAGTATGTCTTGCAGCCTTGCATCACCAAACCTTTTTCCTAAAATACCTAGGAAGGACATGTATGCATGTTCAGAGATGTTGCACTTGGTAGGGCAGTGAAAAACCAGCTGGGGGAAATCAGGGGTCAACCTCCGCTTCAATTTATCCTGCCTGCAACATAAAATGTTAGGGAAAGATGAGCACAAGTGTGTAAATAAAGATGTATTCACAATGATAGCCAATTTAGTTTAAATATACTCTCATAGACTTGTTTGTGAGGGAATACATCTATAATATACTTTTCAGCATAAAGGTTTTTGTTTTGTTTCCCAGAACTGTCAAAGACACACATGGTATTTGAGTTACCTGTAGTTTGAAGCATCAAGGTCCTCATGCTTCTCCACTGTGTTTACGAACATCCTTCGTAGCTGGTTTATTTTCAGCACCTCTTGGTCAACTATAAGCCATGTCGGATGACTCTCTCACAGAAGATCTTGTAGCGGTCAGTGAAGGGTGGTTCCTTTACACACACACACACACACACACACACACACACACACACACACACACACACACACACACACACACACACACACACACACACACCAAACCATTTATTTAAACCATTTATTTATGTCCACATAAAGGAGAAACATACAGGGACACACATATTATACTGTAGGTGCAGTAAGGTTACATTCACATAATCCTGGCATATGTCTTCACGATACAATAAATGTCACTCAGTACTCTATATGGGTATAAGTAACACCGTCTCCGCCATATATGGCGGCTGCCAATTACAACAGAGACAGCACAATACTTTGCCTCCTTTTTGGGCATCCCAAGTTGTTGAAACCCTCTAACAGCCAGTATGTGGGTATGTCCTATAGGCTGCCTATATAAAAACAAATAGTCTGCACCTACTGTAATAGCCCAGCTCTGGGATGGTATGTAGGAGTGGTTGGTATTTAATGATCTTGGTCATAAAGGCTTCCTCTAGGCTAGAGTCAAAGGTGCAGGCTATCTATACACTTCCCTGGACTCTTTATCAATCACAACATCTGGTGTATTAGCTGTTAACGATGTAAAGATGTCTGAGTTATCACAGAGGTGGAACATGGATGAAATGACACACGGATGTTTAAAATACAGTAATAGCACCCATACAATCATAAAATGACAAATCAATATTTGACAGTCCAATATTGACACGCATGTTTTGTTTACAATCTCTTACTTGGCCATATTGCCAATTAGCTTATGGGCTTTATCAGCACTGGTGAGATGCAGTAGTGGACATTCACTTGAGTAGGCCTACTGTACGTTTTTTTTAGTACCTGTACTTTCAGTGGTGTAAAGTAACTAAGTACATTTACTCAAGTAGGCTACTGTACTCAAGTAGAATTTTGAGTTAGTTTTACTTTCACAACGTGACGTGTTGTGAGCTTATAGATCTGCTATTTTCAATAGATTTTTTTCATGTGATAACATAAAAAATGATTTCAGTCTCATGTTAAAATGTGTCTCCCCCCAAAAAAATCTATTGAAAATAGCAGATCTACAAGCTCACAACGCGTTGTGAGCTTGTAGCTCTGCAATTTTCAATAGATGTTTCAATAGATGTTTTATCTGATAACATAAAAAATGATTTCAGTCTCATGTTAAAATGTCTCCCCTCAAATAAATCTATTGAAAATAGCAGATCTACAAGCTCACAACGCGTTGTGAGCTTGTAGATCTGCTATTTTCAAGATGTTTCAATAGATGTTTTATCTGATAACACAATAAATTATTTCAGTCTCTCATGTTAAAATGAGAGCCCCCCCCCCCCCCCCCCCCCCCCGTGTGTGTGTGTGTGTGTGTGTGTGTGTGTGTGTGTGTGTGTGCGCGTGTGTGTGTGCGTGTGTGAGCGTGCGTGCGTGCGTGCGTGTGTGCGTGCGTGCGTGTGTGTGTGTGCGTTGCGTGCGTGTGTGTGTGTGTGTGTGTGTGTGTGTGTGTGTGTGTGTGTGTGTGTGTTGGGGGGGGGGGGGGGGGGGGCTCACCTGCTGACGTTTCTGTTTGAGAGAGTTGATCCTTCTGCCGTTTTCCTTTCACATTAATCACATTAATGATTTTTTTGTCAATAACACGCTGGTAACGTTGCGTGAAACCCAGCGTCCTCAGGAGGCTCGTAAAAACCCATATCCACACAATGTTGACGTTTATAAGTAACGTTGGCGCACGTTCTGTAGTAGCCCTGAAACATTCAACCAGGTGTTTGCACTCTCTCCATTAACGGCCCGTACATCTACATAAACGTTCATATTTCAGATTTAAAATGCTTACCCATGGCCATAGATGTTACAATTATGTACGGGCCCAGAGAAGTACCTGTATCTTCCGTATTGTTCAATAAAAAGCATGTTAATCCGATCGGTGGCCGTTTTCACCATATCCTTTCAACTACGCGACCCTATCGGATGGGAGGTGTATTGCACTCTGATACATTATAAATCTATGAGAAAATGGCCACCGATCGGTTAAGAATACTCTTTATTGAACAATACAGAATATACGGGCACTTCTGCGGGACCATACACAATTGTAACATCAGTGGCCATGCGGTAAGCCCTTTATATTTGAAATTTGAACGTTTATGTAGATATACGGGCCGTAAATGAAAAAGTGCAAACACCTGGTTGAAGTTCGGTCGGGACAGACGACCGTCGTGTATCCATGGCTAGTTGTACATGTATCCCATCTTGTCCGTGTACATTCCTGAACCTCTTCTTTCTGGACAGACATAAGATTCATATAGCATCGTTTCGAGTCCTTTTGGCGTGCTTTTGAAGGATATTTTTCTTTGTTTTGATTTCTTTTTGTCGGACGTTACCGTTGCCATGGCTCAGGCTGTTGTTGCAGGAAATGGTGAGAGTAACGAGGCAACCCCATTGGCTGTAACGGGAATCACGTGCCAAAAACCGCACCACCCCTTTGAAAGTATTACTACGCTGATAAGTAAATAGTACCGACTTTTAAACACTGATTAAAAAAATACTGCGCCAAATCAGATGGCGAAACTTTTGTTTCTTACTTACTACCAATAGATCTTTTTTAAGAAGCAGAGATTATTTAAATCCACTTGATGGGAACGAAACTGAACGAAAATGGCATAGACAATAGGGCCTATATGCTGTACAGACAGCGGCTCATGTGAGGAACAGATGCTACAGTAGGCGTACTAAGAAAACGCCATACGAACTGTTCGCAGGAAAAGAACCAAACATATCCAAACTGCAAAAATTTGGATCAGTGTGCTACGCTTACAAGCAACTAGACAAAGGGAAGCTAGACTCTAGGTGTGAGCAAGGTGTTTTTGTGGGTTATGATAAAAACAGCCCCGCTTACCTGGTGTACTACCCAGAGAAAGAAAAGGTGCAAAAGCGCAGATTGGTAAAGTTCACAACCAAAACGGTAACAGAAAAAGAAACGCAAACATGTGAGTCAGACATGGGGTATGGTGAGGGGGAGCTACACCCCAAGGTTAATGACAACAGGGAAATTTGTGTTGATGACAAGGAAAATGAACCAGGTCAAGGTATACAGGGTGGTGTATCTGGGACTTTACCTGAACAGACTGAAAGTACACAGCCAGGTAGAGTCACTGAGACTGTAAACAGAAGGTACCCACAGAGAAATAGAATGAGACCAGCTCATCTACAAGACTATGAGTCTGAGGATGCAGTGGACAAACTGCAGACATGCGTGGACTCTTGCTACAGAGCAGTATGTGACATTCCTCAAACTTACAGAGAAGCTGTAATGTCAAACAGGTCGAGGCAGTGGAAAAATGCCATGGATGATGAGGTGAAAACACTGGAGGAGAACGAGACCTTCAGCCTCACCCAGTTGCCACCAGGCAAACGTGCAGTGGGGGGCAGATGGGTCTATGCACTCAAAAGTGACATTGATGGATCAGATAAATTCAAGGCGAGGTTCGTAGCAAAAGGCTACAGTCAAAGACCAGGGACTGACTACGAGGAGACATTCTCACCCACAGCCGACATGACAAGTGTGAGAGTGATCATGCAAAAGGCAGCACAGGAGGACTTAGTCCTGCACCAAATGGATGTAAAGACAGCCTATTTGCATGCACCAATTGACTGCGAAATCTATATAGAGCAACCAGAAGGTTATGTGAAAAAATCATCAACAGGTGAAAATCTAGTTTGCAAACTGCATAAGTCTCTCTATGGCCTGAAGCAGTCCGGTCGAAATTGGAATGCAATGTTACACACATGTTTAACTGAGAATGGTTTTGTACAGAATCCCGCTGATTACTGTGTGTATACAAGAGAGAAACATGACGAGAAGGTGATGTTAATTGTATGGGTTGACGATCTCATCATAGCAGCTAGCAATAAGGGTGTACTTAACAGTGTGAAACTGATGCTCACTGAAAGATTTCAAATGAAAGATCTAGGGAAATTGAAGTATTTTCTGGGAATCGATTTTGACCAAACAGAAGGCAAAGTCAAAATGTCACAAAAGAGATACGTGAAGAAAATTCTAGAGAGATTTGAAATGCAGGATTGCAGGGCCAGAGAGACCCCTTGTGAGCCCAAATTAGAGTGCACAGAAGATGCAGAAAAAATGACAGATCCAAGAAGGTTCAGGGAAGCAGTGGGAAGCCTGATATACTTATCCACATGCACTAGACCAGACATCAGTTTTGTGGTTAGTAAGCTATCTCAGAACTTTGCTGAACCAACACTAGAACACTGGAACACAGTAAAACGTGTTTAGGTACCTCAAAGGTACAGCAGAACAGGAGTTATGTTTCAAAAGAAATGAGACAGAGAAACTAGGTCTGAGAGTGTACAGTGATGCTGACTGGGCTTCAGATGTGACAGACAGGCGAAGCATATCAGGATATTGTGCCAGTCTAAGTGAAGGAAGTTCTCTGATCTCATGGAAGGCAAGAAAGCAAGCAACTGTTGCACTATCTACATGTGAGGCAGAATACATGTCCTTAGCTTCAGCCATGCAGGAATGTATCTACCTAGAGCAGCTACTCAGGAATATTGACAAATACCAATATGCACAAACAAAAGTGTTTGAAGACAATCAAGGTACTATAGCACTAGCCAAAAACCCAGTGCACAGGCAAAGGTGCAAGCACATAGATATCAAGTACCATTTCATAAGAGAAACTATAAATAGTGGAAGAGTGATTTTGGAGTACTGTCCTACTGAGCAAATGATCGCAGATATACTGACAAAGCCAACCACCAAGATGAAGCTAAAGAGTTTTGCTCAGGACATGTTTGGCACTTGAAAGTGCAGTGTGTTTTTGTTTACATGGGAAAGGGAAACCATGTGGTTGATATTTTATTTTCCTGATTTTTGAAATTGTAATTTTATTTTGTTAACCCAGAGAGCTAAGTGCGAGTGGGGGTGTTAAGTGTTGTTATTTGATGGCGCCCTTACTCTGTCTATTACGGTAGCCCATTGTATTGTATTGCACAACTTGTACAGGGTTTACGGTACGCTCAGGACGTGACGTCATCACGTTCTCGGTGAGCGCGCCAGATTATTCCAGGAGGGAAGAGTGTAAACACACTGAGCGTTTATGCGCGACTACTAATAAATATGCCAGCAGGCTAAAGATACTAAAAGGTTTACTTTGCTTATTCTCCATTACGCATGGACACTGTGCACCACAGCTCGAATGCTTGACAGGGCTATTATGCTACATTTACATTACTTTCATATACATGTAGTGTACTTATGCTAGTAAATTAGCTAGTAAAACACTCACACACAAGATTATTTTCAGTACTGGGAAATGAGTGTGCACAAAGTACTGTTAGGGTAAATAAAACATAATTCATAACTTTTGGTTATGAATCCACACCACTTGGACTTTGGGCCTAGAGTAGACCATTTGGTCACGCATTGATTAGACTTAGTTTTATTTCTTAATTGTATGCTTTAACTAACCTGATCCAGCTGCTGGCATTTTTTTTCATGAGCTCCAGGACAAAGTCCTCCTTTTTGATCAGCTGCTCCTGGAGGAAATCCCGGTCTGATATAAGGATACCGATGGTATCCTCTTGCAGACTAGACTTTTGTTTCTCGGCATCTAGCAGCTTTGTTAGCAGATTGAGGTCTGATTCAGTAGATGTAACAAGCTCTGTTAAAAATAGGAACAAACAAGCCAAAAGCATTAACATTTAAAGTGGGTGTGTACATGATGGCAGCAAAATGTTCAGAACCCAAGATATCATGATTTGAAAATGTTCTGCTCCATTCACTTCTTGTTTAACATCTTACTGAAAAAGGCCGTATCTCGGCTCCTATGCAAATACATATAATTTTGGGGGTCCTTGACATGAAAAATATTGAGCCCCACTGATATAGAAACATATGTTTTTTCAGAATACTGTTGGGATTTAGGAGACATGTAGAATCGGCTTCAGGTCTCAATGGGTTAATCTTGGGAAATAGCATCATAACCACGGCGGCTACTTACACGGCCGGCACAAGCTGACTAAGCGTGGTCAGGAAACCACTTAAACCATTGTTTTATACTTTGGCTCTTCACAAAATAGCAGATCTACAAGCTCGAGCTTCTACGAGCTTGTAGATCTGCTATTTTAAAAAACAATCTTGAAAATTTGGTGCAAATCTTTGAATACATACATATTTTTTAAAGCGAACATTTAAAAAAAAATGTTGGGGGGGGGGGGAACTTATGTTGCTATAATATCAAATGGTTCTCAAACCTTTTCATGTCAAGGACCCCCAAAATGATATGTATTTGTCCACGGAACCCCCCCCCCCCCCCCCCCCCCCCCCATCATAAAATGTTTTGAGATGATTTTGAGAAGATTTGGGTTCCTCTTTCTGCAAGCATATCATTTTAGAGAAGGTGGACCTGAAGGAGGCTTTTTATTTATTTATTTGTTGTAATGAATATTAGAATAAAGATTGTTCAAAATTAAATTGGATTCATCATTCTAAGGTATATCAGGGAATGGGAATGGGTTACAAATTGGGATCCCCCGAAAGTATGTGGCCAAAATAACTAAAACTGAAGACATTCAGTAATGGTCAGGGGTTCCTCCTGAGGTCATTTCAGGGCCTAGGGCCTCCATTTAAAGACTAAAATACTCTTCTTGGTTGTGCTCCAACTTCAGGTCATTTTAGCTTTAACTTTCAGTTTTGGGCACTTCTGACCCAGTTGAAAGTTGATGATCAAATTACCTGAAGTTGAAACAGTTACCCTGCAGGCATACAAAGGCCTAGGGTTCCCATATTGCAATATGTTGTTCCTCCATCTTGGGAGAGTATTTAGGCCTTTCGCTGGACCTCCTAACCCTTTGGATGACCCCAAGCCGAACACTTAAAGATCACATGTTAGGGTGCCCAAATCTGAAAGTAGGTGGTCAAATGAACTGAAACTGAAGAAATTCATTAAAGGTCAGCACTTCCTCCTAGGGTCATTTTAGGGCCTAGGACCTCCATTTAAAGGCTAAAATACTCTTCTTGGTTGTGGGAACAATATACCAAAAGCTCAGAACCCCAGGCCTAAAGATGTCCCCCTGGCAACTGTTTGCACTTTGGGTCAGTCTACATGTTAAAGTTTCCAGAGTTGAAGGTTGATGAACAAATGACCTGAAGTTGAAGCTTTGCCCATGGGGGCCCCTCAGGGCCTGGAAGGCTCAAAGAAGGACACAGTGCTTTATTGGGATGTGGGAACAATATATTGAAACATTGGAGCTCATATCTATCTAAAGCTCATCTCAGTAGAGCATTGTGTCCTTTTTAGGCCTGAGTGACCCAAGCAATCTTTGTGTAAAGAACAGATAACTAAAGAACAGATAACTCACAGCAACATTTTCAGGCAAAAGCTGTGCCAAAAGCACATTTATTAAACAATATTTATTAATATATCTTCATGTTTCCAGAACTTGTGTTCAGAACTTGTGTTCAGAAAAGGGCCGGACGGACATCCTAGCGGGACCTCCATCCGTCCCACCATATTTTTGGGACCTGGCCGTCACTTGAGTCCTCATCTGAGCCCTCGTAGTCACTGAGGATCTCAGTGGAGGCCTCGCTGTCGCTGATGAACTCAGTGGAGGCCTCGCTGTCGCTGGGGACCGGCTCGGGCTCCCCAATCTGGGAAGGAGAGGGGGGAGGAGATGTGGGCTGGGGCTCCCCAGTCTGGGAAGTGAGAGAGGTGGGCTCGGGATCCACTGTCTGGGAAGTGGGATAGGTGGGCTCGGCCTCCATTTTCTGGGAAGTGGGAGAGTTGGGCTCAGGCTTCACTGTCTGGGAAGTGGTAGAGGTGGGCTCACGCTCCATGGAGTGGAACTTGTGTTCAGAAAAGGGCCAGACGGACATCCTAATCAATGGTGGGACCTCGCCGTCACTTGGGTCCTCAGTGGGGCCCTCGCTGTCACTGATGATCTTAGTGGAGGCCTCGCTGTCGCTGGGGACCTGCTCGGGCTCCCCAATCAGGGAAGGAGAGGGGGGGGGGGGAGATGTGGGCTGGGGCTCCCCAGTCTGGGAAGTGAGAGAGGTGGGCTCGGGCTCCACTGTCTGGGAACTGGGATAGGTGGGCTCGGGCTCCATTGTCTGGGAAGTGGGAGAGTTGGGCTCAGGCTCCACTGTCTGGGAAGTGGTAGAGGTGGGCTCAGGCTCCATGGAGTTCAGCTTCCTTTTTTTGGCCCTCCTTTTGTCGTCCATTTCCTCACTTTCCTAGTGAGCAAAAAGAAACCAAATGTTAACAAATGTGTAAAATGCATATATCAGGGCGTCATTCTTATTCCTCATACCTACTTCCTTTTGTTTCTAATAAAGCAATGTTCATGAATTAAGTGAATAATCATGGTTTGAAGTAAGCTTGACCGCCTTCTTTCAACGTTGGGCACTCTTACACCATCACCATTGCTTCAAATTCACTTCATTGACCTCCTACTTTCAGATTTGGGCACCATTGCTTCGGTTTCAGGTCACTTGACCACCAACTTTCAGATTTGGGCACCATTGATTCAACTTCAGTTAAAAAGTGATGCATTGAACTTGCAGAAGTGCTTTTTAACTCAAACAAAAATAATCAGCAATCATCACAACATGTCTTCTAAAATATAACTCACTTGAACAGTAGTGAAACATACTAAAACATATTACAACAGAGGAACATCAAATAAACTCAATAAAGTCACAACTTACTCGCGGTCATACACACACACTTTGCTGGCTGACTGACTGAACTGAACTGAAAAACACCTGAGATCTGAGTTATCAATTAAATCGCTGCCAGCTGGTGTCTGCTGGTGTCTGGACCTCCTAGTCCTTAGGATGACCCCAAGCCGAACACTTAAAGATCACATGTTAGGGTGCCCAAATCTGAAAGTAGGTGGTCAAATGAACTGAAACTGAAGAAATTCATTAAAGGTCAGCACTTCCTCCTAGGGTCATTTTAGGGCCTAGGACCTCCATTTAAAGGCTAAAATACTCTTCTTGGTTGTGGGAACAATACACCAAAAGCTCAGAACCCAAGGCCTAAAGATGTCCCCCTGGCAACTGTTTGCACTTTGGGTCAGTCTACATACAAAAGTGCCCAAAACTGAAAGTTAAAGCTAAAAGTACCTGAAGTTGAAGCTGAAGCTGAAGCTGAAAAACAATTGATCCTAATAGCCCAAGAATGGGGGATGGTGTTTGACTTGGAGCCTGAAAGAGCATCTGTGAATCTTGGTCTGATTGGAGACATTTTTTTTTTCCTGACAGATCTGCGCTCCAATCTTTCAATATATTGTTCCCACATCTCAACAGAGCATTGTGTTCTTTTTTCAGGCTTCGGGGCCCTTAGGGCCCCCCAGGGGGACAGCTTCAACTTCAGGTCATTTGAGCTTCAACTTTGAACAATTTTGACCTAAGGTCGAAATTCAGTTTCAACTTCGACTTGGGGCAATTTTGAACTTAGGTTGAAATTCGGCTTCAACTTTGGGTAATTTTGACCTAAAGTTGACATTCAGCCTCAACTTCAACTTTGGGCACTGGGCGGGGGAACGTAACATTTCAATTGAGCGGACCACTTCAGTTTCGGGCGCCCAGTGAACCCGAAAATGAAGAAAAATGACCCGAAACTGAATTGTTCACCCCCGGGGGGGGGGTCGAGAGCCAAGACGGAAGATAAGAGGCCCCGGACAGCGACGACCGGTGAACGGGACTCGAGCGGCCTTGCCGGGACCGCGGACCAATCAGGAGGACCGGACGGCGCACCGGATACTGGCGGTGCCCGTCCAGGTTCGGACGTCCCGGCAGACCGCCCGTCGTTCGTCGCCGCCCGCCCGGGGCGAAACAGGAGCTGTAGACAGGACAGGAAGAAAGAGAGACAGGAGAAAAAACAGGAAAAAGGAGGTGAGCCAAAAGCGCTAAAACAAAACTAGAACAAGAACTTGACTTAGTCAGAGTCACTGCTTGGGACGAGGAGGCCTCACAGGGCAGTTGTTGATATGATGGTCCTTCTCGCCACAATAGAAGCAAAGCCCCAACCGGATCCGCCGTTGCTGCACAGTCTCCAGCTCGCTCGGGGACTCCTCTCCAGAAGCCCCGGCGGCGAGCGGATCCGGCGGAACCTCCCTCACAGGAGACGGGACCGAAGACACGGCCCGACCCGCAGCAGGACGACGAGGCACGGCAGGAAGAGGTGACACGGCAGGATGAGGAGAACCAACGGAACCAAGGCGCGGAGACGAACGGTGACGCGCCGGGATGACCCGTCGCTGCGGAGTTCTCACCCGCTCACGGGGAAGATGGAAGCTCTCCGAAGAAGACGACCTCCGCAGACGAAGCCCAGCCCGCTCGCAGGAGAGAGCTCGTGGACCACTGGTTCTCACACGGGGCCGGGAACGTGAAGGCGAACACTGCTGTGGCGCCGAGGACGAGGAAGTGGGAGCCTCGGGCCGCTCGCTGGAACTCGGCTCGCCGGCTGAGCTTTCACTCGAGGCGCGTGCACTCGAGCGGACCGAATCCGCCGCTAGAGCACGCTGAGGCGGACCCGACCCCTGAACGACCCGGTCCCAGATATTCTGGGTCCGAACCAGCAGGGACCGCTGGCCGCCCGTCACTGCCGCCAGCGTAGATTCCAGGCGAAACATACGCGCCTCGAGGCGAATGAAAGCGTCCATTATGATGCCCAATCCGCCCTCCAGGGCAAGTGGATCGAGCGCAGAATCGTCGGTCTGGCTGCCGACGGAGTGCCCCGCTGGGTTCAGGTTTGGTCCGGACATTCTGTCACGGTGAGGACCGGATAAGACAGAATATGAACCCAAACGCAGGACACGATGGAAACTTGGAAAATAAGGCTTTATATTTCTTCAGCATATAAACAAGGAACAGAAACAAGAACAGAACCCTCAGGTATAGAGGGAAAACAATCACGACACGGAAGGCACACACACGTAAACAGAGTGTAATATCCGGACACAGAGCACCGGCTGGAAGGTGCTATATAAAGGGAACGCAGTCATTAGGCACAATAGGCCGCAGCCGGGCGAACCGCCGGCAACAAGGCTCACACAGGGGAAAAAGTCAGTGAAGAGAAAAGGGGGGGGGGGGGGGGGGGGGCCCGGAGGCGCAGCAGCGCCCGAACTGTGACACCCATAAGCTGATGAATGGGACTATACCTGCTGAAGAAGTCTGTCTGTCTGATGCTCTAGTCAGAATCAAAGACCGCCTCCAGAAGCACATAGAGTCGACCAAGAAGTCCTCTAGAACTTCAGCTCTCTGGATTCAGTACATGGACATGTTAGACATCCTACGGAAATACATAACTGCAGAACGCACAGGGAACTGGGCCTTACATCTTCAGGCTATCCAGGACATGTTACCCTATCTAGCAGCATTAGGACACAATCTTTACACCAAATCTGCCAGGGTGTATCTGCAGCAGATGCACAACCTCAAGGCCTCTGGGCAAAAACGAAGTCTAGGGGACAAAACAGAGGTCAGAAACGGCAACACTGGGCTTAGAAACTTGGCTTTAGTACGATGCTTGAGAGCTTGCAAACAAGACAATCTGGCAATGGGCTGGTGCGAGGCTGGGCTTTAAATACTGTGGGCATGATTGGAGGTGAGTGTATGCAGGTGGTCACAATGGCATCCAGACACACCCACTCCTAGAATGGGCCACTTAATTGCAGCTTTTTTAAGAACCGCTCATCCAAACAAGTTCAAACTTGATACTGCATTTCCCTAGGTCCTCAGCAACACACCTGCCAAATGTCGACTTCATACAGTGTTCGGCTTTCAAGATATATAATTGTATGCGTAACAGTGTGGATGGTGGCCATTTTGAAATTTCCCTACGTGCAATTCCTTGTGACTTTTTTCCTCTCATTCAGGACATATTTAGGACACAAAATCAGTTGAGTTTGTTTTTGTTGCAATTTGTGACAATATTACTGGACTAAATGCATTCCTCTCCCTCTCAAATGCCTGCTTCTCCCTGTGGATCTCCCTGTACACGGTCACGACATTGTTCACCAGTGGTCGTCTCTTTCTGCCTGGACAATAACACAAAACAAAAATGATGGTCAACCACTGTAAAGCCTCTACTCTGTGAGCTTGTAGATTGGTTACTTTGGCCAAAATGTCCACCAGGGACATCTGGGTATGTGTGTTTCATTGCCAAGACCCCATAAGTAGACCCCCCATCTACACTCACTGTAATTCCCCTCTAGTATATATTCTGTAAGGTTTACGGTTCTTATGCATGCTGTGAGCATTGTGAGCTTGTAGATGGGCTATTTTCAAATGGCAGAATGTATATAGGACTGAAGTGGTGACTGTACTGTATGTTTTGTAATAATAATCTGCAAAGTAACTAGTAGCCTAAATAAAGTTTTCAAATCATTGTAGTGGAGTAAAAGTCTAATATTTGCCTCTGAGATGTAGTAGAGCAGAAGTAAAAGTATTGGAAATTGTAAATACTCAAGTAAAGAACAAATACCTCAAAATTGTACTTAAGTACAGTACTTGAGTAAATGTACTGTATATACATACAGAAGCCAAGAGGCATAAAGCAAGAGTATATGACAGATTTCATTTGTTAAAGATATATTATTTTGATATCTGAATTTTCAATTCTAACAGAGGAGAAATTATATATATATATATATATATATATATATATATATATATATATATATATATATATATATATATATATAGGTCTACATTAGCAGCAGGTATGATATTAGACATTAAGGTGCAAAAACAGTATGAACGATTGAACTATATACATACAATATCTACTAGATCTATCGTTCAGGAATATTCTTTTACAGCTCGTCATTACTGTCTGGGGTGTCATTTTCAGCATTACAGACAGTCTGTGTCGTTTTCGCAGTCACTTCCACACAAACAAAGTTCTGTGCAAGCAAAGTTGTGTCCCCTGCATGACCTTCACTGGGTTGTCCAATGGGTTTTGCACTGACATCTGACCACTAACAGAAACTAACAGAGGAAGGCGACCTAACACAGGAGGTGAATGATGCATTGGCCAACTTTGTATGATGTACTGCCCAAGGGGCATCCATATAACAAACATTCCTGACCTAAGGTGGCCGGTTTGAGATCAGCTCCAACCGCGGCAGCCAAGCGGGGGCATCAGCAACACCAGCAGAGGAGAACCCTCTAATCATCTCGGAGAGAGAATGAGAGTCAACATCCACAAGGCAGCCGGACCTGATGGAATCCCAGGCCGGGTCCTTAAGGCATGTGCAGACCAGCTGGCGGGTGTCTTCGCTGACATCTTTAACCTCTCCCTCTCCCAGGCTGTGGTCCCTGCAGGGTTCAAAATGTCAACCATTGTGCCCATTCCCAAAAAGGCCAGAGTGACATGCCTGAATGACTGTCGCTCTCACCCCGATCGTCAGCAAGTGCTTCGAGAAACTGGTGAGGGAATACATCAGCTCCACGCTACCTGCCTCGCTGGATCCGTGGCAGTATGCATACCGCAAAAACAGATCCACCGACGACGCTATTGCCATGGCTCTCCACACCGTCCTCTCGCACATGGACAACAAGCTGCTGAAGGACAAATATGTACGTATGCTGTTCGTGGACTACAGCTCAGCATTCAACACCATTGTCCCAGCAATACTTGACAAAAAACTCAGAGACCTAGGGCTACACCCAAGCATGTGCGACTGGATACAGGACTTCCTGTCCAACCAACATCAGGTGGTGAGAATGGGCAGCATCACATCTGACCCCCTGACCCTCAACACCGGAGCACCCCAGGGATGCGTGCTGAGCCCTCTCCTCTACTCCCTGTACACGCATGACTGCATAGCCACACATGTCTCCAACACCATCATAAAGTACGCGGACGACACGACAGTGATAGGCCGAATCGTAAACAACGACGAGTCTGACTACAGAGATGAGATCAACTCACTGGCGCTCTGGTGCCGGGAGAACAACCTCGCTCTCAACGTCGACAAGACCAAATAACTGATCGTGGACTTCAGGAGGCCGCGGAGAGACCATGCGCCCATCCTCATCGACGGTGCTGCAGTGGAAAGGGTCAGCGAGTTCAAGTTCCTCGGAGTACACATCGAGGAGGACCTTAAATGGGAGACGCACACCACACACGTGAAGAAAAAGGCTCAGCAGAGACTGTACTGGCTCCGCCGCCTGAATAAGCTTGGAGTAGGACAGCGCATCCTCAAGCTGTACTACAACAGTTAGGTTGAAGGCGTCCTAACAGGCTGCATCACGGCCTGGTACGGGAACTGCACTGCCCGAGAGAAGATCAACCTACAGCGAGTAGTGCGATCGGCAGAGCGAATAATGGGAAGCGACCTCCCAGCGCTTCAGGATCTGTACAAGAAGCGGTGCGTGGTCAAAGCCAAGCGCATCATCAAGGACAAGTACCACCCAAGTCACAGACTGTTCAGAACCCTACAACGACCGCGACCGGGCAAGGGGACCTACCGCAGTATCAAGAGTTCCACCACCAGGTTCTGGAATAGTTTTAACCCGGCTGCTGTCAGAATGCTGAATGAAGCATGAGCCCTTTTCAGCAGCCTGACAACAGGCGGTACTGCCCAGCTGGTTGCAGACTTTTCTGGCTCTTCCTGAACACACCTGTGGATTATTATACCAGGAAATGACTTGGATTTATGAGGAATCATACCAGCGGAAAAAAAAACCTTTAAGTGTACAGTTTGTGACAAAAGCTTTAGTCAAAATGCTAATCTTAAGAAACACATGTTGATACACACAGGAGAAAGGGCTTAAATGTACTCTTTGTGGCAAAAGCTTTAGTCAAAATGCTAAAGATTACTTTTTGTTGCTCTCCTTCATGGAGCTACTTGCGGATTATACCAGGGTCAGTCCACCCTTAGGTGAACACGCACTGACCCTCTGCACCTTAATCCCGATGTATAACGCACAAACTTTTTTTGATTTTTTATTATTGCGCTCTTTTTCTCTCTAAGCACCTTAGCGTCTATAAGTATATCATGCACAGTATACATACATTGCTGCTATGCTCAGGCACCTTAGCTTGTCTCTTATCTCAGGTACTTTGTAAATATGTAGATAACTTGTTTTTGGCCTTCTATTGTTCTCTGTTGATCTCCTTCCCACTTAACCCCCTACCCCTCTTCTTTTTTCTCTCTCCCCACTCTTCTTTCTACGGAATTTAACGTTGCGATGGGAGTGTTGTACAAAAACGAATTTCACCCACTTTTTTACCTTGTAAACCTGTGATGTGACAATAAACCTGATTCTGATTCTGATTCTGTTTTGCAAACATCTGGCATAAAGCAGCAAGTTGCCTCCTACCGTTGGTGCCCTTGAGGAGAACATTGAACGTGTGCATGATCAAAGTAGGGTGTGGTGCCAAGCCACTGTGACGTGGCAGAGTCTTTTTGACCCACTCAAACATGGAGCCATGGTGAGATACTACCTACTACCACAAAGGTTCCTCCTGCACCACAGGCCATTGTAGAGTTGGTCAGATGTCAGTGCAAAACCCATTGTACAACCCAGAGATGTTCATGCAGGAGACACAACTTGCACAGAACTTTGTTTGGAAGTGACTGCGAAAACGACGCAGACTGTAATGCTGAAAATGACCCTCCTAACAGTGATGAAGGGCCGTAAAAGAATGATAGATGATATTATTGTATATAGTTCAATCTTATAACTTGTCAATACTGTTTTTGCAAGTTAATGTGTAATCTCATGTACATACCTGCTGCTAGTGTAGACCTACCAAAGTGTCACCACCTTGCACCTTATGTCTAATCTCATGTACATACTGTATCTGTTGGTTTATGCCATTTGTATATCCTTGACATGTTTTCTATTACTGATAGATTGTTCTCCTTGCTCTCCCCGCCCTCTTCTTTTCTTTTCTTCTCTTTGAAAACAACAGAAACAATGGAATTTTCACCCATTTCTTTACATCTGTAAACCTGTGGTGTAATAAAGTCAATGATGTGTTGATATTACACAAATATAAAGACTATATTTTCCATTTACATTTGTTTTCTTGCTTTTATATAATAACTACATTGAGGTCTTTATTGGACTCCTTGACCTGGAAACATATTAACTAAGGTTGGTTGTCTAGAATCCAAGATAGCGCAAATTAGGCTATATATTTTAGGTTGTCCATAATGAACAATATGGTGGGCCATGCAGGTATCTGTGCAAATGCAAACAAGGATTTTTGGATTCCTCATGCTCTGAAGATTCCAAAAGTGTATATTTTTCTAATCCAAACTTTTTAACGAAAATATATTTTTTAACATAGTAAACCTGAATTTCACTGGCCATCCCCTAGGTGGCGCTACTGCAAGTCCCTGTGCACAATCCTTTAGGTCTCTATTGGATTCCTTGACCCAGAAAACATTGGATTAGCATATTTAATTAACATTCTATGTTGTTTAGAAGCCAAGATATCACAAATTATGTATTTTATGGTGGCCATTTTGAAGGTCCAATATGGCGGACATGCAGGTGTCTGTGCAAATGCAAACATAGATTTTTGGATTCCCCATGTTCTGAAGATAAAAATAAAGTATTGTTTTGCTAATCTCCACAAATTTTGAACAAGAACACATAGTGAACCTGACTAAACTGAGAAAACCAACGGTTTTACAAGACATGCATCCAGCAAGGAACATATGAAATGCACTTCCCTGTGGAAGGACTACGGTGCTCTTAGAGCAACAGGTGTAGAGGTCTCCACGCTTGTAAACAAGGGGCAGCTTGCACCAAACCGCCTGTATATGAGTGCGATCGTGGATGTCATTGAGTTCCTTGCGACACACCAGCAACCGCTGAGGGGGACCTTAGACGCTTTGGAGTCAAGAGCGGAGGGGGAAAGTGGACAAATTTTGTCTATGATGGATTACACGATAAGGAAAGACACAGAACTAGCGAAGGTATTTACCACCATCCCCAAAAATGCCACATACACCTCACACGAAATTCAGAACAAAATATTAGCTCTCATGAGTAACATTGTGACCAGTGAAATAGTGAAAGAAATAGGGAATAGCTGGTACACGTTGAAGGTGGATGGGACCAAGGACCCTACTGGGTGCGAGAATGTGTCTATTGTTCTCCGTTTTCTAAACGTGAATAATGAGGTGCGTGAAAGGCTGTTGGTAATGTCCACTACAAAGCATTGTGATGCGTTAAGTATGACAAACCTGGTCCTTTCGGAACTGAATAAAGCAGGCCTGGGCACAGATAAGATCCTCAGTAAATGCTATGATGGTGCAAGTGTAATGTCTGGGAAAAGAGGGGGCGTGCATAAACTATTGCAGGAGAAAATTGAACATGTCCCATATGTGCATTGTTTCAACCATCAACTCAATTAAAGACTAAAGACTCAGAGAGCGGAGCTTTTTGCTATTCCAGGTCCCGCTTACCGGGGTCGGCCACATACCCTGTAAGACTGACCAACCCTGTGTCTCGTTTTATGCAAGTGCGCTCTCTGCAGTACCTATGTCGCTTTGTCATCAGACAGTACACAAGGATAGACCTGATTCAGAAACTGCCTTTACCCTGGTAATCCACTCCGGTTACATGTCGCTATTCCGACATGTCGCCTTTCCGACGTTAACTAACCCTATACCTAACCCTAACCCTAACCCTAACCGCACGCGGAAGCCACTAGTCGGAGTAGTGAGATGTCGGAATGCAGACATTACCCCATCCACTCCACGTCAGCTGAAAAAAACAACTGTGGCCGTAGTGTACAAGGGAGAACGTCTGAAAAGGCTACTTGACCAAAGATGGACCGGTCACCTGGCTGCAGTGTCAGTCATCGTTAAAAGCTATGATGCTATTGTACAGTTCTTTGCCCAGAATGACAGCAGCAGTGGCCTTGTGCCCACGGAACTGAAAATATAGGCAGCCGGGCTCCTAAAAGCTATCAGAGAAAGCCACTTCATGTTCACTGCCGTGATGGTACACAGAATTCTCGCACTCCTTGATCCTCCTAACAAAGTGCTACAGGATAAAACAACAGACCTCTATACGGGAGTAAAGGTTGTGAAAAGTGCGTTGGCTTGCGTGGAGAAGCTCCGGAGTGACTTGGAGTTCCAAGCCATTTGGGCACAGGCCACAGAGCGTGCCAAGGGCGCACAGGACGCACAGCAAGCAACAGATACAGCAGCACCTCCACTACCAAAGAGAGTGTGTCAAGTCCCTGCACACCTATAGCAGTATGTGGTGGAGACCACTGTAGTTCAAGAGCAACAGGACAGAAGAAGTGAGGCGGAGTGCAAGCGGCTCTTCTACAGCACACTAGACAGTGTTACTGGAGAGATGAAAACACGATTTAGTGAACGGAACAGCCAGCTTGTTGAGGCGATGTGTGCCCTTGACCCAGGCAGCTCAGACCTACCCAGTAGTGGTTACTTTTTAGGCACCAGTTTCGTACCACTTACACGCGACGTTACCCACTTCATTGTAGTGTAAACCGTTGCACAGGTGGGTGGTGTGGGGCGGGGCTATAGGTAAGGGCATGCATAATGGAAAGCTGCCTAAAGTGTCAAACAATGGGGGCATTATGGGCTACGTCAACCTTTCATTTTAACCCAATATGGGCACTCTCATGAGGTATTTTCATGGAACACAGTATGTCCCCTCACAAATAGTTAGGACATTTCTGTTGTGGAGTGAATTGCCAGAAAAGGCCAAGCACACTATCAACCCAAAACATGAAAAGGTTCAATCTTGTGTTGAAGAACTTTACTTAAATAAAAGGAAAACACAAAATTGTGAAATACTAAATGAAAGAGTCAGAGGTTTTGGCCATCCGCCAGTGAAAACAAATATTACAACTTAATATAGGCTTGCCATTTCAAAGTTAGGTGGAAATCTAAGCAACTTCTTCTGGTTTTACAACCATTTTTTGATTGATGGAGTTCTGTGTCACAGTAAAAACTATCACAGATTAAAGAAGAGATACAACAGTGCTACTGTCACGGTGCGGGGTTTCGGCCCCGCCCCCCCTCCTTCTCTCTGACTCTGATGTTGGCCTTGTGTGTTGAGCCCGGATCCGCAGCGCGCCCGGCTGCAAGCCCTCGGGCTAATTACCTGTCTACTTAAGACTTTTCAGCCGGTAGCCTTTTGCTGGATGATAAACATTGTTCACGGCGGACCTGCCTGTCCTCCTTTGTTCCTGACTGTGTTCCCTCCTGTGCAAGGTTGTTTCTGTTTGTGCATATTCTAAAGTAAAGTACCATTTATCATCCTTACTCCTGTGTTGCGTCCTGCTCTTGGATCCTCCCCTTCTCTCCGTTGCCGATCGTGACAGAATCATCCAGCCAACAATGGATCCGTGTCTGCGCCTGGAGACGTGGTGGATGGCGTGATCGTCATGGGCTGTTTGGACGCCATATTCGACACCCTGCGCGGCATGGAGGATTGCCTGCTGCGTCTCGAGACAAACCTGTCGGGCGGCCAGACCGCAATCCTGTTCCGTGTCTCAAACATGTGGGAGCGAATGCTCGAGGCGGAGGAGGCGCCCGCCCGCGCGCGCACGGAGGCGGCGACGGTCCGCTCTCACGCCGTGGAGGTGGGAGCTCCCGCAGCGTGGAGCGGCTCCTCCGGAGCTTCTGACTCAAGTTCCACCCCGCAGCCCGCGGAATCGACATCCTCTTCTTCGGACCTGCGGGTGAGGGCCCGTACCCGGCCTCCGACCCGCGGGAGAACCCGTCGCCGGGGGTTGCCTCGGGTCCGTCACCACTCTCCCTCCCCCGAGGGAGCGCGAGCCCGGCGATGGAGGTCATCGTCGGGGAGTCGTCCTGGTCTCTCCCGCGGGAGGGAGAGGGACTGTCCCCGCCGGGCAGTGTCATCCGATCCTCTCCTCTATCGCCGACCTGTTCCTGTTCCTGTTGGGGGTTTCGGCCCCGCCCCCCTCCTTCTCTCTGACTCTGATGTTGGCCTTGTGTGTTGAGCCCGCACCCGCAGCGCGCCCGGCTGCAAGCCCTCGGGCTAATTACCTGTGTTCCCTACTTTTCAGCCGGTAGCCTTTTGCTGGATGATAAACATTGTTCACGACGGACCTGCCTGTCCTCCTTTGTTCCTGACCGTGTCCCCTCCTGTGCGAGGTTGTTTCTGTTTGTGCATATTCTAAAGTAAAGTACCATTTATCATCCTTACTCCTGTGTTGCGTCCTGCTCTTGGATCCTCCCCTTCTCTACGTGGCCGATCGTGACAGCTGTATACTTGAAAGATGGTACATTTTGTTTAATTAATGACTTGGTTATTTTTAAACAAGAGTGTTCACATCAAATTGCTGCATTGTGTTTGTGTGCCAAACTCTGTTGTGTTTTAGTTGAGGCACTTGCTAAATCTAGCAGGCCTGTATGTAAAGATTCACAGATAAATATTTACAGAGTACCTTCGTACATGAGGTTAGAAAGACTGGAACTGTTAATGCTATCTGGCCTATCTGACAGGAACTACCCAGTAGCAGTACATTTTAATGACTTCAAACATGACATCTCATCGTTCAAATTCCAAGGGATTGAAAAAATGATTCTACCTGAGAGATGGGGAAACATAGATGAAATACTAAACAAAAGAGAAGTTTATTGGATTTATACCCTACAAACATTATTCCCAAAAGGGTTGAACGATGAAATTCCATGGCATATGATGTTGTAATTCATTGTGGGACTATGCATTTGAAAACTCTGTAATATTATATATATATATATATATATATTAATTGTCTGGGCAACCAAGCTCTAATGCAAAGTTAAGAGTGACTTATGAAAGCCGCAAGGCCGATGTTTTCATTTCTTAAGTTTGTTTCTGTATAAACATTTGTGAATATTTGTAAATAATGGATGTATGTTGAGTCTGGGCAAATCGACAAGCTCACACACTAGAGACAATCATTGAGTGACACTCCCATTGGGAGTGTGATTGTCTCACACCTGTGAACCAGATGGAGTGTTTGTATATAAGAGCACATAGTGATCAGTATTGTAAGACACTATTGAGGAAGGTCCAGACGGACCGAAACGTTTGTCATTAAAAAAAGTGAGTTGCCACAGCAAGATACAGTGTGCGGGACTTCTTGTTTGATTCAGATTATCTATTATCCAACGCACCTGAAATAAGTAACAGTGGATGTGCGATTATTCTCTCTACATTGAATGCTATCTGGCCTGACATGATACAAATGAAATGTGTTGTTGTTGAAACAGTCCACATGTTGTTAGAAGTCAGACTTGACAGCAAAGTTACATAAAGAGTACATAAAACTGTGGCCCCACTAAGAAGCACAACGGAAGGTGGAGTTGCCATTTTGTTTAAAGATTCCTTCCAATGCAACCAGATATTGCATATATAAGGGAATAAAGAAATGGGTAAACAGAGCTAGAGCTATGTAACATTGCAACTTCAACAAAAACATGCATGAAGCATACGGCTACCTTAAAAGATAAGTGTATATTTCAGGAGAAGGAAGGAGAGATGACAACAGGGGATGTAGACTGCATATAATTAACAAACTGTTTGGCGAGGTTAGGCTACAATACAAATGAAGCTCTCATCCCAAACAGTCAACCAGCCTGGTTTTAATGTAGCTATATACTTATGCATGCTCCACAATTTCCTCTGCAGGAATTAATGGAATTAATACAATGACTCGTCAAGAGCATGAATCAAACACAATAATACATGTTACTGAACAAATGTAACATAACCAAATTATGTATTGGTTTATTTTCTCTCTCTCTCTGTCTCTCTCTCTCTGCTATTAGGCTATATGGAATTATGTCAGTGATTCAACCATGGAACATTTGCTTCAATTTGTACCCTCTTGGCTCTCAGAGTTACAAAAGCACTCAAAACTTTTAAGAGCCAAACGCTATTCAAAGTATAATTGCTGCTATAGGGGAGAACGGGGTAAGATGAACCACTTTTTACTTATGTTGACCTCTAGGCAAGGAAGGAAAAATTAGATGGAAGTAAAATCTAAACATCTACTAAAACTTCAAGATGTCTTCTATCAATTGAAATAATGAGTCTACATCTATGACAAATGGTTGATATAAATATGGGTTCTAAAAAAAAAAGTGGTCATGTGGTTCAACTTGTCCCAGGTAAGGGGTAAGTTGATCCTAGTCAAGGGGTAAAACCCATATGATATTTTGCATTTTCAAGTTTAATCTTGAACAAATAATGTATTCATGTATCAAGAATAATTTAATAACACATTTCCCTTTTGCAAATAGTCTTATTTATTTTCTTAATGGTATTTAAACAATATAGAACCAATTAAATAAAGTTTGTTATTCAGAACCTTTTAATATTTGCAATTGTTAATACAATATTGAAAACGTATCTTAAATGAGTGTATTCATCCAAATGAAAGGTCATACAGCATAATTTTAGAAGAAAAGACATAATAGAAAATATGAATAGTGATTCATAGTAGGATAATTGGCTCAATTTACCCCATGGCATTTGGTTAATCTTGCCCCATGGCCACCATTTTGACCTAACCTGGCTAGCTTAATGCTTCAGGCTAATCTTTAGCTAAATGTTTCTCATGGTTTTATACATTGGAATATAACCAACATGCATGATATATACGTTTCGACCTGGGTACATTTGCTTTAAAAATCATTATACCAGAAAAGTAAAAAATGAACTTAATTGACCAGCAAAAAACACTTTTTTTTGTGTAGAAATATGCTTATCACTTTGCCCATGTGTCTCTCAACTTCACAGCCAGGTGGAAATGATGGGTGTGTCCTGATTTTAAGGTCACATGACAACTCATGTGTATAGTTTTAAAGATACAGGGGGTGGTTCAATTTACCCACCCGTTCTCCCCTAGTAGGCTCCTACATTATTTATGAAAGACTCAGTGCCGAAAGAGTCATAATTATATAGAAACACAGCAAAAGACCCAACAAGTCTGTAAACGAGCCAGCCAGCTGTCAATATAGTTGCTTGGCCTCGCTACCCTGTCATGACCTGATGAAGATCTATCTACCGATCTATCTACCGTTTCGATCTAATAATTAGATCGAAACGTTGTCCAAATAAAGAAAGTCTTCTTGTACCAAATCCAGTGTGCGGGCTACATCCATTTTTATATTTGGCCTCGCTACCCTGCCATAACAAACTGTAAAAAAAAATTGAGGAAAGCCAGCACACAATAAATGTCTGTTTCACACAATATTATTTACCTCTCCACGCACAGAGCAACGGACGCGTTTCAACGGTAACCAGACATTTCGCCCTAAAACCATTTCGCCCCCGTTTTTGAGCGGACATTTCGCCCACCCCCAGACATTTCGCCCGGACATTTCGCCCTCCCCAGACGTTTTTCCCAGACATTTCGCCCACCCCCCGACATTTCGCCCGCCCACCCCGAGACACTTCGCCCAGATGGTTGGCCACGGATGTAGTTTTCATTGGGCTCAGGCTGTCTGGCGTAATATCCAGCACCTGGGCTTGGCAGTGCCCTACAAAACCAACCCAGATGTCAGGAAATACATAAAGCAACTGCTTGCCCTTCCGTATCTCCCTGCCCATGAGATTGAAGGAGCATTCAATCTCCTCACATTGTCTGCCACAGAACTGCTAAAACCCCTGACTGAGTACATCAAATACACCTGGATAGATGGCCAGTGGCCACCAGAGAATTGGAGCGTGTACAAACGTGCCATTAGGACGAACAATGACGTGGAAGGATGGCATCACAGGCTAAACCGGCACGCAGTGCGAGCAAACTTGCCGATGTATATGCTTGTAACGTTGCTGTATAAGGAAGCTGACCATATCCCCTACCAGATGCGAATGGTCTCAGAGAACCAGCTACGCCGCTACCAACGGAGGGCAACTAAGCAGACCGAGGGCAATTTGGCCCAGTTATGGAAGGCCTTTGAAAGGAACCAGATATCCGTCATGCAGCTACTGAAGAAGGCATCTCGCCAGAGTGTCCCGCCCTATCTCCCTCCCAGAGCAACCCAGTGACACCTGTGGGACAGTAGCACAGAACAGAACTTTTTTTTGTATTTTTAGACATTATCTTTGAAAAAAAAACATGTTTCTTATTTTTTATTTTTTACATTTGTAACTTTTTTTTACATCTGTACTTTTTGGAAACTAACTTTTTCTTCTATTATTATTATTACAGTTCAGATACATTTGGCACTACAGTTATGTCATAATAACTGTGTTGACCTGTTCTCTTTTATTTTGTCAATAAACTGATATATATTCCTACATTTGACCTATTTTGTTGTGTTGCTTTCATATGGATCTCTTGTTATGTGAGTCAGTTTGATTGATTGATTGAGGTTTTTATTATCAGTTTGCATAGGAAAAGGTACAATTTCATGACAGTACAATTCACTGGTACAAGGTCAACTAAAAGGATAAACACCACAAGAAAGCTTCTAGGCTTGTTTCAATTGGGGTCCTTAAAAGGGACACACACACAGAGAGAGAGAGAGAGAGAGAGAGAGAGAGAGAGAGAGAGAGAGAGAGAGAGAGAGAGAGAGAGAGAGAGAGAGAGAGATTTTATCTAACCATAACCCTCTCTCATTCTCGCACACAAACGGCCAGCTAGCTTCACTATATATGGGTGAAATGTCCGGGCGAAATGTCCGCATTTTTGGGGCGAAGTGTCCGGGCGAAATGTCCGACTTTTTGGGCGAAGTGCGGAAAGGGCGAAATGACTGGTATTCGTTTCAACCTAACAGGTCTTCCTCAGCGATGTGTCAGGACAAGAGGAAGTGACATATACTGTACATAGTGTATGATGCATTCTAGTCCAAATCAATACAGGTACCACCTGTCATCACCTTGAAAGCAAACAATGAAGACTGCAATGCAATAAGACAATTAAACATACAAATACAGTTTGTAAGACGACTACACAGAGCCAACTCCATGTACATAAATACAGGCAACTTCAAGGCCTACTAAGTGCCGGAAAGGTTAGTCAACCTAACAAACAGTACGACAAATACAAGAATTACAAAAATACAGTGTCAAAGCTGGCTCTTGCTATGACAAATAAAGGGAGACCAAGGTAAAAGTATAACAAATAAGGTTTATTAAATGATCCCTAACAAAAAGCAACTAAAGCATAACTGAATAAATGAAGTAACAGAAGGATAAGGATCCAATGTGGTGTGTCAGTCAATCAGCGGTGTGTAAATGTGTGTATGAGTGGAACATGTGGAACAAAGTAAAGTCAAAACCTAAAGGAACAAAGGCACATGGTGATTAAAGGGGGGCTGGTTGAAGACAGCAGGTCTCTCACGAGTGCCGCGCTATGAGCTTGTAGATCAGCTATTTTTGAAAAATCTTGAAAGAAATGTTTTTTTTCCAAAAACTGTTTTTTTAACCCATTAAGACCTGGAACTGTGTCATTTTTAAATTTGAGCTAAAAAGCATTATTTTACACTTTGGGCTATTAAAAAATAGCAGATATACAAGCTCATAGCGCGGCACCGAGTGCCGCGCTAAGAGCTTGTAGATCTGTTATTTTTGAAAAATCTTGAAAATGTGTGCAAATCTTTGAATATATATATTTTTAAAGCGAACATTTTAACTCAAATCTTTGCTTCTGGGGGGTCCCTGGAACAAGATATTTTGATGGGGGTCCGCGGCCAAATACATATCATTTTGGGGGTCCTTAAAGGACAACTTTGGTTTTTTACAACCAAGGTTTATATTTTAGCTTGTAATTAAAGTAATTAAAAGATGAGTGTTACATTTTTTTAATTTACTGCTTTCTATAGTTTTTGCAATTTTCGCGATATTTTTTACAGTGTGTGTCTAGTGGGCGGGGGCTTTCTGTCCGGTGGTTAAATATGTCTTTTTTTACACAATAACCCAGCGTTTTCTTTATTAGTATTTACAGAAGCTTGTTTCTAGCCCCCAATAACTCACATCTGGCCATCAAAGACCACAGGACCTTTTTTATTGTGTAAAAAAGGCATATTTAGCCACCGGACAGAATGCCCCCGCCCACTGTAAAAAATATCGTGAAAATTGCTAAAACTATAGAAAGCAGTAAATGAAAAAAAAATAACACTCATCTTTTATTTACTTTAATTACAAGCTAAAATATAAACCTTGGTTGTAAAAAAACAAAGTTGTCCTTTAACATGAAAACGATTGAGCACCACTGATATAGAAACATATTTTTTTCAGAATACTGTTGAGATTTAGGAGACATGTAGAATCGCCTCAGTTCTCAATGGGTTAATATTGTAATGTGTCAAAAGGCCTCCTTCCCAGGTTTTATTGTGAATTTGTTGTGATGCGCAGGTTGGGGCAGTCCTACATTCCTGCTTAACACATTCACTGCAAGGTATTATTCATCCGCTGGTGCCAGCGTTTCTAACCTTGTTTTGACGATCTTTGGAGAGCCGCAGAAGCCACGACTTGCACGGGTAGTTAAACAAAAAGTGTCTGGGGGGTGGGGGAGGGTCTCGTCTATCCATCGGAACAAAAACATGTTTACCGTGATCGGTCATTTCGTTGAAAATGTCTCTTTCACCAAAAAAAGTTCATTGGAGCTGGATGTGTTGTTCTACAAATCCTAATATTGCAATGGACGTAAGTGGCGTTTTTTGGGATGACGTTCTATCAGAGTCGAGGGATCGAGGGATCTTTCCTAAGTTGCGTCCTATTGTGGAATGTTCAATTATAATTATTATTTTTTTAATTGACATAGATCTACGTCAATGGCAGTCAACGGTTGGATCTGAAAGGACGTAGATCTACGTCCTTGACAGGCAATGTGTTAACACATTCACTGCCAGGGGTTTTCTAAAACAGGCTGTAGCTTCTGCCAGCATTCTTAAGCATTCTGACCAGCCGCGGCCCGTCAATAGAGGGCGCAAGAGCGCCGCACCACCTCTCCTAAACATAGATCTTCCTTGAATAAACATTACTTTAAAATATATTCTATATATATTTTAAATGATCAAACCAACAAGGTACATATTATATTGTTAATAACTAGTGAGTGAAATGTATAAACTACCATAAAATGTACCATAAAACCGTTCTACTGTACCTAAACTTAATGCTTTGAACGCAACAATCTCTAAACATTGACTCGCAATGTTAGTGCGTGCATTCGGGTTCACGTGCATTCTTCATTGCAAGAGAATGGTGCTTCCTTGGTCGCAGGTCTGCTGCGTTCAGCGCATATATATCTATACACATAGAACCGTTTTGACTGCTGCTGCTCATTCCAGCTGCTGCTGAGCTTCACTTTCTATGCCTATAATGTCTATGCTGACTGAGCTATGCTTCGACGCCCGACGGGATCATCGATGTACAAGCCCACAAGGCAAGCGTCGCGAAGGAAAGTTCTTGTGCGTTTCTAGATGGGCGATTTTCAACACGCGATACCGTCGCGCGTCAATAGTATTTACACCAAGCTCATTGAGCCATGAAAAGCATCACAACTTGCTTAGTTCTCAATTGATTTACACACGGTTTGGTTTGTATGATACAGGTTTATTCTGGCCGCTTACATAGATTGTAAACATAATATAGTATAGCCTAACTTATAAAACAAAACAACTTTGTGTCTGTTGTTATTGCAGTGAAAGGAAATTAATCATATAATACATCAGTATTTTATTATTAGTCAAAAAGGTACAAAAAGGTGTAGTACTTAATCAAACTTTTAGAAGGTGGCTAAGTCATATATGACTGACAATGATAGAAAAATAAAAGCCTTCCACTGAATGTGATACCTTTGTACATGTCTGCTTGATTTGTGAGAAAGAGAAAGAGATGCATCATAAGTAATTAATAAAGAAAAATTAACATAACACAGTGTCAAATTAGCTAAATTAGAGGGGGAAAAAAAGAAAACCTAAAGATTTTGCGGCGCCCGCAATTTTTTTGGCGCCCGCACGTGAACCACCTTGACAATAAATGACCAGCCGCCACTGATTCTGACTAATCTTTCAAGAACCACAGAATATTTATCTCCGATATGATCGATTCCCTGATGGTTGCTAATCACGGAGGGTTTCACCTTGCTCCCGTTCGCGAGCCGAGATACAGAATATTTCCCAAATATTTTAACCAGGAAGTGAATGGAGCAGTAAATCTTTGGATCACATTATCTCCTGATTGTATGTGAGAAAATAATAATAATATATATATAAATATATAGATTTTTTATTATTATTTTTTATATGACGGAGATCTCCGTCTATGGCGGTGAACAGGTGGATTTTAAATGACGGAGATCTCCGTCAATGGCAGGGAATGTGTTAAAAGTATGTTTGCCTCACTGAGAGATCAATGTGACAAAAAGCAGCTCAATAGAAGCTCCTCATTAAGACCCTTCAGAACTCACTCTTGATCACAACTTTCCCCTGCCTGAATACTTATTTTCTTTTAGTCGTGCCTTTACTAAATCCTTTGCCACGAACTGTACAAAGAAAGGGCTTTTCCCCATTATGAGTCCTCATTTCCCCTCCATGAGTCCTCATGTGCTCATTTCGCTCACCACTATTAACAAAGCCTTTATCACAAACTGTGCAAATTGATGGCTTTTCCCCTGAATGTCAACTCATGTGTTTTTTTTACACTAAACTAAATAAATGTTTATCCCATGTATGGGTTATCGTGTGTTTTTAATGTGTCCTTTCGTCTACAGATAAAGGGCTTTTCCCCTGTATGTGTCCTCACATGTTTATTTAGACCAGTTCTTGCACCAAAGCCTTTGCCACAAACTGTACACAGAAAGGGCTTTTCCCCTGTATGAGTCCTCATGTGTTCTTCTAGATGACTCTTTTGACTGCAGCCTTTCCCACACACTGTACACTTAATGGGCTTTTCCCCTGTATGAGTACTCATGTGCTGTTTTAGCTCCCCACTGTGAACACAGCCTTTGCCACACACTGTGCAAGTATACGGCTTTTCTCCTGTATGGGTAGTGATATGTCTTTTTAGCACAGCCCTTGCACTAAAGCGTTTGCCACACACTGTACAAGTAAAGGGCTTTTCCCCTGTATGAGTCCTCATGTGCTCTTTTAGATAACTCATGTGACTCCAGCCTTTGCCACAAATTGTACACGTAATGGGCTTTTCCCCTGTATGAGTACTCATGTGCTGTTTAAGCTTAGCACTGTGAACACAGCCTTTCCCACAAACTGTGCAAGTAAGCGGCTCTCCTGTATGGGTACTCATGTGTTTGTTTAGAACAGCCCTTGCACTAAAGCCTTTGCCACAAACTGTACACAGAAAGGGCTTTTCCCCTGTATGAGTCCTCATGTGTTCTTCTAGATGACTCTTTTGACTACAGCCTTTGCCACAAACTGTACACGTAATGGGCTTTTCCCCTGTATGAATACTCATGTGCCGTTTTAGCTCACCACTGTGAACACAGCCTTTCCCACAAACTGTGCAAGTATACGGCCTTTCCCCTGTATGGTTACTCATGTGTCTTTTTAGAACAGACCTTGCACCAAAACCTTTTTCACAAACTGTACAAGTAAAGGGCTTTTCCCCTGTATGAGTCCTTGTGTGCTCTTTTAGATAACTCATGCGACTCCAGCCTTTGCCACAGACAGTACATGTAAAGGGTTTTTCCCCCGTGTGGATCATTGTGTGTCTTTTCAGATGTCCCTTTAGATTAAACTTTTTGCCACACACTGTACAACAAAAGCTTTTCTTCTCTGTGTGACCCCTCATGGAGTGAGTTTGTTTTGACAAGTTCAGGTCCTGGGACAGCTTGTTGCTCAAAGACACGTTTTTTCCTTTCACAAATACATTCAGTTTGTTTAAATCGGACTGACCTTCGCTGGTCTCCTCCCAATCATCACTGTCTTCAGTATCAGATTCAGAACAGCGTGAAGAGAGGACCTGATCATCACTAGTTGGTTGTGATGGTACCCAGTACTCTACATAAGCTTGTGTTTTCATGAGTTCAGTTAAGGTGCTGGCTACAGGCCCTATCTCTCGGCTTTCATAATCGCCATTCTCTACTGTGAGTAATGTCAACGTTGACCCATCAGCCTCCTCTGGACTTTGAAGTAGCTCCTCCTGTTCCTCTTTAATCTGTGGAGGTTCTGGTTCCTCCTGGACCAGACTGGAGCTCTTCTCCGCTTCAGGGGAAACCTCTTTCGACACAGGGACGTGCAGAAAGTCTAGGCAAAATATAAAAAGGGGGGAAAAAATAAATTTAAACCGTTTCCTGATATAGAGCTAAATAAATGTAATACATTTCTAAATCATAACTGGGATGAAAGTGGATTTTAGATAGTCATTGAATACCAGCTGTGTCATCTTTCAAATGTTTCCCCCGCTTTTTTCTCCTCTGGATGAGCGCATGCATCGGATACACAGAAAGTTTGAAGGTTAATTAACCCATTGAGACCTGAAGCCGATTCTACATGTCTCCTAAATCTCAACAGTATTCTGAAAAACGTATGTTTCTATATCAGTGATGCTCAAAATTTTCATGTCAAGGACCCCCAAACGTATTTGTATTTGGCCGTGGACCCCCATCAAAATATTTTGTTCCAGGGACCCCCCAGAAGCAAAGATTTGAGTTAAAAATGTTCGCTTAAAAAAATATATATATTCAAAGATTTGCACACATTTTCACTATTTTTGAATAAGTGTAAAATAATGCTTTTTAGCTCAAATCTAAAAATGACAGTTCCAGGTCTTAATGGGTTAAAATGTATTTTCGATCTACAATTTTAATCGCTACACCCCTAGTTTAATTTAAAGTGAATTGACACAACTAGGAAGAAAGCTTAACTTTTTATAATATATATATTTTTTTAAATAGCATTCGTTGTGGTACAATGGACCACAAAGGAAACAAGCCTCTCTTTGAACGGATTACCTCCACCGTGCAACTCAACCAAGTTATGTAGCTTCAGACCTCATTTGACCTCAATGCAAACTCTCTCAGAGCTGATAGCAGATCTGTAGCTTTTTGGAAGCTGTTGAGGTACTTATGACCAGTAAGATGGTCTATAGCTTTTTGGAAGCTGTTGAGGTACTTATGACTAGTAAGATGGTTATACATTATAATCTAGAAGTTCTAGGACGGCACACGTCCAAGACAGACCAGTGGGCCGGCATATACAGATGATCATGATTTTTCAGTTCTGGTTCGTCCGAATTGCTATTCGGCTCCGAATTATACTAGGGGCACATGTAGTGAGACAGACAGACAGACACACAGAGAGATAATTATAGTATAGATTATGTTTAAGTCTTATTCAATGAAGGTTTGGGATGTGGGGAACCCTCTATTGGCCAGTTACCACTGTTTACCAGGCAGCTTTACGTTGAAAGGGCTTTTGCTTGAATATTGGCTTAGTTTGTGTTTTACCAGGATGTCTGAAATTAAACAAATCAGAGCCATATTTCGACATAGCTTTTCAGAATCGCAACAGGAAATACCTTCCTGAATGGTCTACATCTGTGGTAAAGTATTGTCAGAGTGCACCATGGTGTGCCAGAGCCACCAACCAGGTCATGGCATTGCTGACTGTCCGGATCGTCAGATTTAAAGTAAACTTCCAAAGCCAAGTACGCCCTTCATTTTGAACAAGTCATCAGTTGGTCACAACGTTGTTCAAATGTGTGTCATCCCCTTGTTCTGTGTAGAACATAGTGTGGTGTGACTGTGGGTCCATAACCTGGGTGTTTGAGCTGTGGAACCTTCTCCCAGTTTCAGTCCGTGAAGCAGACACGATCTGTATATTCAAGACTAGATTGAAAACCTTTTATGATAGAGCCTATAGCTGATGAAACACTTCACTGCATGGCAGTGGAAGTGTATAGATGTAGACAGATGACAGGTCATTGTTGACCTGGCATCCCGTAGTGTGTAAAGTTTCAATGTACAGGCGGATGTTAGGTTCTTGGTTTACGTATGTATTAGTTATTGTTGGACTATTGGTTTGCTTGTGTAGTACTGCTTTGTTATTGGATTACTACTATGCATTTGATGTATTATTGATGTGCTGGGATGTATTATGATCTATGATCTTGTGTCCTTGCTTACTGAAAGTCGCTCTGGATTAAGAGCGTCTGCTAAATGCCTAAATTGTGAATTGTAGTGTTTCTCAGTACTCAGTCACCCCTATAGTCATCCTCTCCTCTCTCCCTCCCCACCTCCCTCCTCCCCCTCCCCTCTTCCTTACATCCCTTCCTCCCTCTTCTCGTCCTCTCTCTTCTTCCCCTCCCTTTGGTTGTGTGGGTTCGTGTCCCATCGGTGTGATTGTAATTAACACTGTACGGACTCACGCTGTACGGACTCCAGTAAAGCCTGCCACTAATTCCACATCCGAGGACCCACTCCCTGGAGTTTCTTTTATCTCCCACTTTGCAGTTCCATGAACTGTTATTACAGACCCCCAGCTGCAGATCAAGAGTGTGACTGCGGACCGGGCCTCTCCATGGAGCACGACCGTGGATTTCTACTACATTACGCTGTACTGTAAATTCTTATTTTAACATTCTTATATATTACCATTATATACTGTATAAACATTATTGTTGTATTATTTTATCATATACTATCTTACAGTATTATATTTGATACTATTGTTATTGCTACTACTTCTTTTCTCTCTCTCTCTCTCTCTGCCTGACGTTTCTTCCAGTTAAGGGGGAGTTTTTCGTTGCCACTGTCGCAAAATTGCTTGCTCAGGGTGGGACTGTCGGGTCTCTGCTCTACATGTAAAGTGTCTTGAGACAACTTGTTGTGATTTGACACTTTAACTTTAATTGAATTGAATTTGAGTGGGGTGGACACAGATTAATTAATTTTTAACCGGGTTTCCGTAAAGCAGGACCTGCACCGCACGGCACCGCCTGCATTTGTAATCGTTTCCATATAAATGGACTCAAATCTGAGTACAAATCTGGCCCATGGCTGTGTCAGCAAAGACAGATCACACGTGTGGGGCACATTTTAGTTTGTGTCGTGGTGAATCGATTGTCGCGAGTCGACATAAATTACGGCTAGTGGCCAAAATGTATTTTGGATCTTCTCACTGAGATGTCTCCCGTGTGTCACTGCTGGTGTAGAATGGGTGAAACAAGACTCCACCGTGTTTGTGTGTATTTGCTCTGGCAGTGTACAGAACCAAATAGAACCAGCAGTCTTTCCTTTTACCTAAGATAAGGGTGCACCTTATGCAACAAGTTGTCTCCCTGGAGGCGAAGAGATCGGGCATGGCGGTACTGGACCAATCCCAGATCTCGTGCACAAGTTGTGGATGGAGCCTTCAGCCAGGCACAACCTCAAGGTCATCCTGGCCCTCCACTGGAATAAGCGAGCCCTGAGGAGGGTGGCCTGTCTCACTGGAGTAAGAGATAGAGTCCCTGCTTTGGCATCTAAGACATGCCCAGGAACTCTGTGGACTATGGGAGTTGAAGCCTGCTATCCCTCTTGTCGAGGCACAGGCCTAAGTGCTCCAAGTGCTGCAGGAGCCGGGCCACATTGTTGTGGCACTGCTCCTCTGAGCGAGCACCCACCAGCTAGTCATCTAATTTAGGATACGAAAGCCCTCCCGTCGCCAAGGTCCCAGGACTGCGTCCAAGCACCTCGTAAACGTGTGGGGGGCAAGAGATATGCCGAATGGGAGGAAATCAGCACGGCCTGACACGGCCCAGCAGTATTTACATAATCGAAACCCAGCTAAATAGTGGCCCACTTTCACCCCTTGTGATCGACCTACAACACAACACAATAAAATGAATAGAGAGAGAGAGAGAGAGAGAGAGAGAGAGAGAGAGAGAGAGAGAGAGAGAGAGAGAGAGAGAGAGAGAGAGAGCTTGACACTTACTGAGATCCAGGTGGTCTTCTGGTACGAGTTTAAGGTGGTCTTCAGGTTCCTGTTCAATAGAAACCGTCCTGGCTGGAGAACTCATCTTCACCTGTAGGCTGTACGCCACAGGATGGTCTAAAAAGAAGGAGAAGAATAAGGACTTTAATAATAAGGACTTTGATTTGACATGAATAAGGACTTTAATAACAACAATAAAATACAAATAAAAGACAACTGTATCACTACTAGTGGCCCCTCGCCCCTATCCGCTGTGCGGGACTGTGTGTTTGCTTGTCCCTTCATGTCCCTCTCATAATAATCCATATTTTGAAAATATGTAATATTATGAAATGTGAAAAGGAAGTGCAATAACGTTGTGAATATGTGAGATAACATAAGATAGACAAAAGTGCAGGAGAGGAAGTTAGCAGTTTATTTGCATGAAAGGGAAAGAAGATTTTGTATTTGTAAGAAAGTAAGTTAGGAGTGAAATGGTATGGAAGACAGTTGCAACGTCGTGTGGTTGGACACATTGTCATGGCAGGGCCTGCAGAAGAGGAGAAACAGAGAAGGCAGGAATCAACCACACAATGTGACATATCCACCAGGGATGCACTAATTATGCCTTATCAGGGCTCAACATTTTTATATACGTTTTAATTCTTAATGTTTATTAAGTTATAAATTAATTGCAATGTAAGCAACTTATTTTTGCCATAATGTTTGCATAGAGGGAGAATTCAGCCAGGTTTATACTTGGTCATATAACGTGATTCGATCTGGTTTAGCAGAAAGTTTGAGGATCCAATGGAGTTAGCTGGTTTTGTCAGAAGCGCTTTTTAATACTTTTCATTGGTGCAATATTTTTTTAATCAACACAGATGTAAAGGGTGTTCAATAGCACTGATTTATGGAAAACAATGCAAAAGCGGAACAATGGAGTTAGCTGGTTTCAATATATATTGGAAAATGTAGTGAATATATTGGATGTCAGTTGTTTTTAATTGGGCGATTTATTGGCCGATATTTTTAATTTTATTTTACAAAATGTAATGGTCTGTTCCTCGAGAATTCACCTCTTCAAATGTAGCCAAATTAAATGTAAAGCACAATAATCAATTTGGATTACTCTAATAATGATTATAAGGCACATTCTTGTTAAACCTATTTCCGACGAGTCTAGGCTACAAAACATTGATTGATTGATTGATGTACTTTATTTAGTAAGACATGAGAACAGTACATGACAGTACATAATAGTACATGGAAGTACAAATTCAATACAAGGTCTACTAAACTGGAAAACTCATTAAGCACTAAGCTTGTTTAAGATGAGAACCCCATGCACACAAATCATGATGAACATAGCCCCCGATAGCCTACTGGAATGGAGCGGAGGACAGAGGGAATAGCTTTTATAGTTTTATCAGCTGCTGTACGTGAGAGCAAAGCCTTGTTTATATTTTCAAAGACGAGCCGTAAAAAATTAAAGTGAAACGCATCTACAGCTGCAGTTTCTGCAAATTGTAGTTCCGCATTGCAAGCGTGACAGCGCATGAACGGATGCTCCCCGGTCTAATAAGATCCTGCAAGCCATGGACACGACTCTTTGTGATCTGTTATGTTTGACATGCAACCCAAAGTATCAATCGAGCTTGAGGACTGGAAAGCGGTTCTCGCATTGATTGCTTTTCTAGCACAAATATATCGGCAAATTAAATGCTGATATATTGTTCAAACAGTAGAGTACAGGTTGACATTAACGTTTTCAGCAAAGACTTCATGTAATCCATAAATTAAGCTCATTATCTGTTGCCCCACAAACACTAGAAGTTTTCAGTATTACCCATATTGCTTAATTTGCTTTCAAGATTATCAGACTTCCCACACCTTCTGATATGAACAATAAGGCCATCACACGCTTAGCACTTACAATAATAGATAACAGATCTACTGTGACCTTGTAGATCGGCTATTTTCAAATAGCCGATATATACGGTATATAGGTTTAAAGTGCTTATGCGGCCTTGGCGCTTCTTTTTGGACTTGTTTTCCTAGACATGGTTGCTTCTTTCTAGACTTGTTTTCCTAGACATGGTTGCTTCTTTCCCTCACAAAATCTGGCAACACTGGCGGCTGTGGCATAGCTTGGTTGGATAAAGGTGTTACATAAATGCACCATTTAATATCTACAGTAATGGTAATGCCGCTTTTAAGACAAATAGACAATCCAAAAGTGAGCGACTGAGTGACTGTGAGCTTGTATTGTAGATCTTGTAGATCTGACTGTTAAGCCAGATTAAGACTGCAGTTTTAGCACCACACCACATCTCCTTTGTAATGTAAACTAGTGGTGGGAAAAAAACGTTCATTTCAATGAACGAACGATTTAGTTGACTGCAATGATCCGTTCAAATGATTTGTTCACGTTCTCGTTCAGTAGCGCTTCCAGTCCCGGCAGAGTACCAAAATCTGGCGATCTCTCAAAGCCTGACAATTACCGTGGTATCAGCCTGACCTGTATCATTGTGAAAATGTTCAACCGCATGATACTGAACAGGATACGGAGTGCTATCGACCCACACCTCAGGGAAAACCAAAACGGATTCCGAGAGGGGAGAACCACTTTAGCCCAGATCCTTGGGTTACGGAGGATCATTGAGGAGGAAAAGAGGAACAACCTGGCGGCGGTGCTGTGCTTCATCGACTTCAGGAAGGCCTTCGACACTATCCACAGAGGAATGATGTTGAGAATATTTAAGGCCTACGATGTTCCTCCCAACCTACTCCGAGCCATTGGGACCATGTACACGGGAACGAGAGCCCATGTGACAACGCCCGACGGTAACAGCGAGGAGTTCAACATCCAAACCGGAGTGCTGCAGGCCCTAGTCCCACTTCCTTTTTATAACGGTACTGGACTATGCTCTGAGACAAGCTATGAAAGGAAGGGAGCATAAGCTCGGCTTCACTATCACGCCCAGAAGGTCAACGAGACACCCTGCAGAAACCCTGACAGACCTGGACTACGCTGACGATATCTGCCTGCTATCTGACCACGTAAAGCGGTCACAGGAGCTCTTGTCCTAAGGTGAGGAAAGCACTTGCCTGGAGAGCTCTTAATGGCATGACCAGTGTGTGGAAATCCAACCTCCCCTGACGCATCAAGATCAGTTTTTTCTCTGCAACTGTGGAGTCCGTTCTCCTCTACGGCTGTGAATGCTGGACACTAAAGCACGCCCTACAGAAGTCCCTGAACGGGTGCTATACCAGAATGTTACGTGTGGTACTGAACATCAACCAGGACGAGCACATTACCAACAAGCGTCTGTACGGGGCACTACCAAGTGTATCAGAAAAGATAGCAGTCAGGTGGATGAGACTAGCCGGTCACTGCCACCGGCACCGAGAATTCCCGGTCAAAAAGCTCCTACTGTGGGAACCAACACATGGGCATCGATCAAGAGGACGTCCCACACCTACCTACGTGGATGTACTAAGGAAAGATGCTGGTGCAGAAAGCACAAAGGAGCTGGCCAGATGTATGGAGAACCGAGATGACTGGAGACTCCGATGGAGGGCTCGTCTGAGGACGACGTAGAGAGAGAGTGCACAGGCTACTACTGTATATGCATGCAACTGTGTGCATCTGATCCCACTGACATGTCTGCACAGAAACACAGCACAGTCAATCACGATGTAATTGCACCAGCTTATTTGTAATATAATGATGTGTAGAAGTAATAAATAACTATAATATATAATGTAAAGTTAGTTTTAATAGTCGATAATTATTTCCACAAATGCAATATTTTATGCAAAGCAGCCCAAGTCAGTACACTCACATGACTATCGATTTCCAACCATGTCTTTGGGGGGGGGGGGGGACAACGACGACATGAACGAAATTGTGAACGTAGGAGTTTCAAGAAGTGAACAGGTTTGTTCACGTTCACGGCAAATAACTAGTTCTTATGAACGAATCGATCGTGACTGACCCACCACTAATGTAAACATAGGTGGAGGTCATTACTTCTTGCCTAACAATGTAATGTAGATGAGTGGCCAACTGTCGTGTATACAAATGTGATCACCTGTGCTTTTATGAGCGATCCAGTTTAGAGGACCTTGTGTTGTGAATTGTACTTCCATGTACTGTTTCCATGTCTTTTCTAAATAAAGTATTCAATCAATCAATCATTCCAGCTATCGGTAGAAAGGAAATGGACCCTTATAACTGTTACAATGATATTAATTATGATACACTACAATGAATTATAACTGTGATTATAATACAATATCATTTATTATAATTATAATGTATTACAACTATGATCCTGGTCTAAATAAAAAGTCAGTGAGTGATCAGTCATTATGAAGTGTTTGGCCTCGTTTGGCCTAGCTCTAATCTGAGTTCCCAGTAGTTTTCGCCAGCTCTCGCATACAAACGGGAGGGGCGAGGAACTTCTGGGCCAGAGCCCTGGTATTTGTGGGCGGGATGTAGCTTACGCTCAGAATCTGAGCGGACACTCCTCTTTCAGTGCATGAGAGCCAACTGACCTTCTTGTCACCTGACAGGGGGGAGTTTCCCTGGTTGGACGTAGCGCGTGGAAGGAACACGTTATTCCAACCAGTTCCCTTCCCCTCCATCAGGCGCCCCAGCTGTCATGGGGGAGGCGGTATAGCGACCAGGATTACTACATGTATTTGTGAGGGTATTAACTACCCTAGGAGACACGGGGAGAACATGCAAACTCCACACAGAGTAGGCCCTTTCGCCAACCCCACCCTGGGTATGGACGCGGAGGAGAAGACACGCCCCCAGCGCCCACAGCGTCCCTGGCGGTTGATTTGAATCAGAACGCAGTGGCCGCGCCCCTGCTGTACAGGCTCTGAGCCGATGTCTCCCAGACTAGCCTAGCTCAGACCTACTCTGGACTAGTAATGCCAGAATAAGCACCCATTTCAGATCCCTTTGACACAACTTTAAGCCCAGGCCAGTTGCACCACCTCACACTAAGTTCAAACTTAGCCTAGTTATAGCTTAAACACATTCAATCAAAAGGGCAAGTATCTGTGTCATTTTAGATTTCTTTGGCTATTCAAAAATAGCAGATATACAAGCTCATAGCGTGGCTCCGAGTGCCGCGCTATGAGCTTGTAGATCTGCTATTTTTTGAAAAATATTGAAAGTGAGTGCAAATCTTTGAATATATATTTTTAAAAAATATATAGGCCTATATATATTTAAAGATTTGCATACATTTTCACATAAAAAAAAATAGCAGATCTACAAGCTCATAGCGCGGCACTTATGAGCTTGTATATCTGCTATTTTTGAATAGCCTAAGAAATCTAAAAATGACACAGATACTTTCCCGGCTAAATGGGTTAAAATGTGGCTTTTTAAAAAGCCATTTAAGCTATAACTAGGCTAAGTTTGAACTTACTGTGAGGTGGTGCAACAGAAGTAGTCGGTGAGTTGTGGTCAGTGGTGTGGTGTGCTGCCATGCCTGTGGAAATCTGGCTCTCAGGTTTAGAGACCGTTAGTATTAAAGCTAGCTATTGCTGCTAGCTTCCGCTAGCCGTCTGGAAAACGCCATACATTGTAAAGAGATGCACGGATAAAAAGACACTAATGGGAGGAGCAGCATTAACATTTCTGTTCAACATTCATGTCAAACAAGTGATGGTTTAAATGAAAATAAACAAGTTGAGTTGTGACTCACCGCTGAGTGTAAATTGTACCTCGTTTATGAGACGTTTTTCACCATGTTGTTTATAGCTCTGTTCCGAGCTGTGTTCCGTGAGCAACAACAGCAGCTGTGTTCCGTGAGCAACAATAGCTTAACAACTATAAGACCTCCGGTGGACGATCTCTTCAGAATAAGAGTACCCTCTAGAGCAAAAAGGAGCCATTGAAAAACGGTTCTTTTGCACATTAAAACTATAAATTAAGCATTTAAACGAAGCTATACAACACATATTATGTGTCTGTGTAATAAAAACGGGTTTGAAAACATTAATAATTTATCTAAATGGATAAATGCTGTTCAAAGGAGTGCAAGGAGTGCATAGCCTATACAAATTGGACACTGGACAGCAGACGGCTGATGATGCCAACACTTCTGACATACGCACGTGTGCGGGGACAACTCCCCTACAACGCCACTCTCTCAGATAAGCCGGAGAGGTGTAGAAAAAAGTGTGGCGGACCATCCAGTGAGGTCAGAGGTCAGAAAAGTGCCGTTTTCAGACAATAGTGGACACTGGACAGGAGACGGCTGATGATGCCAACACTTCTCACATACCTCCCCTTCTGACATACCTCCCCCCACACTCTCAGATTACTTCTTGCCTAACAAGAAACAAGAGGTCAGAGGTCAGAAAAGTGCCGTTTTCAGCATACGCCCGCACGCGTGCGTATGTCAAAAGTGTTGGCATCATCAGCCGTCTCCTGTCCAGTGTCCACTATTGTCTGAAAACGGCACTTTTCTGACCTCTGACGGTCAGAAAAGTGCCGGCACACTTTTTTCTACACCTCTCCGGCTTATCTGAGAGTGTGGCGTTGTAGGGGAGGTGTCCCCGCACGCGTGCGTATGTCAGAAGTGTTGGCATCGGGGGCCCGGTGGCGCAGTCGGTAGCGCTGTCGCCTCACAGCTAGAAGGTCCTGGGTTCGATTCCCGCCGGGGACGCTATGGGCATGTTCTCTCCGCGTCTTCAGTGCCCATACCCTAGGTGGGGTTGGCGAAAGGGCCGCTCTGTGTGGAGTTTGCATGTTCTCCCCGTGTCTCCTAGACAGGTACCCTCACAAAAACATGCAGTAATCCTGGTCACTATACTGCCTCCCCCTGGTCAGCCGGGGCGCCTGCTGGAAGGGAAGGGAACTGGTTGGAATAACGTGTTCCTTCCACGCGCTACGTCCAACCAGGGAAACTCTCCCCTGTCAGGTGACAAGAAGGTCAGTTGGCTCTCATGCATTGAAGGAGGCATGAGCTCGGCCCTAGCCTACCTAGGTTGGCAGAGGGAAGGTAGTGCCCAGGATTACATAGACAATTGGCACTGGGTGTAAAAAATAGGGTTACAAAATCGTGGGATAAAAAAGAAAAAAAAAGAAGTGTTGGCATCATCAGCCGTCTCCTGTCCAGTGTCCAATTTGTATAGGCTATGCACTCCTTGCACTCCTTTGAACAGCATTTATCCATTTATATAAATTATGAATGTTTTAAAAACCGTTTTTGTCACACAGAAACATAATATGTGTTGTATAGCTTCGTTTACAATGCTTAATTTATAGTTTTAATGTGCAAATGAACCGCTTTTCAATGGCTCTAGAGGGTACTCTTATTCTGAAGAGATCGTCCACCGGAAGTCTTATAGTTGTTAACCTATTGTTGCTCACGGAACACAGCTCGGAACAGAGCTATAAACAGCTACATGGTGAAAAACGTCTCATAAACGAGGAACAATTTACACTCAGCGGTGAGTCACAACTCAACTTGTTTATTGTCATTTTAAACCATCAATGTTGGACATGAATGTTGAGCTGAAAGGTTAATGCTGCTGCTCTTTAGTGTTGTTTGCACCGTTAGCGCCCCTTAGCTCACGGATGCTAACGTTACAATGGCGTTTTCCATAGACTGCTAGCTTCTGTTAGCTAAGCTAGTCCTTTAGTATTGTCTATGTACAGTGGTGGAAAAAGTACTCAATTTTTGTTACTTAAGTAAAAGTATCAATACTGCAATGCAGAAATACTCTGTTATAAGTAAAAGCTTGGTTTTCAAAATTTGCTTGAGTAAAAGTACAAAAGTATCAGACCATACATACCAATACCAAAAGTAGAAAGTACTCATTATGCACAATGTACCCATTACCAGGGTTGAGCTCTAGGGGGTACGGGCGGGTACGGCGTACCCTTAGTTCTGAGACTGTGGGGGCTGGGGGCTCGCGCGTGCTCCACATGCACTCACCGTCAGCGGCGGTCGTTAACACCTTAAAGTTTAAACAATAGCCTCTGAAGGTTCGCGCCGTCAGTGGCGAGACATTCTCAATAGCGTCTACCTGGCTGCTTTGCATAACATTAGGCTACTGGAGAAAAGCCATGGACTTGAATTGAATGTGTTACATTCCTCTCACAATGAGAGACAACAGTCTCTGCACTGCAGAGTGTGAAGGGGATTGCTTAGCAGAGCACCCAGTTCTCTGAGACAAGACAAAGACAAGTTGTCTGATTATTTTAACTGTGTGGGTGAGTCTATGTAAAGGGCTTTTATATAAAACTAAAAGGAAAATAAAATAATTGATTAATTGAAACAAAAATAAAAACAACAAATTAACAATGCAACAAAATAATAAGAAATATAAATACATTAATAATCACATGTTGAATACAGTATTAGTAAGTGGCTATGTGCACATGCCTGCGCACGTGCGCGCGCACGTGACGTCATAAAATACAGTACCCTTAGTTCAAAAATCCACAGCTCACCACTGCCCATTACCCAGCTTTCAAAGGTACACACATCTTTTGAAAATAGCAGATCTACAAGCTCACAATGCGGAGTGATGAGCTTGTAGATCGGCTATTTTCAAATGACCACATTTTATATAGGCTGGTTAATGTATCTACAAAGTAACTAACTAAAGTTTTCAAATAATTGTAGTGGAGTAAAAGTACAATATATGCCTCTGAGAAGTAGTGGAGTAGAAGTTGAAGTACAGAAAATTGGAAATACTCCAGTAAAGTAAAAAATACCTAAAAATTGTACTTAAGTACAGTACTTGAGTAAATGTACTTAGTGACTTTACACCACTATCTATGTATCTGTCATCACCAGACCTTCTTAATGCACAGGCTTTGAGGACCAAATAGAAAAAAAAGATTAGAGTTGGGGGCCCCCAGGGGTCCTTGACCGGGTTCCAGGGGGTCCCCAGATAAATGATTGATAATTAGGATTAGGAACCAATTGGACCCTTGTGTGGCTGTAACTCTGAGAGTGTACAAATGGAACCAAATGGACCCTTAAGGAACCAAAGCGTCCATTTGGTTCCATTTGTACACTCAGAGTTATGGTCGTCCGTGGTCTAACACAGGGGTTCTCAAAGTGGGGTCCGGGGACCCCCGTTGCCCCTATATACATCATTTTCAAAATCTTGACATTCTTTGAAAATGTTTGAATATTTTTTTGACATTTTTAACACCATACATCTTGTATGGGTTCCTCAGTTGGCGCATGATCTATTCAGGTGGGGGTCCACGGCCAAACACATTAATTTAGGGGTGCTTGACATGAAAAAGTTTGAGACTTTGAGACTAGAGTAAGGACCCTGAAATGCTGTCCATGTGCTGCCGAAATAGCGCTACATCGGTAGCACATCAGCCAAATGATTCACAGTTTGAGGGACCAAATGGACCCTGATTTGGCTTACTTCTATGTAACTCAGAGAGTGTACAAATGGTCCATTTGGTTACATTTCTAAGTCTCCCGAGTTCAATTAACATCGACAATTTAGCAGTGTAGATAGTCCCAGAGATTAAAATGGTGTCAAATGGGGGTCCATGGCCTCATGCATATCAAACTGGGGCTCCTTTTGGTGCACAAACGTGTGCCTCGCTCGCATTATCCCTTATTTACGTGTAAAGAAAGACGGGTCTATCGTTTCACGGACGCCAGCTTATAATTATATAAGTGGCCTTGTTGTTAGAGTGTCCGCCCTGAGACTGGGAGGTCGGGATTCGATCCCCGGCCGGGTCATACCGAAGACTAAAAGAAAATGGGACCCATTGCCTCCCTGCTTGGCAGCATCAAGAGTTGGATTGGGGGTAGGCCCCTGCAACATACTACTAGCATCATGTCCAGGGGGTGTACTTGTAAATCAAGCTGCCTCATGCTACAGAAACAGGAGATAGGCTCCTGCCCTATGGGCCTCATGGCTCGGCAAGGCTTAACTTACATTGTCTAAAACAGGGGTCTTCAACGTTTTCAGGCCAAGGATCCCCTAGCTGAGAGAGAGATGAAGCAGGGACCCCCTCTATATTGTATAAAATTGTGTTTCACTTTCAGATAAACTTTTGCTGCTCTTTTTTCCCTCTACATATATAACTCTTTGCCCAAAAATAGCCGATCTACAAGCTCTGCTATTTTTTGGCTAAAGTTCTCCTCAGAAAAGGGATGCTAGTGTTCAAGTGGTTATGGTAAAAAATAAATAAATCACATCACACAAAGATTAGGCGGACCCCCTGTAGTAACTCTGAGGACCCCCTAGGGGTCCCGGACCCCATGTTGAAGACCCCTGGTCTAAAATATAAAGACAAAAGAATAAACTAGTATCAAATGAAAAGCGGAAGTTGTGCTTTTTGGTCCACATACAGTACCACACCGTGCATCTCCACCTGACCTGTGATGTAATTGACTCCGACTCGCTCTCTTCGTACATTAGTTCCTATTTTTATTTATTTGTATTTTGTGTAATTTATAAGTTATGACGGGTGTGCACAATTAGTTCTCCATTGGCCTGCAGCTTTTGGGAAAAAAATGAAAACTACCAGTGGAGTGTTGTAACTCTTCAGTGATCTTCTCTGTGGGATGTAAGGTTACTGAATGTATTTGTTCTCCCTTTTATTTCCTACTGGTGATTTCCATAGAGCACCACAGAGAGAGAGGTATGCAGTATCAAGAGAAATGGCCTCCAAAAGATATTCAACAACGTCAGAGGAACCACGCGAGATGGACGAGCGCCGTGGACTGTTTGATGCAATGTTTTAACCTGTAGTACAGTTGTACAGGATAGGTATGTACCGATTTTAATAACTGGTGGTTTAAGGTTGTAGCAAAGTTGTACAGGATAGTTGTAATGTGATAATAGGCTCTATGCACAGCAGCCATATTGGACAGAAATTGGGCCCCTTCCTTGCTTCCTTCACAGGTGTTACCAATGACACTAATGAAGGCTCTGTTCCATTTAGTGTAGCACAGTGGTTCTCACACTTTTTAATTTCAAGGACCCCCATAACTCTGAGAGTGTACAAACCAAATGGACCCATGGAACCAAATGGACCCATTTGGTTCCATTTGTACACTCTCAGAGTTACACCCTCTCAAGGAACCATGAGGGTCCCTGGACCACACTTTGAGACCCACTAGTATTTCTAGTGAGCCAACATGCACAATATCAGCACCCTGACTATGTTTGACCAGAATGGAACAGAGCCTTCATTAGTATCATTGGTAACACCTGTGAAGGAAGTAAGAAGAGGCCCAATTCTTCTCCAAAATGGCTGCTGTGCATAGAGCCTATTACGTTGATTAATCAACCCGACCCAGAAAAAAAAAAGACGCCAGAAACGACTGCATGTCGGCAGAGGCTCAAATCACATGGCAACAACATGAGGATGAGAGAGCGAGGGAGACAGAGAGAGAGGCCATGGTGATAGATGGTTGCATCCAACCAACTTCTAGTTGTGAGTTTGTGTGAAGAACGTGCCTCAGTTTAGTGGACACACAAATGCATGCACGCCACATGTGTTTAAAACATCCATGATATAAAAATGACTCACTAGTGCAAACGGGAGGTGATCAGTGGGTACATTTTCACATGCTTATGTAAATGAAATGCAACACACTGGTGCACGTCGCAATGCAAACATTTTGTGAGCTTGTAGATTTGCTATTTTAAAGATTAAGATGTTGAAAATATTAAGAAATGTTCAAAAAGTTTACTTTATTGTTTGTTGTTATGTATTCAATAGTTTTTTTTATTGTTCCAATTCCAAATATGGAATTTGCAGCAGCAAAATACTTTAAAAGATAAAGACTGTTGACTAGTTTTCTATTGTTCCATTAAATTGGATTCATTTCTAAAAGGCTAAAAACTGTACACATAGTCTTTTGCGGGCGGCGCGGGGAAAGTAATATAAAGTAATACGTAATATATTACTTTTGATTCCAAGTAATAAGTAATATAATATTATTACTTTTCAAAGGAGTAATAAGTAATAAGTAGCATATTACTCTCCTAAGTAATATTGCCCAACACTGGTTGTATAATGTGTGAAACAGCTTACAAGTCCACGTTGCTCTTATTTTGAATTCCACCAATCGGAATAAAATACGTTTTACTTTCATCTGACTTGACGACTGTGCTGCTCTGCTCTCGGGAAATTACTTGTATCGTCACGAATTGTCAGTGCTTTGCTGTTTTGAATCTGGCTTAAGGAACCGACGTAAATGGTAAAGCTTGTCATACGGAAGGCTTTAAAAGTTGTTGTCGGCTGCATTAAAACATTTTCACAGGTCGTCTAGTAATTGTCAATGAAAGATGAATGAGCACTGATCTGATCCTGTGAAACTCCCGCGGTGACACGTCGTGTCTCACGCACACGTCTGTGCCAAAGTGAATGGTTGCGCTGCATGTGTAAGTCCCTTGAATAAAGGGAAAAGATAGAAAATAAAGGGACAGTCAGGACAACCACTTGCTTTGGCTCCATTTACTGTAACAATGACATATATTGTACATTCTTGCTTTTCATTCAGAGTAGATGACAGAATATCACATTTCCCTCTCACAGTGCTGCCCAGAATACAAATGTCAATTCTATCAGTATACAGTACACAACAGGTAAATGGTCCATTAATATATAACATGACAACAATGTACCACTGACTCTTCATGAATGCACTTTCTTTCACTCACGCACGCACGCACGCACGCACCACGCACGTTAAACATAATCTGCAATTGCTGCGAACTATTCAGAGATATAGTGTTGTAACCTTAAGACCACTGTTTACTCTCATGAAGGTCCAGAACACATTTGAAACACAGAACCACACATTTCTTCTTCATCTAGCATCACCAGCTGTGCTAGCGAGCTGTTGCTAAATAGTTAGCTTTGTGTGCTATCGGCCACATTGCATTCTAATCACAACATAAACCTCCAAAACATTCCCATTATGCCTTATTCCAAATGGCAAAATAATACACATACACTCCTACCTAACTACCATCAATTTGGTGAAAACACACTTTACCTTGAATAAAGGGAAAAGATAGAAAATAAAGGGACAGTCAGGACAACCACTTGCTTTAGCTCCATTTACTGCTAGGCTAATGACGGAGCCTAGCATTAGTGTCTCCTGTATGCTAATGTAGGCAGGAGCAATCGATCCCTCATTCAGACCATATGAGGCACAAGGGTAGGAACAGATGGGAACGTGACGTAGTATAGCATTAGCTCTCCCTGTATTCAGACATGAGCAATTAATCCCTCATTCAGACCATATAAAGAAAAAGGCACAAGGGTGATAAAACAAGGGAACAATAAAGATATAAAGACTGTGTTTCTGGAATATCCAATCTGTTACACATGCGCAGGTAAAGTAGTAGAATAAAGTTTTTTGTGATACATTGGCTTAAGCTGTACAGAGTGAGAGGGGAGACGGTCGTCCATATCCTTACCTTTTGCAACCTTTTGCAACGTTAATAGCCTTTCACCTTAGCCTTTACATTACAATACAGTCATTTAGCAGACGCTTTTATCGAAAGCGACTTACAATAAGTGCATTCAACATAGGTATGGAACGAAACTACTAATCACCAGAAGTCTTAAGTGCATTTTCTGCTAAAACAGGCAACCAAGATTATACGCTATTGCAGGTAAAAGTGCAATATATCAGCTACCTACTTTCATAAACAGATTATACAAATAGCAAAATCAAATGAGCAAGAGCTAAAACAAACATGTGTATTGACTAAAGAAGATCCAATAAAACAATACAATAATAAAGCAAGAGTTTGTACATCTAGTTAACAACAAGTAGGCAAGGCGAAGAGGAAGGGTAGTGTTTCCTGAAGAGGTGGGTTTTCAGCCTGCGGCGAAAGATGGGCAGTGACTCTGCTGTCCTGACACCAGTGGAGAGTTCATTCCACCACTGTGAGGCCAGAACAGAAAAAAGTCATGACCGTGTAGATCGGCCAGAAGGACCTTGCATGTTGTTATGTAAATTATGATTTGATAATGAGGACAATTTAAATCGGTTCATTATGAGACTATGGTCGAACAAATTAGCTATGGTGGACCGCCATAGAATAGTTAATTCATGGGAAACACTGAGCTCTTCCACAGTGCATATTTTTCATGTTGTAAAAAAGTGAATTTGAGCAAGGCCACAACTTATAATCCATTCATTCGTCAGTATTTCTTCCACAACAGTCACAAGTAGCTTCACTAAGTAGACTTACATTTGAAGTTACCCACAGTTGCTTTACAATACAAAAATAAGCAACTTTATAGAGACAAGTCAAAAATGGAAAGCAACAAAACCAACAACGAAAAATATAAGGTTAAAAAAGGGTAATTGAGTGGGGATCTAATATGCTTTACTTCCTCATACGCACATCTTCTCCATTTCAGGATTCAATATAAAATACTGCCTGATAAATTATTGTATTTGTACATCGCACCTGCAGTCTTTATTTCCTTGTGAAGATTACATTAGCTAAAACATTATGGTTTATAATATAGATTAGTATGGTCTGGTTCAGTTTTATACAGGAATATTAGCCTGTTTATAAAAAAAAGGGACTTTAGAAAAAAAGTAAATGTTTGGCCATATTGCCCAGTACTAATTAAGTGAAATACTGGTGAAAAGGCATTGGGTATCACTGTCCAGTGAATAAAAATAAACCCCTTCTTTACAACCTCTGTTCCCTACTCTACAAACCATGTCGCACTTTATTATTAAAGTCCATGTTCGTGTCAAATCAAAGTCCTTGTTATTAAAGTTATTCTACTCCTTAATTCCAGACCAGTCCAGCCAGCAGGTGAAGATGAGTTCTCCAGCCAGGACATTTTCTATTAAACGGGAACCTGAAGACCACCTTAAACAAGAACCTGAAGACTGCCTTAAACAAGAACCTGAACACTACCTTAAACAAGAACCTGAAGACCACCTTAAACAGGAACCTGAAGACCACCTTAAACAAGAACCTGAAGACCACCTTAAACAGGAACCTGAAGACCACCTTGCACAAGAACCTGAAGACCACCTTAAACAGGAACCTGAACATGACCTTAAACAAGAACCTGAACACTACCTTAAACAAGAACCTGAAGACCACCTTAAACAGGAACCTGAAGACCATCTTAAACATGAAACTGAAGACCACCTTAAACAGGAACCTGAAGACCACCTAAAACATGAAACTGAAGACCACCTTAACCTTAAAACTGAAGACGACCTAGACACCAGTAAGTTGATTGCAAATCAAAGCTGAGTGCATCTCAATCCATGCCCATTGATCTACATGTGACATATAACACATAGATAGATATGCATTTTCTTGTCATTATAGGCAAACCTTTTCGAACATTTATCTTTTCCCCCTTCCAAAATAGCAAAAATAGTGGATCTACCAGTTCACCACATGACTCATTGTGAGCTTGTAGGTCCTCCACTATTTTCACTATTTTAGAAATGGTGCTTAAAGGTAGGGTAAGTGATATTTTTTGGTGTTTTCTTTTTTTTAAAGGTAAAGTTTTTCCTTTTTTATTTGACGATGGGTTCCCAGATTGCACCTAGCATTACGTCGCGGCATGGTCCGCCTGCCGTGGTTGGGAAACACTGCTATAGAGCGTTTGTTTGGTCACAGGGGTCTCTCCAGCTCTTTAGTAAACACAATATAGTACATTTTCAGGTACTGTAGGTGACACAATTTATGCCAATCAGGAGAGGGCACTGAAAATGCATTTTCTGTTTAATAAAGAGCTGGGAGATTCCTTTTACTGAACAAACACTCTATAGCAATGAGTACTATCAGAATATAGAGCTATTTAACACTTATTTTAAACAGTAAATCACTTGCCCTACCTTCAAGTGGTAACTTAAAGGTATGGTAGGGTTTGTTTAGGGTAGGGTTTGTTTTCTGAAATGACGGCTCCGGTTGCACGCACACCTGTGCATCTCCACACAAAATGTCTGGAAGTGGAATTGGATGGAGGCAGCAACATGTGTTGAGGAACAAGCTATGGATGTTAATAAGTAATCGATTATTGATACATTTTCGTTAAAAAATTAAATCAAACAATTAACAATTCATTTTAAATTCTGTGTTTTTCTGTATTGTATCAATGTGAAATGTAATCATGATTAATACGTCTCCATTACAGTAGATTAAAATGTTTTACACTACATCATGGCCCTCTGCAATAGTTTAATGTTATTAAAGGAGAGATCCGGACATGTTAAGTGTTATCTTTGATGTATCGCTAATCACTCACCAACGTAGAAAGGGCCGTTGAGTTATTCCAGAGATTCCCCTATAGTCCAGTCTGGCGACCCCCTCTGTTGGCATAATGGGAGGCGCGTGGAAGGCTGAAATTCGCCTAATGTAACCGATGCAAAGTTAGTTTTTTCTCTACTCCTGCTCATAGTGGAGTCTCATGATACTCAAACATGCACTGAATGTCGCGATCGAGCCACCGTTCGTTCAGAACGAGATGACGCTGGTTGCTTGTTTCTTCCATAGAACCTGGCGTCTATAAGAAACAAGCAACCAGCGTCATCTCGTTCTGAACGAACGGTGGCTCGTTTGCGACATTCAGTGCAAACGAGCCACAGTGATGTTTTTGAGAGAAAAAACTAACTTTGCATCCGTTATATTAGGCGAATTTCAGCCTTCCACGCGCCTCCCATTATGCCAACGGAGGGGGTCGCCAGACTGGACTATAGGGGAATATCTGGAATAACTCAACGGCCCTTTCTACGTTGGTGAGTGATTAGCGACACATCAAAGATAACACTTAACATGTCCGGATCTCTCCTTTAAAGGTAGGGTAAGTGATATTTTTTGGTTAAAACAAAAAGTGTTTTGTTAAAAGGTTAAAGCACTATATTCTGATAGTAATCATTGCTATAGAGTGTTTGTTCAGTAACAGGAGTCTCCCCGTCTCTCCAGCTCTTTAATAAACAGAAAATACATTTTCCGGTAGGTGTCAAAATCTCAGCCAATCAGGAGAAAGTACCAATTTTTAAGCTTCATTTTTATAGTGTTCCAGTTCCAATTTTGCATGCTCATTTCTTAGTGTCATCACTTCCAATTTCACTTGTTTAATCTATATCCTGATTGAGTTCTCTATCCTAATTGGATAAAATAGGAAATGAAACGAAAATGCATTTTCTGTTTTATAAAGAGCTGGAGAGACAAGGAGACTCCTTTTACTGAACAAACACTCTATAGCAATGAGTATTATCAGAATATAGAGCTATTTAACACTTATTTTAACCAAAGAAAATCACTTACCCTACCTTTTAAATATGAGTTGGACTGAGCAGAAAAAAACAACTATATATATATATATATATATATATATATATATATATATATATATATATATATATATATATATATATATATTCAAATTCTACTGGTGATTTCCACAGACCACCACAGAAAGACAGTATCAAGAGAGATGGCCTCCAAAAGATATTCAACGATGTCAGAGGAACCGCGAGAGATGGACGAGCGACGTGGACTGTTTGATGCAATGTTTCAACCTGTAGTACAGTTGTACAGGATGGGTATGTATGTTTGATTTACTAGGGCTGCCCCGATCAAACTTTTTCATTTTCACTTTCGATACTGATACTGCAGCCTTGAGTATCAGTCGATATCAGTGTTGGGCTTGTTACAAAAAAGGGATTTATTATTCATTACTCGTTACTTGTTTCAAATGTAATATTATTACCTTACTCATTATTCCCTGCCTTGTTAAACTACTCGTTACTTTACTTTTCCGTCACACCCCACACAATTAGTAATTGCATCCTTTCTCCTCCAAATTCTAACTTTGCATGTGCAACACCAGTTTTTTCTGCAGACCACAGAGTAAAATTCTCATTCTAAAATGGCTAGTTCCATCCTTTGATTCTGATTGGCTGGTTCCTGTTTAGTAGACGTGATAAAACAGACTATAATCTACTCCTTACATCAGCTTATATCAATCACAGATGTGTTATTTGTTAATTTATACAGTGATCCAGCATATCTGTAGCTGAACGATGGAAGGGAGCGCTTGTTTTCATTCCAACCCCAGGCTGTTTGGGGCTTCTAAGCACCGCCCGTGTGGGACGGCAAGTGACTGGGGGGCTTCGGGTGGGGCTTGTTAGTAAACAAGCGCGAAAACCATCTGTGCTGGAAGGCTATGGCTAGCAGTTTTCACGGGAAGTTCCCAGACGTAGTAGCTAAATCTGGCTTTAACAAAAATGGGGAATTTATATAAAATATATTGGTTACAATGAGATTGAGCTAACAGTTCAGTTTTGTTTCTCTGTGTTTGTTTGGTAACATTTTACGTCTAACATACAGCCTGGTTGGACTATAATAATAATAATAATAATAGTAATAATATGTACAATTTATATAGCGCTTTTCTGAGTATTCAAAGTCGCTTAACAAAACGGCAACAAAAAAAAAAAACTGGAAAAGGGGGGATTAGGATTAGGTAGGGAATGCAAGTCTGAAAAGGTAGGTTTTGAGTGTGGTTTTTGAACGTGGCGAGGTTGGGGGCATCTTTAATGTGAACTGGCAGTGAGTTCCAGAGGGAGGGGGTGGCCGCCAAGAAGGCCCTGTCACCCCAGGTTTGTTTTTTTGTTCTGGGGATGTCCCGGAGGTTGGCATCACAATACCTGAGGGGGAGTGGTGTTGGGGAGTTCAGAGAGGTAGCTGGGAGCCTGGTTGTTGAGGGCCTTGTGGGTGGTGATTAGTATTTTGAAATCTATTCTGTGCTTGACTGGGAGCCAGTGAAGGTTTGGCTGAGTAAACAGGCACTCGTCTCTGTCGGGAGGAAGTTGCTCTTCCTGGTAGCCTTGAACTACTTTCTTGTAGAAGTTGTTCTTGTGGTGAATTATTAAGAACTGTTTTAATTGGGACGTGTATGTTACCGTTTTAAAAAAGCAATAAGCCACGCAAGGTCTCAGTTTACCTCTATTTTATAATACGCCCCTCAGCCATTATAAAATACTCTGTAAACTGCGACCTCTAGTGGCATATTGCTTTATTGTTGATTTGAGTGTACATATGAAATGGTTCCTTTTGTTCCATTTATAGACTCATTTGAATTAAATACACACTAAGGATTTGACTATGTATGAATTTATAGCTAGATGCAAATTTGACCTGTGACCGGTATTCTCCTTTTTTTTGGTCATAATTGTTTTCACTGTAACCTGCTGTGGTCTACGATTAAGATCCAGCTTCTTAGGCTGTTAAGCCGCAGATCGTTTTGGCATGCGTTCAATAATGCTGTAAATTCATTGTAGGTGTTTGAGGTGGTGTTTATCGCAGAAGAAAGGTCCTCCTACCGCCACACAAATTATGTTTGACAATGTTCTTGTCATCTTTACTCCTGACAAAATCAAATAATGAGAATATTTCCAGCCAGTGAATGTCCATCAAGAAAACTCAGCGGTGGTGAACCAGTTTGATCCGGTTTAGGGCCCGCCCTTCCATATCCGATAATACACACACACACACACACACACACACACACACACACACACACACACACACACACACACACACACACACACACACACACATAGATGCATGCACTTTCTGTATCTGCTCAGTCCCTGTCTACCTACCTACCGACGGACCAACAACAACTCGGTCACGGAATGAAAAGTAACCAAAGACTTGACTCTCAAGCCTGCAATACCACCAAGGCTCGTGAAAATAGTAAAACCATGATATGGCCAGACTTCCGCAGCAAACTTGGCACAAACACTGCTCAGGAGTCTGCCATGATGACAATAGTCACACCAGGGGGCATGTGTGCCCTGGCCTAGGGAACAACGTTGCTCCAATCCGCACCAAACTTGGCACAAACACTGTTCAAGGGTCTGCCTTGGCAATAGTCACACTAAGGTCCATATGTGGCCGCCAGGGGCCAGGAGTATCTATACTTTAACTCAAGCACTGGGGTTGAGTTATTTGTCCACCACTGGTTATACATTTTTAGAGCAATGTTGTTATATAAGTGTTGGGATTATGAATTAAAGGGGATAAAAACAAATGGGAATAGTTTTGAATCGAGAATTGTTTTGAAATGCAAATAGATTTTGAATCGGATCATGACCCCATGAATCTGAATCGAATCGTGGGATACCAAAAGATTCACACCCTTAGTGAAAAGGTATCTGATGTCAGTCTTTGATAAAACGTTTCTTTACAACCTCTGTTTACTCCGTTTCATATTGAACCTTCATCTACAACCTTACAGGTGATGATTATTAAAGTCCTCATTCCTGTCAAATCAAAAAGTACTTACTCTACTCCTTCATTCCAGACCAGTCTATGGAGTCCCGCCTGCAGGTGAAGATGAGTTCTCCAGCCAAGGCTGTTTCTATTGAACAGGAACATGAAGAGCACCTTAAACATGGCCGTGATGACCTGGATCTCAGTACGTTTTACTTATTTAACATTTTACAATTACAATTTAGGCATTTAGCAGATGCCCTTATCCAGAGCTAATTACAATAAGCAAGGCAATCTCATAGGCAGAATGAGAGACTGAGAGTGTAGTGCAGGGGTGTCAAGCTAAAGGCGGTCCAGTGTGGCCCCCGACATGGTTTTCAAAAAAGGAAAATCTAACTGCCTCTGAAGAGAATGCTGCTCACCCCAACTCCCCCAACTGTCCTGCTGATGGTCCGTTAATTAACCCATTAAGACCTAAGGTGATTCTTAAAAATGTTTTCTAAATCCTAAAATTTCTTTGAAAAAAATCTAAAACATTTTTTTTCCCCAAGATTTTTCAAAAATAGCAGATCTACAAGTTCATAGCGCGGCACTCGGTGCCGCGCTATGAGCTTGTATATCTGCTATTTTTGAATAGCCAAAGACATTCCTGGACGTTCCAGGTCTTAAAGGGTTAATGGCTGTAGAGAGGCTAACCGTTAACTGTCTATTCAACTAGTCGTGGGCCACTCTTTGCAAGCACTTGTTGCATTCGCAGGAATAGGCCTAACACGGACACGGAGAGGCCAAAGAACCACATGTTTAGCTACAGCTAAAAAGTAAAAAGTTGTATAAGCCACTACATTCACTTTTTATACAAATCCTAATATAGGAACGGACGAAGGTGACATTGATTCCTTCTAGCAGAGTGGAGGGATCATTCTTAAGTTGCGTTAGAGCGCCCTCTTGTGGAATTATTGTTTAACCCATTAAGACCTGAGGTGATTCTTAAAAAATGTTTTCTAAATCCTTCCAAACATTTTTTTTCAAGATTTTTCAAAAATAGCAGATCTACAAGCTCATAGCGCGGCACTCGGTGCCGCGCAGTGAGCTTGTATATCTGCTATTTTTGAATAGCCCAAAGAAATCTATTCTAAAGTGACACAGATGCGTTCCAGGTCTTAATGGGTTAAAAGAGGTAGATCTACATTTATGGCACTCAACGGTTGGATTTGAAACGAAGTGGATATACGTCCTTGGCACTCAATGCGTTAAAAGTCATCAGTAAAATCTTAAAATCAACTCTGAAACTAGTTATTATCAGTCTAAAGTTTAATCAATAGAAAATACATTTTGTTAACCACTTGCACCCCAGCATGTATATTCTGGGGGGAACATTAGCCAGAAATAGCATATATACAAGTTCACAACGTGTTGCAAAAAGAGATTTGGTTCTCCACAATGTGACTGTGAGCATTTATTTGGCACAATAAACGGTGATGATGATTATTGTCCCATACCTAGTGGGGACCAGGGGAATCTGAACAGAGCCAAAAGCCAATGTTAAATGTTTTCTTCTCATTTTATATTTTGCCTAGACTCCCTGCACCTCCCTTTGTCTAAAGAGCTTTACCCTGAAGAGGAGAGGAGCTCCAGTCGGGTCCAGGAGGAACCAGAGCCTCCACAATTAAAAGAAAATCAGGAGGAGCTACCTCGTAGACCAGAGGACGCTGATGGGTCAACGTTGACATTACTAGCAGAAAGTGAAGATAATGACGAAAACACAGAGACAGAGCCCGTAGCTAGCACCTCAACCCAACGCATGACAACGCAAGCTGATGTAGAGGACTGTGGAAAATTACAATCAACTAGTGATGACCATTTCCTCTCTTCACACTGTTCTGAAACTGAAGACAGCGATGAGTGGGAGGAGACTAGGGAAGGTCAGTTGTCTTTAAACACACTGAAATCACGCACTAGTCAAGATGTGGAAGGACAGCTCTCTCTGGACCAGAAATCATCAAAACAAACTAAATCCATGAGTAGTCACATAGGGAAGAAAAGGTTTAGTTGTACAGAGTGTGGCAAAGTGTTTAATCAAAAGGGAGGTCTGAACGCACACACAATGCTTCATACTGGGAAATATCCCTTTACTTGTAAAGTTTGTGGCAAAGGATTTAGTGGAAGGGGTCATCTAAAAAATCACATGAGGACTCACACAGGGGAAAAGCCCTTTACGTGTACCGTTTGTGGTAAAGTCTTCAGTCAAAAAAGTGCTGTTTCAATGCACATGAGGATTCATACAGGGGAAAAGTCCTTTACTTGTACAACCTGCGGCAAAGGCTTCGGTCAAAAGTTCATATTGAAAGAACACATGAGAACTCATTCAGGGGAAAGGCCCTTCACCTGTTCAGTTTGTGGCAAAGGCTTTAAATCATCCTCAAGTCAGCGGAGTCACATGAGGACTCATACAGGGGAAAAACCTGCTAGTTGCACAGTTTGTGGTAAAGGCTGTAGTGATCTAAAAAGACACATGATGATTCATACAGGGGAAAAGCCCTTTACTTGTACAGTTTGTGATAAACGCTTCAGTGGGAAAGGTGATCTAAAGAAACACATGAGGACGCATACAGGGGAAAGGCCCTGTGCTTGTGCTGTTTGTGGCAAAGGCTGTTATAACACAACTACTCTAAAAATACACATGAGGACTCATACAGGGGAAAAGCCTTTTACTTGCAGGGAGTGTGGCAAAACCTTTGGTCGAAAGACTCACCTAGAATCACACATGAAGATACATACAGGGGAAAAGCCATTTACTTGTACAGTTTGTGGTAAAGACTTTAGTCGAATGGAGCTTCTAAAAGTTCACATGAGGACCCATACAGGGGAAAAGCCTTTTACTTGTACAGTTTGTGGCAACGGCTTTAGTTGTATGAATAATCTTAAGGTGCACATGAAGACTCATACAGGGGAAAAGCCGTTTACTTGTACAATTTGTGGTAAAGGCTGTAGTCGAATGGATGTGCTAAAAAATCACATGAGAACTCATACAGGTGAAAAGCCTTTTACTTGTACAGTTTGCGTCAAAGGCTTTAGTTGTATGAGCAATCTTCAGGTGCACATGAAGATCCATACAGGGGAATAGCCCTTTACTTTTTAAGGTTGTGGCAAAGGTCTCAGAATAATGCCTAATCTAAACACATGAGTACTCATAAATAGGTAAACACTGTATAGTTATTTTGTGGCAAATGCTTTGCTCAAAATGCACATCTGATAGGGAGAAGCTGTGTATAGGGAGACGAATTGCATAATTGATTAAACAAATTGATTAAATTAAACAATTCCTCTGCTAATTGTCATGTTTATGGAAACATCCTACAGTTTTCAATGGGTTAGAATGTACACATCAGTCTGTCCATATTTGTCAGTGTTTACAAATGCACTATGTTCATGAATATATGTATGCAATAATTCGTCAATAAAGTGCTGACAAGCTGTTAAGATTTGTGTAGTTGTTCACTGTGTGTTGACATGTATGTTGTTTGGACTGTCAAATTATCATAGCACATATTTAGTAGATGCTAGCGGGACAATGGGCCTGATTCACTAAGCTGGTCGTGAGTAACGTTTAAATAAAATGACTAAAGTAGGGTGTATTTTATGCAAAAACTACCGTGTGATTCACCAACACATGTGTAAATGCCTGACATGTGCGGATCACATTTGTTCCTCATTTTTGTCTGACAGTCACAGTCACTGGAGAATAATTTGCATTGCTCTACGCCCCAGTTAAAGACCATGTAAGGCAACCGGGAACGCTCTATGTCAGAAGTAAAACGTGACAACGTCACCACTCCTCAAAATGGACAGATCTACAAGCTAACAACGCGGCTTGACGCACCGCATGAAAACTTGTAGATCATCAGCGCAAGCGAACGTTATTAAAGTAATAGCCAGCTCTCACACGTAATGGGAATAAGAAGTTAGTTTGTAAGTTAAACCTCACAACAAAAAACTTTCAATGGATATTATATAAGCCCTTTCTACTGAACAATTGCTCACTCACCTTTGCCGAGGTAAAAAGAATATGATTCTGGAATCTGCCAATATCTGATAATTTTTAACAGAGCTTTATTGATTACTGAGGGGAATCTGTCCTTTGGGTGAATCCTCCACTGTCCGACTTCTACATCAGAATTGAAAATGGAGTAATGGACACAGGCAGCTAGATCTATATACCATCTATACTGTATCCTCTTATTCTGTATGAAGAATAAGGCATTATTTTTTTTTTCTTAAATTTTTTATCCCACAATTTTGTAACCCATTTTTTTCACTCAGTGCCAATTGCCTTTGTAATCCTGGGTGCTACACTCCCTCTGCCAGCCTAGGGAGAGCCTAGAGCCGAGCTCATGCCTCCTTCAATTCATGAGAGCTAGCAAGCCGCTGCTCATCACCCGACAGGGGTGAGGTTCCCGGGTTAGACGTAGCGCGTGGAAGGAACACGTAATTCCAACCAGTTCCTTTCCCCTCCATCAGGCGCCCCGGCTGACCAGGGGGAGGCAGTATAGAGACCAGGATTACTGCATGTTTTTGTGAGGGTACCTACCCGCAGGAGACACGGGGAGACCATGCAAACTCCACACAGAGAGGCCCTTTTGCCAACCCCACCTAGGATATGGGCACTGATGACGGCCCCAGCGTCCCTGGCGGAAATCGAACCCAGGACCTTCTAGCTGTGAGGCGACAGCACTACCGACTGTACCGCCGTGCCCCCAGAATAAGGCATTCTAATGACATATACGCAAGCTTTGGTCCCATAAGTCATGCCTCCGAGCAGACGTGAGAAAGAGTGGCCCTCCCACTAAATTCACAGACAAAAATACATTGATGAATCAGACACCTAACTTAGGAATTTCTGCAAATGCTGGTACGTTCAAAATATCCAAAAAGTTTGGGAACGCATCCGAATCCCAATTTTGCGTATATTCGCATTATCGCCGGTGTGGAATGACCTTTAGAGTCCTTGGATCATGACACAACTCCACATAGGCCACACCATTTCTGCCTAACTAGATCCGCCTGCAGCTTCCTTGTGTCCTGACAGCTACACCCCACGACTGACACAGCAGGGCATGCACTCAGAGGAGCGTTTTCATGGTGCACTATAACTCCACTCGTAAAACTGAAGTTGGGAGGCAGTGCTTCAATAAGGACAGCTGCACTGTTACCTTGGTAATCAAGTTTTTGTTAAAACATACAATCCTTGACTGAATGTGAGTATTATCTGCCCGTTTTTTTGGGACAAGCTGTGGCTGGATGCTAAATTTGTGGCTGGATGCTATAGGCTACTTTTTCATAGTAGCCTATAGTTTGTTGGTTACTTTTGACTTAGTACAACAAGCATCCATGCTCAGACACACAGTGCATCTAAACAAATGTTGGTTGAATCAGTGGTTCTCAACCTGTGGGTCGGGACCCCCTGGGCTGGTCCCCACAAGATTTTGGAGGGGTCCCCAGATGACAGTAAAGTTACAATTTAAGCACTTTTTAAGACCTTTTTTATTCCTAAAAAAGAAAAGAAAAGACAAAAAAGAGCATTACTGCATCAATAGTTATGAACAAACTATACAATAAAAACTGTCTTAGAGTCATTCCACGAATTCGGTACACTTTGCACTTTTTTTTGTGAAAAATTGATGGAAACAAATTACTTTTTTGAATACTCCCACACCATTAAGGACATATTTAACATGCAGAAAAACATATTTTCCCATCTCAGGCATTAAATTAATATTTTTATATGGAATAATATATGTAACAGGGTTGAAATTCATAACGGGGTTGAGTGGAACGGGGTTGAGATTTTTTACTCAAGATGGCCATAACTCTACCTGTGATGATTAAGAGGAGACCACATGGCATGCATGACATTAGTCAATCACATACATTGCTGAAATGACAAAAGACAATTTAAAATAATAATAGTTTTCTATCTTTATTTCATGTAACGGGGTTGAGTTGTTATGCTTTACGACCACGCTTTGAAAGTATAAATGACCCTAAATAGCTGTATAAGAAGTTCGAAATGTTCCTCTTTCTGCAGCATCTTGCTCAGAAGACTTGTAGAATGCCATCACATGTTGTTGATGCCACTAAAGGGTCAGTTTTTACAGAGAGGAGAATGACTTGTGTAACGGGTTGAGTGTGACTGTGGGACAGAGCTATATAACGTGATTTTAATGATAAATCAACTATTTATTAAAAAACGAAACATGACTAGCAATAGAGTACATTGCTGGTTTTATGTGAATAATATAAGTTATGGATTATTCTACACTTTTAGTAGTCATATCTGAAGGCCAATCTCTCTATCGGCCATTGGGGACATGAAAAATGGGCAAATTTAGGCGGTGTCTACTGTAGAAAAGGCAGATAATTTCAGATATAAAGATAAAATATATAATATTTTTACACAATAGTAAAGGGAACATGTCAATTGATTCTAAAAAGCTTTTAAAATTTGATTTTGGTGACCCGATGGATACAATACACTTAAAAAGGTCAGAGGGGACTGCAAAGTGTACCGATTTCATGGAATAACTCCTTAATAAAAAAGAACTGGCTTAATTAATTAAACATTGGCTTAATTGTCAAATAATATAAGAAAGAGGCACACATTGTGAAAATAGACTACTAGACTACTGTAGATCCGCTATTTTCAAAATATGTATCTGTGGAACTGAGTCAAACTAAAGGTAATGCCTCAACTCCTACAATTCCAAGTGCTTGTCAGGGTGGGGGTCCCCCAGTTCACATATGATCATTTTATGATTAACCACTGGGTTAAATTACGGTTACATACATCTAAACAAATAGGCACACACATTATCTCCTTTATTTAATTCCTCGAAGAATGACCTAAATGCACATACATGGGCGGCCATAGCCTAGTGCAGTGTTTCTCAAAGTGGGGTCCGGGGACCCCCAAGGGTCCTTGAGGGGTTTCCTGGAATGGACCCTTACAGGAATCAGGTTTCCTTATGCAGGAAATGGCACTTTTCTGATAACTACATCATTGCATAACTCATAAATGTTCAGACAATTAAAATATGTAAAGAAACAATAACATATTAGAGTTATGTCTGTGGCTCACTAAGTTTGTTTTAATTTGGGGGGGGGTGTAGTTATAGTAGGTATAGTAGTACCCCCGTACGAACACATCAGAATTAGTGCACGTACCTTGCTGACTGGACATTGAAGTTTGGGTCCTCTAACATCTCAATCATGATTGTCTGTCTGTCTGTCTGTCTGTCTGTCTGTCTGTCTGTCTGTCATTTATTTTGATACTCATTATAAAAAGCCACTTTAATTTCCTCTTATCTGGAATGGATCATTTCAATATCTTTAAACATTTCCCATCAGTTTTTTTTTTACTTTGGCACAATAGTTGGCATGGGTACAGGGTACAGATAATGACTGTTTTGATGTCAACACATCTTCATCAAATAAAAGTGAAGGGAGGGGCCTATCAGGAAAAGGCTCTGCCCCATGGTGCTACTGTATATAAGTCTTCTTGCCATTTGTGTCAAACAACAAGAACTTCTTGAAGAACTGAATCCAGGGGCTACATTTTGATTCCAGGTGAGAACATTGTTTCTATCATGAGAACAGGGAATGTTGGTAACAGTCAGACTTGGTATCAATATAGTATAGTAAAAGTATCAAAATCAGTATCTTATAGAACAGTGGTTTATAACCTTTTTCATGCCAAGGACCCCTAAATTGAAATACATTTGGCTGCGGACCCCCTTCTGAAATGTTTGTGCCAGGGACAACCAGAAATAGATAATTGAGTAAAAAAAAACTTTAAAAAAAATATATATATTCAAAGATGTGCTTACCGTGTTGTGAGCTTGTAGTTGTAGATCTGCTATTTATTTTTTTTATCTCGAAATAAAATGTGGAATATTTGGACAATTTTTTAAACATTCTAACAACACAAATCTGGTGCGGGGCTCCAGCTGGCACAAAACATTTTCAGTTGGGGGTTATAGGGATAAATTAGCCTACATATTAACTTGGGGGTCCATGACATGGTTGACATGACACTGGTTAAAATAATTGAACAATTGTGAAACAAGCCCAAAAAACTGCACCCCACAGCTACCAAAATTACCAGCAACTTTACAGAAAAATAAGCCCAAATTTGCTTATAATAAGCGGATATGGCAACATTGTTCAGTATGGTGACGTTGAAGTTGGATGTTGTTGGATGCAGCCGTTCAGATTAATCATGATCTACACCTGGTGATCCGCACGTTTCAGGGATATACGAACCCCTTTGGGAATTGCGCGTCAGTTTGAGCTTACAGAAAATATGCCCTCCTTTACGTACTTCATTTACCCCATATTTATGTCAGCATAATGCCTCTAGATCCTAGGAATCATTTTCAATATGTTCAATGTACAAAAAATAAGAATTATTCATGATCAAGATGCATGAAGTAATACAAATCAGATTATGACTCTGGGGAAAATGACATGATCCTTGAATAACATCTTCTTTGCACTCTCTCTTCCCAGGCTCTTCCCTTCCAGTCATCATGTCTATAATAGATATGTATCGAGTAGCTATTGTAGTAGCTACAGTGATTGGAGCAGCCAATATGACAATGGCCGCGTTTCCCAAACGAATTTGAGCTCCTGCGTAGCCTAGAAGCTGCGTAGGTGCCTCCACGCAGCTGCACAGTAGCAACCCCGCTGCGCACTATCTTCGTTAGTAGCAGCTGTGTGTGCCCAACGTCTCATGTAAATTGGCTTCAGGAGACACCATCGTCGTAGGTTCCGTTACGTCTGTGCTAAAACTACATTCGTGAGACAGCATGCACGTAAAGAGCTCCTGGACGTAGCCTACGTCAACTACGTAGTGCTGTCCTACTATAGTTTAAACACCCTTTGCATACATATATATATATATATACAGAATTTTGCAAATATACTAAGATAAAGTCGCACCTTTATCTAACTTACCTTTATATGTATTGGACACTTATATTTGTTTAGGTACATTCTGTAATGTATTAAAATGAATTTTAAGGTGACATTTCAATGATCTTAAATGAACACGGCGGCCATTGTTCGCCGTTCAAAACATTTCAGAGGATAGAAGGGGCGTCCCCCTGCATGATTGACAGCTTTTAGCACCAATGGGGGGAATTTACTTTAGGAAAGTTTAGGAATATATATATATATCTATATATATAGATACAGATATATATAGATATATATATATCGGCGCGTAACGGGCGACGCCTCCCCAAAAAAACAGACATATATACAACAAACACACTGCGACATGCCGTGTTGATAGCTTGCAGATCTGTTATTTTGGGGCGAGCGGCTGTTAGGAGGAACAGCTGCGCTGTGTAGCCCCCACACTCAAATTAGCGAGAAGTGGCGTGCAAAAGACCTAATTATCGGGCTCAGTCTTACTGGCATGACTGGTAACGCGTTCAGCTGGCGAGTGGGAACTTCGGGTTCGATCCCAACTCACTGCTTCCACTACATATGCATGAACCCGGCGTTGATAAATTATAACATGATCCGATAAAAATGCTGTCGGTGACAGAGCCAATTGTCAGATGTCCTGAAGCAGTCCACTGTAAATACAACGTTTGAATAATATATTTATGCATTAAATTACATCTACAAGCTTATGAGGCGTTGTGAGCTTGTAGATCTGCTATTTTCAAAAGTTTTTTTAACCATTCACAGCTGTCACTTTGTGAGAGGAGCTGGGGTCTTTCGTCCTTTAGTTAACTTGGCTTGCTTAATATTTTTATCAGATGATCAGATCAGAGATCATCCGTGACAATTTGTAAACTTCGGGTTCATGCATAGAGGACGAAGTAGCGCAGCCGCTGGCCCTACCCAAAAAACAGATCTGCAAGCTGTCGACGCGGCATGTCGCAGTGCGTTGACGTCTGTCTTTTTTTTTTTGAGCAGGCATCGCACGTTATGCAGCGGCCCGGCCGTAATTTATATATCTAAAAATTACGGCCGTATGTGTGTGTGTGTGTGTGTGTGTGTGTGTGTGTGTGTGTGTGTGTGTGTGTGTGTGTGTGTGTGTGGGGGGGTCTTTTCATAGATCTATTTCGCTACGATGGGTGTTACAAGCGGCCCAGGGCGCTCGTTACAAAATGCTTCGTAGGACAGTACTCCCCGCCTACTGTAGGCGGGGAGTATGCTGCGCGCATTCTGTCTCACGAATGTACTTTTACCACACATGTAGCCAGTTTAGATGGCACGCAGGGGCACAACCACCTGCTACTAATGAGGGTAGAGCGTAGGTTTGGCCGAGTCCCAGCTGTGTAGGAGACGCTTGCGCAAGCTGCGTACGGCCACGCATGACCTGAAATCTACGTGCCTGCTATGGTACTGCGAAGCATGTGACGACACACGTTAGACCCGTCGTAGGACCTGCGACGATGCTCTACGCACGAGCTCTTTGGGAAACGCGGCCAATGACAGGTGAAGAAATGGGTCCAACTTTTCGCCAGGTAACCATAAGGATTAATAATCGTTGTACTTCCCATCAACTCATCAACCCCAGGTAGTTGTTTATTTTGTATAATAGCCAATTTGTTTCATGATCTAGTTCTTATAATGATTTTAAAGAAGGTTTTTTCCCCATTTCTTTTTGTTCTTCCTACTGTGAAGGGTGTACCTGTTCAGTGGCCAGAACACCATAGGTCTCCCAAGTTTTATTACTCCTAACTCTGGCGCCACTGTGGAGTTCTCTAAGACCGGGCATACCGCAAAGGGTTGTGTTGGTGTCTTCACCTACGATCTCTACAATCCCAGATACCCCTCTGCAAGCAAGACAGTTGCTTTCATGTTTTCTGTTCCCTACAGTAACTCTTACTATCAGTGGGTTGCGGCAGGATTGTTTTCAATGTCTACAGCATGTGACTATGACCTTTATTATAAGATGTATTACGACAGACAGGTTGGATTCATCAGACGTAAAGTAAAGTTCCAGATCAGTTATATAGACGGTACATTTACAGTCAAGCTAGTCAGGACCCACGCAGAAGACTATAGAAAGCCTTCCTTTGAACTGCAAGTTTATGACAATTGAGATGAGTCACTCAGTTGTAGAAAGAAAGAAATGCTGAAATGAGTATCTTTTTTGGCTTATACATCACTGCTACTTTTTTTTGAGAAATTTGTCATGAAGAGTTTGTGTCAGATTCCATTCAGGCTTGTTACCTTAAACAAAACAAATATCTGCATGATTATCTAATCACCTAAAAACATAAATATCGTAAATATGTGTACTAAAAAGTTTTAATTTGTTGATTATAGCTACACATGAATACATGCATGTATCACATTTATATAATTAATTAAGAGGTATGCACTATGGCTTCTATTTCAACCACTTGAATATTTGGTGTAGAGGGGGGAAAAGAGCGGAACAAGTAGCCGACCCCTCTATGTATTTGTTAGAGGGTTTAAGTGGTTAATATTAACTAAACAGCATTACAATTTTAACTTTTAAGATATTTTAAGGTATTATCAATGTAATGATTCTGATCTCCAGTATATTGTAATTTCTTTGATCATCAATGGTAAAAGTCATGAACACAAAAGAAAAGAAGAAATTTACTTTTTGTTTTATTACAGCTCTATGTTTGTTCTTTATGTGTATTGCACTGCTACTTTATGCTCCTGTTCAATTCTTTACAAAATACAAAAAAAACGGTATCCTTATCCAACATCCTTATTTAATAAGGTAGGTTGTATAAGGTTGTATAAGATATGTACAGATATATATACAGAGACATAAGCATCAAGAATGAATCAATAAGGGTACATTTTTACTCATTCATAGGTACAAGCACTAAAATGCTGGTGTGACATGGTCTGCAAGACCAACAAACAACCGTAATACAATATACAAGATCATTATAATAATACTGTATTATAATGTGAAAACATAAGTAAAATAAGGTTAAAAAATAGGTTAGAAATGTGTGTTGCGTATGACTACGACGATACAGGATGTTAAACAAGTGAAATTGTTAGTGATGGAACAAATAAATGGAAATGAAAAATTAGAACTGGAACACAATTGCTGATTAATAATATGTGTGGGCTTCTCTCTGCTCATTGGATGAATTTGGTGTCCCACTTGAAAAGGTATTATTTTAACATTTTTGTACTTTTACCTTTGGTACTCTAAGTACATTTTGATACCAATATTGTACTTTTACTCGAGAACATTTTTAATTCCGGACTTAATTATTTGTATCAGAGTGCTTCTACATTACAGCATCGATACTTTTACTTGAGTAAAACATTTGAGTAGCCTACTTTTTCCATCACTGCTTTATGAGTATGTTTAGTTTTTTTCACAAGCAATGCACTGTACTATCAATGTGTGGCCAGCAGGGAGTAGCATGTATAACAATTCAATTCCAAGGAGTTTTCCAAGGACTTGTATTGGTATTTACATTGTCAAAGCAAGTGTGAAGTAAAACTATCAACATGAAGAAAAGTATGTTATCTATACAATAGGGGAATAAGTAACCGTGTTACCGAGTAAAGACATGTGGAAATAGAGCTTTGTCACATGAACATTTGCTGTTAGAAATAGACAGTTAGACACAAAGCAGGATAACTTGGTATAAGCTAGGTTTTATGAAACAAATCTCAGCAATATTTAAAGATTGTGTAGACCAGTGGTGGAAAAAGTACTCAAATTCTTTACTTAAGTAATACTGCAATATAAAAATACTCTGATACAAGTAAAAGTCCAGAATTCAAAATTGACTTCAGTAAAAGTACAAAAGTATTGGCATCAAAATGTACTTAAAGTACCAAAAGTAAAAGTACTGAAATATTTGAAAATAGACGATCTACAAGCTCACAACGCGTCGCGATGCGACACGTTGTGAGCTTGTAGATCTGCTATTTTCAAATAGCCTAGGTTTAAAATAGGTTTAAAGTGGTTAAGGTATGTTTCATTATATCATAGTTTATATCTGAAAAGTAACTAGTAACCAAAGTTTTCAAATAATTGTAGTGGAGTAATTGGAGTACTTTTAAAAGTACAATATTTGCCTCTGAGATGTAGTGGAGTAGAAGTAAAAGTATTGGAAATTGGAAATACTCAAGTAAAGTACAAATACCTCAAAATTGTACTTAAGTACAGTACTTGAGTAAATGTAGGCTACATACTTAGTTACTTTCCACCACTGACACTTTGTATGAAACGAAGTGACTACGTGAAATACCACATCAACCCAATGAAGTTTCTCATCACAGTCTTAAAATGATTTAACATCTGAAATGCACGTGTCCTCGTTAGTATAGTGGTCAGTATCCCCGCCTGTCACGCGGGAGACCGGGGTTCAATTCCCCGACGGGGAGATACAATTTTTTTGTTTTTAAAATGGGGATCTGATAAAAAAAAACGAATAAAGGTAAAGATTGAACCAAACAACATCTATTTTCTTTTTTTAAACTGTCTGGGTGCATGCAAAAGTAAGAGTAGAGTCAGAGTAGTGGTTTAAAAGCGCCGTTTCCCGGGACCCATGTTTGGGTCGCAAACCAATTTTTATGGGTCACGACTCAATAAATATCCCTTTATTTTGCTTTTTGCTTTTTTTATCTATGTTTTTTAAAAAGAATTTCATACAGTACATAATAAATAAAAATCAAAGAAATTCCATACATTGTAAAACAAATGTTTAAAGAAGTGGTGAAAATAGCCGATCTACGAGCTCCTAAGGAGTCGCATTGCGACAGGTTAGGAGCTTGTAGATCTGCTATTTTCACTAGTTTGGGTCCTGGGAAGACGTAAAATGTGCCTTTTGTGTCTCAAGCTAAAAAGTTTGGAAACCAAAGGTTTAAAGCGAAATACCACTTTAAGTAGGACTAGAATTATAAAAAAAAAAGAAAAAAAATTGAGATTATTTAATTAAAAAAAGTTAATCTGTAGAACAATCGCAAAAGGAAATAATTGATACTCGCATATAATAATTTCATTCATTGATTCGTATATATATTAGACTCTTATTCTGAAGTGCACAATCGGACGTACAATTTTGGCACATTTGACAGTGTTGGTGTCAGGGTTGCCATGTCCGCCTATTATAAGCGACTTTGGCCTTGTTGTTCTGTAAAGTTGCTTGTAAATATTGGTGGTTGTGTTTTTTTTGGCTTGTTTTTAAGAGTAATTTCTCTTTTTTTTTGCAAACTGCTAATAAAGTATCCAACCAATCAAAGACCCCCATCTGAAAATAAATAAATAAAATACTTTCAAATATATTCCAAACATTTCCCTTTTCTTTTCAAGATCTAGTTGAAAATAGCAGATCTACAAGCTCACGACGCGTCGCTAATGCGACCCGTTGCAAGCTTGTAGATCTGCTATTTTCAAATAGCCAATAAAGTGCTCATGCGCTAGTGCATGCCATCTTTTTGGCTTATTGTTTTCATAGACCTGGTTGTGGTTGCTTATTTCTCTCGCACAATCTGGCAACACTGAGTGCTGTTGTTGTTGCAGTCTAGCAAGTAGCCTATTCTGTTAGCTTCATTCAGAAGTGTAGAAGTGTAAACAAGGTTGTTTTGTGTAGTTCAGCAGAACTGTTAGCTTCATTCAGAAGTGTAGAAGTGTAAACAAGGTTGTTTTGTGTAGTTCAGCAGAACTGTTAGCTTCATTCAGAGGTGTAGACAAGGTGTTTTGTTGGTACTAGATCAGCATAACTGTATAGTGTTGTAATGAACGTTGTGAGATCAGATGATGAGGATGCATGAGGTCTATGCTGCAGAAGTCCAAGAACACCAGAGCAGATCTCAGGCGCGACAGGCAGCAGCAGTCATCCACACATCATGTGTGCTCAGCCTCAAACACTTGTGTATGACTGCTGCCTGCAGCCAACCTGGCAACCATGTGGATATGAAAGCTCTGCTGGGTGAGTGATGGTGTGGATTATTATTGATTAACGACAGTGGTGGGAAAAGTACTCACATTTCTTACTTGAGTAAAAGTATCAATACTCCAATGACGAAATACTCTGTTACAAGTATAAGTCTGGGATTCCGAATTTAAAACCAAAGGTATTGGTTTCAAAATGTACCAAAAGTAGAAAGTGCTCATTGTGCAGAATGGGAAGTTTTTTATGTGTACATATTTTGAAAATAGCCTAAGTATAAAATATGGCTAAATTGGTTAATGTATGTTTGAATGATGATTGCAAAGTAACTAGTAACTGAAGTTTCAAATAATTGTAGTGGAGTAAAAGTATAAGTAATATTTGCCTCTGAGATGTAGTGGAGTAGCAGTAAAAGTACTGAAAATTGGAAATACTCGCAACGCATTGTGAGCTTACGAGCTTGTAGATCTGATATTTTTGTATTTTAGTATTTCAATTTAATTTAGTATTTCATTAACATATGTATATGTTTTAACAATGGAATGGATTGAATGGGATGGGATGTACTCATACTGTACATAAAGGAACATGTTGGGTCAATCATGCACTTAGCTTGTTGGTGTAAAACCCAGTTTCTTGTTGTCATTAAAAAAACTGATCTCTTTGTCCTCACCTCTCAGAGATTACTGTGTAAACGAGTTGCAGCAATACAAGTATATTTGCTAGTTCTCACCTCAGCTTCCTGTGGAACTAAAGTATTTGGACTAAATAAAAGTATTTGTCCTCACCTCAGAGCTTCCAAAGCCCCTCATTAAGGACCTGTTGCCTCATCTGAACATCATTGACCTGGACAGACTCCAGCCAGCTCTAAATGATAGAGGTAAGATCTGCTCCATCATTATAACAGCTCTAAATGGTAGAGGTAAGCTCTGCTCCATATATCTTTATACTAGCCATGGTTCACATGACGCTCGTCTGTCACAAGCGTCATGGAACCACTTGTTCCTGGTTTGAGAATGTTTTACATTTACAACCGGTACGTCTAACGTTCAGATTTCAAATATAAAGTGCTGACCCTCAAGCCACGGATGTAACAAGTTAAAGCGCCCGGGTCTAAGTACCTGTTTCTTTCGTATTGTTCGATAAAAAGCATTTTAATCCGATCGGTGGCTATTTTCTATTTTGTTTTTGTATAATGTATCGGAGTGCAATACACCTCCCAACCGATAGGGGCGCGCAGTTAAAAGCATTATGGAGAAAATTCAGAGAAAATGGCCACGATCGGATTAAAATGCTTTTTATTGAACGATACGGAAGATACGGGTACTTAGACCGGTTGCGCCTCAACTTCTTACATCCGTGGCTGGGGGGTCATTACTTTATATTTCAAATCTGAACGTTTATGTAGATGTACCGATTGTAAATGTCAAACATTCTCAAACCAGGAACAAGTGATTCAGGGCTAAACTTTATACCAGCTCTAAATAGCAGATCTACAAGCTCACAGCGAGCTTGTAGATCTGCTATTGGAAATACTCCAGTAAAGTAAAAATACCTCACAATTGTACAGTACTTGAGTAAAGGTACTTATTGCTCTACAGCACTGGGACTCGGCTCCACATCATATGGGGTTTAAGTCCTTACTTGTGACATGTTCTCCACTAGTAGTTATGTTGACTTGAAGTGTGTATACCAGATATGAATGTAGGTATGATTTAATGAAAATCTAGACTGAAAGAACGAGCCCAATCGATGGACTTGAAGGGCGGAGCCAAACCCAGGCGCTGGATTCCAGCGCCTGGGTTTGGAGCACTCTGATTGGTTAGGAGATAACAAGGTCCTAAGACCAGCGTTCCTGCAAGGTTCTCCCAGGCTTTTTTTCTTTTGAAACAAAAAAAAGGCATGGGTTTCCGAGGCTAATGAAAATCAAGTTCTGTGACTTTGTAGATTCATCATTCAGGTGAAATTTATACATTTTCTTTCACGGTTTGTCTCCTTGCATATAGGTATATCTACCTACCCGGCATGGGTAGCACTACTGCAAGATATCTCGGGACGTCGTCATGTAAGTATTCTGCTGGATAGCCAACACATTCGCACGCATTGTAGTCCTATAGTGGGCAGTGGTGGAAAAAGTACTCAAATGTTTTACTTACAGTAAGTAAAAGTATCAATACTGCAATGTAGGAGTACTCTGTTACAAGTAAAAGTGCGGAATTCAAAATTTACTTGAGTAAAAGTACAAAAGTATTGGTATCAAAATGTACTTAAAGTACCAAAAGTTAAAGTACTAGAATGTTTGAAAATAGCAGATCTACAAGCTCACAACGCATCGCTTTGCGACGCGTTGTGAGCTTGTAGATCGGCTATTTTCAAATAGCCTAGGTATAAAATAGGGCTAAAGTGGTTAATGTATATTTTATAATGTAATAATTTATATCTGCAAAGTAACTAGTAACTAAAGTTTTCAAATAATTGTAGTGGAGTAAAAGTACAATATTTGGACCCGAGTTGTAGTGGAGTAGAAGAAAAAGTATTGAAAATTGGAAATACTCAAGTAAAGTACAAATACCTCAAAATTGTACTTAAGTAAATGTACGTAGTTACTTTCCACCACTGATAGCGGGGAGCTTTGGGGAGGGAAAAAGTCTGAGCTTCAAAAGCTAACACTTTGGGGCGCAAAGTTCACACATTGATAGCTTCAAATAACAACATTTTTGCCATTTTTCCTAGACCACCCATTATCCTGGTTTTGACCTATAGCCTATTTTGTCAAAAACTGCACATAAAAAAATGAATAAAAAAAAAACAAGATTTGATCAAAGTTTTGTATATGGAAGCATATATCTGTTGCCAAATGCTTGCTAAAGGCAGGGTAAGTGATTCTTTGTTAGAATAAGTGTTAAATAGCTCTATATTCTGGTAGTACTCATTGCTATAGAGTGTTTGTTCAGTAACAGGAGTGTCCCTGTCTCTCAGGATAGAGAACTCAGTCAAGATACAGATTAAACAAGTGAATGTGGAAGTGATGACAAAGAAATGATCAGACACAATTGGAACTGTAACTATAAGAATGAAGCTGACAAAGGGTGCAGTACGTTAGTCCGACAGCGCATTCCTCCGACAGCGCAGCGCTCCGACGTTTCCAATACTAAACCCGAACCAAACCCGCACCCTAACCCTAACCGCACGCGGATGCCACATAGTCGGAGAAAAGGTCTGTCGGATTAACGCATGCCTCCCGCTGACAAATGGGTACTCTCTCCTGATTGGCTGACATTTTGTCACCTACCTGAAAATGTATTTTCTGTTTATTAAAGAGCTGTAGAGACGGGGAGGCCCCTGTTACTGAACAAACACTCTATAGCAATGATTACTATCAGCAGGGGTGCACATAACTGGTGCGCAGGTGCGCATGCGCACCCAAAATAAATAATGCGCGGCACATCAGACGATGCGAGGCGCTTTTGCGTACCAACAGCTGGGACAGGAATTTCCAAGCTTTTATTTTTGAGCAAAAATAAAAGCCTGGAGATCGAGGCTTGGAATTTACTTCCTGAAGCCACACTCACACAATCGCGCTAAAGCACGCATCGGCCCCATGTACAGCCATTAGGCGCAGGGAGAGGGGACGCAGGCTGCACGTGATTGTGTGATTGTTGCCTCGCATCGCATCGCCTCGCATTGGCTCGCTGCGTGCACGCAGCCAGCAGCGGCTGTTAGAGGCACTCGTCACCGATGATGATGCCGTGAACGTCCCAATCTGGCGGATAAAAGCAGCGCAGCACAGGGCACCAACCTTGGGGGGTTCACCAAACGGCGTGAGAAAAAAATAAACAGCGAAAAACGGCAACATTTGGAAGCAGAGCGTAATTTTTTCTCGCGCAGCATCCCCGCCCCGTTGACAAAACGGGGGGGACCATTTATTTGGTGCGCACCAACTCACATCTCCAGGTGCTCTTCTGAGTACTAGACCTAAAAAGTGATGTGCACCCCTGACTATCTGAATACAGTGCTTTAACCTTTTAACAAAAAACGTATTTGTTTTAACCAAAGTATATCACTTACCCTACCTTTTTAAGAAAATGCATACACAATACATATACAGTACATGTATGTGTACTTTTCAGAAACAGGCTTAATAGGTTTTCATTTTCTCACTTGTCAATGTGAGACCCTACCTGGAATGAACTCGTTCTCATGCTATTCATCAAAAATGTGGAATGCCTTACCTAAAGGAGTAAAGGAGTGTAAAACCCTACTCACTTTCAAAACTGCCCTAAAGATACACCTTCAGGAGGCTGCAATTCGAAAATGGCTTAACCTTAAGTCTTAACGTACCCCCCCTCACCGTTTTTTTTCTTCTCTTGTACATATTTTTCACTCTTCATACCAGTAACCTGTAAGCTGATTGTGTGACGTTCTGTATAGTAGTGTGTATATCTGTCTGTCTCTTATGTCATCATGATTTGTGTGCATGGGGATCTCATCTTAAACAAGCTCAGTGCTTAATGAGTCTTCCAGTTTAGTAGACCTTGTATTGTGAATTTGTACTTCCATGTACTGTTGTTCTCATGGCTTACTAAATAAAGTACATCAATCAATCAATCAATCAATCAAAAACCTTCACTGTCCCGCAGTGGTGTAAAGTAACTAAGTATATTTACTCAAGTACTGCACTTAAGTACAATTTTGAGGTACTTTACTTTACTAAAGTATTTCTAATTTTCAATACTTTTACTTCTACTCTACTCTACTCCACTACAACTAAGAGGCAAATATTATACTTTTACTAAACACAAAAATTATTTGAAAACTTTAGTTACTTTGCAGGTACAAATTATCATGTTATAAAACATACATCAACCACTTCAGCCCTATTTTATACCTAGGCTATTTGAAAAATCTGCTATTTTCAAACATTTCAGTACTTTTACTTTTGGTACTTTAAAGGACGACTTCACCACTTTTCAACATATCTTCATATAATAGGTCCTCACTAATGCTCATGATAAAATGATTTAAAAAAATTCTACTTGGTCTGTGTCTCATAGGAGGGCTGTGGACAGTCCAGAAACCTGTCTACCAGTGACATCATCCAAAAAGATTACAATTTTTTTATTCAGATTTTTATTAAGGCGAGAACAATGGGATCTATTATTGCATTGCAACTTTCCAGGAATACAAAGCCTGCAGTTTCTATTAGCTTGGATTCCCCATCGATGATGTCACTGGTTTCTGAACTGTCTACAGCCCTCCTCTGAGACACAGACTGATTAGAAAAAAATTATACCATTTTATCATGAGCATTAGTGAGGACCTATTATATGAAGATATGTTGAAAAGTGGTGAAGTCGTCCTTTAAGTATATTTTGATGCCAATACTTTTGTACTACAAGTAACATTTTTAACACAGGCCTTTTTTATATTGTGGTATTGCTACTTTTGCCACTGCTGTCCCGTGACCCCACTTGGGACCCGACCCCCAGTGTGAGAACCGGTGCTGTAAAAAGGAAGCTCCTCTTTAACGTGTGATTGGTGTGTTCCAGGCCATGGACTTCCGCACAGAGGAGGAATGTAAAAAGGAAGCCATGGACAAACTGTTTTGCTTGGTTTTCTACGGTTTCATGAACCGTGGCGTCTTCAAACACCTCCCAAGAGTCAACGTCAATTCCCTTCTCCTGGTGATCGCCAAATACCTCACACGATTCCACGTCAAGCCCTCCAGGTCAGTGCTGGGAAGTGCATTTACTCAAGTACTGTACTTAAAGGGATAGTTCACCCCCAAAATTAGTTTTTTTCTATCGACTAGTCACCCCATGGAGACTTGAATTCATGCATATTCGTTTTGTTTTTGTTGCATTCCTAAGCCAATAATTTGATGACCGGCAGCGGTTCCGGTAGGAGACACAAATAGTATCCTTTGTGTCTCCTACCGGAACCAATGCCTACCGGTCCGCTGGTCATCAAATTATTGGCTTAGGAATGCGACAAAAAAATAAAAATATCTATGAATTCAAGTCTCCATGGGGTGACTAATCGATAGAAAAAAGTAATTATTTTGGTGAACTACCCCCTTAAAGTAATTTTTTTGTTCCTTTTTACAATTTTCTTCTCCCCAATTTAGTTGTTAGGCCAATTGATTCCTCCCCAGTCCCCACACACATTTATGTGTGTTGTCACTCGCACTGCTGTTGTATCCTACTGGCTCACCTGCCAGTGAGGAGCCAGCCCCCACCGGGACGACATAGAGCCTTCGTTCAACACTCCCTGCTTACAGGTGCCACGCAGCTCAGGGGTAGAGTGGCCGGGTAGAGTGAACTAGGAACCACAAGGTTCTCAGTTCGATCCCGGGCTGGGGGGGGCTACCCCAGAGTTAGTGTCGAAGTGTCCTTGAGCAAGACGCTGAACCCTTAATTGCTCCCGATGAGCAGGTTGGTGCCTTGCATGGTTTCCTCCTCCATCGGTGTGTGAATGGGTGAATGTAATGCACAGTCTATGTAAAGCGCTTTGGATAAAAGACTTAATTGCACCATTTACCATTTTACGTACAGTGATAAATATCACCCCGAACACGGGCCAAGTGTTTGTATAGACGCTCGACAAAGCCGGATACACCGAGGTGGATTCAAATCCCCACACTCCGCGGTGGTGGGCAGCAGTGTTGCCATGTCTGCTTTATTATAAGCGGCTTTGGGCTTGTTTATCTGTAAAGCTGCTTGTAAATATCGTTTTTTTTGGGCTCGTTTCTAAAGTGTAGTTACTTATTGTCTCCGCCAGGCCAAAAGGCATGGCGAGAGAGTATGTTTTGCACCCTGTCCGTCCGTCCGTCCGTCCGTCCGTCCGTGTGTCTGTCTGTGAACAGATAATCTCCGGCACCGTTAGCCCGGCCGCTGCGAAACTTTGCACACACACTCCCTGGATGCCAAAGCCGAACCTCTGCCTCGATTTTTCACATTGGACAGTTATAACGCCACCAGGAGGCAGATTTGTGCAAAACACATTTTTTATCACTCCTACAGATTTTGTCCTGATTGGCTAAGATTGGCTTCCAAAGTTTGCAGGACTGGTTCGTTTTGAACAAAATGCCTCAAATCGTCAACACAGCATGCGATTTCAGTGAAATTTCACACGCACATTCCCACTAGGCCGAGGAAGAAATGCCACCCTTTTCCCATTGGCCTGCTATAGCGCCACCAGCAGGTCTGATTTAGCAAAACACATTTTTGGAACAAAATGCCTCAAATCATGAACGCAGTGTCCGATTGAAAGGCCTAAGAAGAAATGGCAGTCTTTTCACATTGGCCTATTATAGCGCCACCAGGAGGCCACAATAACCTACCTGACCTGGCGGAGACCTGTGCTCCGAGGAGCACTTTTTCTAGTTTGCTCTGGTTTCTTAATGTTGTTTAAACCAGTGGTTCTCAAACCTTTTCATGGCAAGGACCCCCAAATTAATGATGTATTTATTTTTACACTGTGGCATTGTCACTTTTACTGAAGCATACGTCTTCCTCCCACCCGCCCCAGGTACCTGCGTAGCCTTGCTGCTGAGCAGGAAGTGCTGCTGAACAGCTTGGAGAGGACGGTGCGGTGTGTGGAGGTCAAGCAGCACCTGGTGGCCTCCAGGGGGCAGTGCGACTGCATTCTGTACGTCTTGCATCGGCTGCTGGACCACGGCCAAGCCACACAGCTCGTCATACACAATCAGGTCAGGGCCGTCGAAGTCACCATTGGTTCTCAAAGTGGGGTCCGGGGACCCCCAGGGGTACTTGAGGGGGTTCCAGGGGGTCCCCAGCTAAATGATGGATAGGAACCAAATGGACCCTTACGGGTCTGTAATTCTGAGAGTGTACAAATGGAACCAAATGGACCATTTGTACACTCTCAGAGTTGAATTAACATTGATTTTATTATATAAATTGGGGTCCCAGAGATAGAAATGCCATTAAATGGGGATCCGTAGCCTAATGCATGTCAAACTGGGGGTCCTTGAAATTAAAATGGTTGAGAATCACTGCTAGAGACGTAAAAATCTTCTCTTATGGGGGTCCCTAGCTTATCTTTTTAAATGGGGGTCCGTGGGCTAATAAGTGTCAATTTGGGGGTCCTTGACATGAAAAAGTTTGAGAACCACTGATTTACACAATCACCTAATCGCACTTATTTGAGTTGATCGCAATTGTTTTTGCATAATCGCCGTAATTGCTAGGGCTGTCGCGATTATGACATTTTACTTGCCGATTAATTGCCACACACAATTGCGATTAATGATTTGAATTGTGTTTTTTGGCATTTGATTTTGGAACATATGAATAATAAATTAGGTTTGGCGTTTAGGCTTCATAAAACATTGCACAGGGCACATACTGTATGACTAGGCCGGTCGCAATTATTACATAATTGTCTAATCGCAATTATTTGAGATAATCGCTTTTGCATAGTCGGCATGTTAATTTACATGTTGAATTTTTTTCACACCTTTTTTAATATTTTGTGACGTGTTGTAAGCTTGTAGATCTGCTATTTCTGCTAATTGTACATGTTTAAAACTATGTAATATGTAAATCATTTCTTGCTATATTTCAGCTATTTGTCCACCCTGTGCAATATTTGATTACGAAGCCTAAAAGGCTTCATATGTTCCAATGTTCAATGCCAAACACACAATTAAATCATTAATCGCAATTATTTGAGTGCAAATTAATCATCAACTTAAATGTGTAATCGTGACAGCTCTACAAATGACAAATAACTGAAATGACATATTTAATAATGTTATACTTACCAATAAATAAATACATTCATGAGCTTGTAGATTGAGGACCACTGATGTACTATAATGAATAATTAGTCAGTATAATCATTGCATCATCATTATAATATAATAATCAGTGGAACCGTAATATAATCATAATCTAGTGAATAATCAATGTAATTATTGTATAATCATTATAATCTACTGAATAATCAATGTAATCATCATGGTATAATCATTATAATCTAGTGAATAATCAATGTATTCATGGTATAATCATTATAATCTAGTGAATAATCAATGTAATCATGGTATAATCAGGATGCGGAGGTGGTGTCCTGGATGCTTCAGGACAGAGCGTCCAGCTGCCACATCAGGACGTGTGTGCCCGGGCGGACAGGCATCATTGCACCTGCTGCAGGTGAGCTTGTAGATCTGCTGCTTTTTAATATGTATCTGTCCTATATTAAAATTGCGTAGAGGGTGGACCGTGGGGCGTGGGCACCACACACGTAACATCCGGACTTGCACAGACATTCAGAGACTGCCATTCAGCAGCCACATTATGAAGACATTCACAGGTGTTACCAATGATACTAATGAAGGCTCTGTTCCATTCTGGTCAAACAGAGTCAGGGTGCTCAGAGTTATGGGGGTCGTGGAAACCACTGTGCTTGCTACACTAAATGGAACAGAGCCTTCATTAGTATCATTGGTAACACCCGTGAATGTCTTCATAATATGGCTGCTGTGAATAGAGCCTATTGTCACACCAGGGGCCCCAGGCGCACTGGGTTGCTCTGATCCTCACCACTCTTGGCACAAACCCTGTTCAGGGGGCACGGCGGCGCAGTCGGTAGCGCGGTCACCTCACAGCTAGAAAGTCATGGGTTCCCGCCGGGGATGCTGTGGGCGCTGGGGGGGCGTGTTCTCTCCTCCGCGTCATCAGTGCCCATACCCTAGGTGGGGTTGGCGAAAGGGCCTACTCTGTGTGGAGTTTGCATGTTCACCCCGTGTCTCCTAGGGTAGGTACCCTCACTAAAACATGCAGTAATCCTGGTCTCTATACTGCCTCCCCCTGGTCAGCTGGGGCGCCTGATGGAGAGGAAAGGAACTGGTTGGAATAACGTGTTCCTTCCACGCGCTACGTCCTACCGGGGAAACTCCCCCCTGTCAGGTGATAAGAAGCGGCCTGCTAACTCCTCATGCGTTGAAGGCGGCATGAGCTCAGTTCGGGGCTCTCCCCAGGCTGGCAAAGGGAGAGTAGCGCCCAGGATTACAAGCTTAGGCATTGGCACTGGGTGAAAAAATGGGTTACACAATTGTGGGATAAAAAAACAGAAAAAAACAAACAAACACTGTTCAGGGGTCTGCCATGATACTAGTCACAACAGTGTTTAACCCTTCAAATGGCCATAACGTGGTGGCCATTGCTCTGATCAGCACAATATAGGGCTGGATGTTCATACTTGCATTACATTGATTAGTTTGATTATTACATGTCGCACCCTTTCAGGTGAGTGTGCCCCCCGGCGCCCCCAGGAGCCTGACGACGACGACGACGACGCGGCCCATGTCGTGCCACGCAAACGTCCCAAATTTGAACCCGAGGAGGAGGATGGGGCTATTATGCTCCGAAATTACACCATGGATTTCCTGCAGATGCCGCTGTGTCCTCGGCGGGGACACATCGTGTCGCTGCAGCTCAGGGAGTGTGGCCAGGAGGTCGTCAGCGTCCTGACGCCACTGCTGCCGACGTGGCTGAGCCTTCAGTCTCTGTCCCTGCACACCCACTGTGAGTCGAGTTGTTGTGTTTGCTTAATTTTGCTTTAAAATTGCTTTAAAAGCTTTTGGAAATGGCAGATCTACAAGCTCACAATGCGTCGCATCGCAACGCATTGTGAGCTTGTAGATCGGCTATTTTCGAATGGCCGAAATATAGGGCTGAAGTGGTTAATGTGTGTTTTGTACTAACAATCAAAATCTACAAAGTAACTGTAGTGTTTGTTTTTACTTTTAACCAGTTCAAACCGGGATCCGTGCAACCACTTTATCCATATTTTATACGTTGGGCTATTCAAAAATAGCAGATCTGCAAGCTCATAGCAGGGCACCGAGTGCCGCGCTACAAGAAATACAGAAATCTACAGAAATCTTGACTATTTTGTGCAAATATTTGAATATATTTTTAAAGGGGACATTTGTAACTCAAATCTTTGTTTCTGGGGGGGGGGGGGTGTCCCTGGAACAAAATAATGTTTAGATGGGGGTCGGCGGCCACATACATATCAGTTTGGGGGGGGGCCCTTGAGTTAAAATGTTTGCTTTAAAACTATACAGTATGTATATTCAAAGATTTGCATGGATTTCTCAGTCCTCCCCCACACCTTCAGCTTCTGGCCAGGGGAAACACTGGTATTTGTCTGCAGACCCCCCCCCCCCCCCCTTCTGAAAATATTTTGTGCCAGAGACCAAAAGATTAAGGGTATAGTTTATTTTTGTATTTCAATACAAAACTACAATGTTATAATATTTATTATTTTATTGTTGTAGATATTAGTTTAGTTACTTGAGGTTAACTATACGTGTGTGTGTGTGTGTGTGTGTGTGTGTGTGTGTGTGTGTGTGTGTGTGTGTGTGTGTGTGCGTGTGCACGTCCGTGCGAAGCGGTGTGCAGAGGTGCTGTGCTGGGCGACCTGCTGAGCAATCTTGAACAGCTGTGTGCGACGAGCGGCAGCCGCCTGACTGAGCTGAGCATGCTGGGAGTACTGCCACACCCCTCCTACATGACCGCCCTGCTGGACACATGCCCCGCCCTCACTGCCCTGTGGGTGGAGCTTCACCCCATGCTGGAGAACCCCACGCTGCAGCCAACCACCAGCGCCGTGTCGGACACAGGTGTGCAAAAAACAAGGATTAGCTTTTTATGTTTTTTTTTCTCTACAAATGCCTTCTAAGTCAGTAGTTCTCAAACCTTTTTGTGTCATGGACCCCCGAAAGCATATATATTTGGCCGCGGATCCCCCCCACCTGAAAAGGTTTTGTGCCAGGGACCCCCAGAAGAGAAGATTTGTGTTACAAATTTCACAATTATCCACTATAACACTTTCTAGATTTTTGAAAAATGTAAAAAAAATGTACAAGCTCGCAGCGCGGCACAAAGTGACGCACTGTGAGCTTGTGGATCTGCTATTTTTGAATAGCCAAGATATGCATATATTAAAAAATAATTACTCAAGTAAATGCACTTTGTTACTGTCCACGACTGGTACGAGCTAATTGCTACTCTTTAATAATGTGTCTCTCAACAAAACCTGTGTGTGTGTGTGTGTGTGTGTGTGTGTGTGTGTGTGTGTGTGTGTGTGTGTGTGTGTGTGTGTGTGTGTGTGTGTGTGTGTGTGTGTGTGTGTGTGTGTGTGTGTTTACAGAACTCTCTCTGACTCATCTGTCGGTGAAGGTAGCCCAGGTGGCGATTGACGTGGGTCATGTGACATGCGTGTTGAAGAGATGTCCACAGCTCACGTCTCTGCACCTCTCAGGACTCAGGATGCCCAGCGGCTCTTCAAACGCACTGCTCTTACTCTGTGTCACAGGTAACCCAACAGTACACACACTGGACCAGTGGTTTGCAAACCTTTTCATGCCAAGGACCCCCAAAATGCATGCCAAGGACCCCCAAAATGATATGTATTTGGCTGCGGACCCCCATCGCAAAATATGTCGTTCCAGGGACCCCCCCAGAAGCAAAGATTGGAGGTGCAAATATTCGCTATAAGAATATATATATTCAAAGGTTTGCACAAATTTTCCTTGGGGGGATACCAGGGGGTCCCCAGCAAATTTAGTTAATAAAGTGTCACTTGTCTCATTATTATTATTATTATTATTATTATTATTATTTTAACTATTATTATTATTATTATTTTTATTATGATGTGTGTGCTGTCAGTAATACAGTGCTATCATTATTTGTTCAGAGTCAAGCGGACGCTTGAAGAAGCTCCACTTGGAGGATGTGAACATGGCTGACTGTCTGCCTGATCTACTGCATGCACTGACTACATGCACTATGTTACAAGGTAATTTGCAATACACACTGACTACATGCACTATGTTACAAGGTAATGTGTAGTGCCCACTGGTGGACACTAGCTAAGTACATGTATCTATTTTTGAATGGCCAAAGTATAAAATAGGTCTCACATGGGTAACGATCAATAATTATAGTCCAATAACATGATATACATGATTCTGAAATGGACATTCTGAATAATGAGTGTTTTTGTTTTAACTTTAAGTATATTTTGATGATAATACTTCTGCATTTTGACTTAAGTCATTTTGAATGCAGAACCTTTACTTGTAACAGAGTATTTTTTATATTGTGGTATTACAATAATAGTTTGTGAAGCAAAGTGACCAGTGTTCCAGTGTTAATAGTAAATAATATTTGAAAACAGTTTTTTAAAAATTATTATTTATGTCGCTGAGAAGTAGACTAATAATCACATTCTAACAGTCCAGTTGAATGTAAAATCTGTTATATTGTATGCCATGAGATGTTTTCAAAATGATATGAGAAAAAAAGCATAACAACCAAACTAAAATACATTTTTGTGACTTAGCCTACATTTTAAATGGGTGTGTGGGGGGTAAAGGACCTGAATATACTGTAGGATAGGGGACACCGGCAAAACAAAAAGGCAATATATATTGCATTAATCCATTGAGACCGGGAACGCATGTGTCATTTTAAGATTTCTTTGGCTACTCAAAAATATCAGATATACAAGCTCATAGCGCGGCACCGAGTGCCGCGCTATGAAAAACGTGAAAATGTGTGCAAATCTTTGAATATATATATTTTTAAATCGAACATTTGTCAAATATTTTGTTCCAGGGACCTCCAGAATCAAAGATTTGTGTTACAAATAATTCATTAATTGGCACGTGTGTTGTTGTTGTGTGTGTGCGTCTCTTCAGAGTTGTCCCTGAGGGACTGTCGTCTGCTGGAGAGGTGCAGTGACAAGGAGCACGCGTTAAGACAGCTGGTGGACTGTGTGAAGAGAGCCTCGTCACTGCGTTCGCTCAGCCTGGCACAGAACCGCCTCGGTAAGCCCCGCTGGCTTCTGTTCAACCCTTTTCATGTCAAGGTCCAGTATTTATTCGGGCATTTGAGCCCCGGAACCACCGCTTGATGAGATTTAGCCTCTCAGACCCCAAGACTTGGAATATGTTGTTATCGTCGGACACCATTTTGTCCACAATTCCACATGCTGTATCGATGTTGGCACCAATAGGGGAGCTAACAGGCAAACGCTGATCAAATGAACAGTTCTTTAACACATTGAGTGCCATAAACGGTCCGGACCGCTTTTGAGAATCCATGCGTCATGTGCCATAAACGGTCCGGACCGTTTTTGGCCCTTTTTTTTAATTTAAACGTGGGGCGCTCTAACGGAACTTTGGGATCATCCAAGGAGTCTCTGAGAAGGAGAGGCCGGGTGTGGATCCATGTAAAAAAATCCTTCCGGTCGGCCGCTCCAATGTTAACTCCTTGACTAAAAGCTTAATATCTCCATTTCTTTTTAACGTGGTGGAAGTGAGCCGTTTTCGATCGGCGATCACTCTGCAATGGAGGATCGCGTTAGAGATATTATTGTTCCAGGCGTTAGTCGGGACCCTCCGCCGTCTCGCACGCACGCTTTGTTTACATGCACGTCCGCGTCGGGGCTTCTACAGCACGAAACGTATCAACGTAAGTGGATGGAAGATATACAGGCACTGAACGTACCCTATTTTAATAAACCTCTGGCACACAATGTGTTAATTAAGTAATGCAGATGTTTAACAATAATTTAACTCTTGAGAGCGTAAAATGAAACCAAATGGACCCGCTCTCAATAGTTAAAGCTCTATAAGGGTCCATTTGGTTACCAACTCTCCATCATTTAGCTGGTGACCACCTGGAACCCCCTCAAGGACCACTGGTGGTCCCCGAACCACTGTGTTAGGACACTGCTTCCCAAACGTTGTCATTTCAAGGACTCCCATAACTCTGGGAGTGTAACAAATGGAACCAAATGGACCCGTAACCCCCTCAAGGAACCCGGACCGCACTTTGAGAACCACTGTCTTAGGACACTGCTTCTCAAAGTGGGGTACACAGTAATAACTACCGTGTATCTTGATTTTGTCTGTACAGTGATTATATCATATTACAATCATTATAACAGTAACAGTTGTAAGTACGCTCTAGAGTACTCTGTAAGTGTAATACATTGCTACTTTGATATAAAAAAGAAAAGAAAAAAGGTCCATTCAACGGAAATCAATGAAACTGAAATGTAATGCTTGTATCTACAGCCAAGAATGTCTCCACACTGACAGAGCTGTTTACTGAACCTTCACAATGCACTGTCACAACGCTGGATATCAGGTAAGTGCTGACATGTTCTATATGTGTGTGTGTGTGTGTGTGTGTGTGTGTGTGTGTGTGTGTGTGTGTGTGTGTGTGTGTGTGTGTGTGTGTGTGTGTGTGTGTGTGTGTGTGTGTGTGTGTGTGTGTGTGTGTGTGTGTGTGTGTGTGTATCATTACATTACATTTACATTACAGTCATTTAGCAGACGCTTTTATCCAAAGCGACTTACAATAAGTGCATTCAACATAGGTAGGGAACGAAACTACTAATCACCAGAGGTCTTAAGAGCATTTCCTGTAAAAGCAAGCAACCAAGAGTATACCTAGCGCTAAGGTAAAAGTGCAATATATCAGCTATCTACTTTCATAAACACATGAGATAAAATAGCCAAATCAAATGAGCACGAGCTAATAGATCCAATACAACAATACAACAATAGTTCCTACAACTAGTTAACAACAAGTAGGCCAGTATCAAAGAGCAAAGAGCTCAGAGTGCCTCCTTTCGTTCAGCAAAGCAAATTAAAAAAGATAATGATGTCTAATAGTTCTCTTGGAGCTGTTTACAATCGAAATCCAAGCTTTTTAGTACATTATTGACGGGCACAGTCTCACAAGTTGCGATGTGACGCGCTGTGAGCTTGTAGATCGGCTATGTTTGTATGCCACCCTTGATCAAATCTGACTAATTGATTTAGATTACATGTTTGATAGCTATGAGCTTGTAGATCTGCTATTTTTGAAAAATCTTGACAATTTGTGCAAATCTTTGAATGTACATAAGCGATTTTTTACTCCAATCTTTGCTTCTGGGGGTCCCTGGAACACCATATTTTGAGATGAGGTCCACGGCCAAATACATATACTTTTGGGGGTCCTTGACATGGGAAAAGTTGGAGCACCACTGATGGCAACCAAACAACAAAAATTATGTGTATTTGGCCGTGGACCCCCATCTCAAAATATGTTGTTCCAGGGACCCCCCAGAAGCAAAGATTTGAGTTACAAGCGCTCGCTTTAAAAGAATATATACAATCAAAGATTTGCACAAATGTTCACGATTATTCAAAAGAATAGCAGATATACAAGATCTGCTATTTTTTGAATAGCTCAAAGAAATCTCAAATGACACAGATGCGTTCCCGGTCTTAACCCATTAACTCATTCACTGCCAGAACTTTTTTTTTTGCGTTTGCCCACTGCCAGAGATTTTTCATTGAAAAAAAAAAGTCCTCAGGAGCCGAGATACAGAATTTTTAAGTTTTAAGTTAACAAGGAAGTGAATGGGAATCTAGATCTTCCAAAAATCTTCCAATTTCGGTCAAATTTGAACGTGGCAGTATTGGTTAATTACGTCAATTACGTCAGAGGCAGTGAATGAGTTAAGACCTGGAACGCATCTGTGTCACTTTAGATTTCTTTTGCTATTCAAAAATAGCAGATATACTTGATGTGGATGTGCTATTTTTGAAAAATCATTCAACATTTATTTTTTAGATTTTTTTCCAAAAACTGTTAGGATTTAGAAAACATTTTGAAGAATGGCCTCAGCTCTTAATGGGTTAAAAGGTTGATCCATGCCCTAGCATGGCATTTTCTCGTTCTTATTTTGTATTCTTTGTATTTTCTTGTGTTTTGCCCCATGGGGGAAACAGCTCTAACTTCATCCAGGCAGCCGATCTGTTGGAGTTTGCACAGCGCCTACAGCAGAACGCCCCGGCGCAGAGAGTGACCCTGGACCTGCGGAGGAACCCCTGGGACCGCGACCAGCACACCTGGAGCTCTGCTCTGAGCTGTCTGCACGCGGTCTGTGACTTTATACTGGACGACTGGAGATCTACGGACACCATGGTAGACCACATCAGCAACATGTGACACTGCGTCGACCAAACTTGGCGTCGTGGTCCATTTTTTGGGGGGTCATGGAACATTTTTTGTATGGGCCACTAGGACTTTTTTATTTTTCTATTGATCTTTTCAAAAGATTTCCAGGAAAGCTTTTTTTCCTTTTGGGCCGCTTCCTTACTTCCTGTCTTCCTTCACAGGTTTTTACCAATGATGCTAAATAAGGTTGTGTTCCATTCTGGTCAAACAGAGTCAGCAGGGCCCGGCCCTTGGATTTTCGTGTCCCTAAGCAAGATTTGTTTTTGGTGCCCCCCCCAAACACCCTCCAAACACCCCCATTATAAAATAAAATCATTATGACATGAGATTAAACATTTTTTTAATTGAATATTAAAATAACACTAGTTGTTGGATAGGAGAGACATGACATACTTACTTACTATATAATATTATATATATATTACAATATTATAATATATATATATATATATATATATATATATATATATATATATATAGATAGATAGATAGATAGATAGATAGATAGATAGATAGATAGATAGATAGATAGATAGATAGATAGATATAGATATAGATGGATGTGGCCCCCCTAGTGGTTGTGGCCCTAAGTGACCGCTTATATTGCTTATAGCAGTGGCTGGCCCTGAGAGTCAGGGTGCTGATATTGTGCATGTTGGCTCACTGGAAACACTCTGCTACACCAGTGGGTCGCAAAGCGTGGTCCAGGGCAACCTCGTTGGTTCCTTGAGGGGGTTCCAAAATGGCCCTTAGGGTGTGTAACTCTGAGAGTAATGGGGTCCTTGAAATTGAAGGAAGTGTGAAGGAAGTAAGGAAGGCCCAATGTCTTTCCAATATGGAAATATATATAATCAAATCTCAGACCTTGACACAGAGGATGGAAGTATACTTAGTCACCCCATGGAGACTTGAATTCATGGATATCTTTTTGTTTTTGTCGCATTCATAAGCCAATAATTTGATGACCAGCGGACCGGTAGGCAGCGGTTCCGGTAGGAGACACAAGGGAGACTCTTTGTGTCTCCTACCGGAACCGCTGCCGGTCATCAAATTATTGCCTTAGGAATGCGACAAAAACTAAAAAATATTCATGAATTCAAGTCTCCATGGGGTGACTTGTCGATAGAAAGAAAGTCATTTTGGGGGTGAACTATACCTTTTTAAGAAGAGTCAAGGGCTGAATTCATTGCTCATGCAGTTGGGATAGGCGTAATCTCACTTTGTGCACACAATGTACGACATTGGGGCGTTTCTTACATTTTGTTTTGATATTTACAAATATTTATATATATATTTGCTAATGCTAGCTATGCAAAACGGTTCCATTTTTAGACCAGTAACCTGTTTTGTGCCAAAGCTTTAGCCCTTTATTTATCATATTTATTTTCATAGTTAAAATAGCCGATCTACAAGATCAAAATGTGTCATAGTGTACCTTGTATATCGTCTATTTCGACTATTTTTTTAATCTGCCTCGGAACATTTCCACACCACTTCTGTCCTGCCTTCTTCGCCCAAAACAACGGTAGTATAACCTGTGAGTCTGTTCACGCGGAGCATGTGTGAGAGATTGAAGTTCCACCACGGAGTCCTCATGGTTTATGCAGTGGGTTGGTTTCACACTTTCAGTTTGTGTGTTTTCAACATGCACGTGCGACGTGCGTCCATGTTTATCACACAGAACTTTTTCCATGATCCTAGTGTTCTATCAACTGTTGCAGACAGTCAGTGTTGGTTCTTTTTCAGCGCCACGTTGCTTACATAGACTATTATAGTCTACGATGTTCAATAATTTTTCAATAAATTTAAACAATCTGTGGTTGTGAGCTTGTAGATTGGCTATTTTTGCTATGTATCATACTAGAAGCATATAGGGCTGCGTGTGTGCGTGTGAGTGTGTCCATTTGGAGATACAACAACACAAGGTAATGTTAACATCACTGGTACTCAACCTGGGGTCCGGGGACCACCAGGGGTCCAAATGGACACTTACAGTACAGGTCTGTAACTCTGAGAGTGTACAAATGGAACCAAATGGACCCGTACATTTGGTTCCATTTGTACACTCTCAGAGTAAAATGAACACTGAGGATTGTACAGTGTAAATTGCGGTCCCAGGATACAAGGTGCCTGATGGGGGTCTGCGGTCTTATGCTTATCACACTGGGGGTCCTTGAAATTAAAATAAAGGTTGAGAATGAGAACAGGATCATAGCAATGAGAGATGGCATGGGACCATTTTGTGCACGGCATCAATAAACATGCTGAATGTTACGAAGACACTAATAATGTGTTCTGTCTATCTACAGAGAGCTGGGATTGTCACACTGGTTGTGTGCAAGTCACCCCAAAGGCCAAGTCCAAATCTCAAGGAAATGCTTTGAGGTTCATATCCAATTCCATAAGGACAAATAGAAAGTGTACAATATGTTTATAGTTAAGAGGAGAAAATAAAACCTTTTTGCATAAAAAAAAAGACAACCTGCACTTATCTGAGATCTCTTCAAGATTCAAGATCAAAATTGCTATATTTGTCATTTATTTTCCATCTGCAAGCAGCTTCTGGAAAAAAAATAAAATGATGTTTCTCCTAGTTAAAGACAGAAAATAAATCATAAAATAATAAATGAATAGTGCAGAAAACTATCTGAATAAATACATTCTAAAAACTAGAATTCATGTCATAAAAACAAGCATAATCAGATAAAAACTGAATGTATCTATAAAGTGAATCCATTTCATCCAACCACTGGTCCCACAGAGCTTGTGTTCCACTTCCAATTGTCTGTCTGTCTGACTGACTGGCTGCTCATTTCTTTGTCTCATCATTTCCAACGTCACTTATTGTGTATCCTGTGTGAGTTATCTCTCCTGATTGGATGAAATGGCTCATCACAACCTGAAAATCTGTTTTCTGTTTACTAAACATCTGGAGAGACCCTGTTACTGAACAACCAAATGACTCAACCACTGGTGGAGCTACCATTTCCACCACCAGGTGGCATCAGAGTCTTTATCACTTTGCTTAATTTTGGAGCTGATAGCTGGGAATCAGTGGTGGAAAAAGTACTCTTTTAATCAAACATTTTGTTTTACTTAAGTAAAAGTATCAATACTGTAATGTAGAAATACTAAAGTAAAAAGTCTAGAATTCTAAATTTAAGAGTAAGGGCGCGCTCCCACCGCACTTTTATTTTACCTCTGGGGCAGAATCTGCCAATGCTTTGTCAATGCAAATGCGTGGATTCTTGGAAAAAATCTGCAAGAGCATGAATCCACGCATTTGCATTGACAAAGCATTGGCAGATTCTGCCCCAGAGGTAAAATAAAAGTGCGGTGGGAGCGCGCCCTTAGGCAGAATGTCCCATTTGTTAAGTGTTCAAAATGTATAAAACATACTTTTGAAAATAGCAGATCTACAAGCTTGTTGATCGGCTATTTTCAAATAGACGAAGTATTTAGGGATAAAGTGGTTAATGTATGTTTTCTAATAATAATAAAAAAGTAACTAGGAACAAAATAAATAAATAATAATTGTAGTGGAGTAAAAGTACAATATTTACCTCTGATGTAGTGGAATAGAAGTAAAAGTGCAGAACATTGGAAATACTCCACTAAAGTAAAATACCTCAACAACATTGTATGCTTTACTTTAGTAGTAAGTAGTAGCAGTAAGTACTGTACATGTCGTTTACAGATAAGGAATGCACACATAACGGCCTTATTTTTTTTTATTATTAAACACATGGGATCACTGCTCATGAGGGGAACAGCTTTGCTCGTAACACCCTCAATGGTGCCTCGCTGAAGAAAAACGTTACGCAGAATAACGTTTCCCTGCCTTCTGTGTGCTTTTAACACGGAAACAGTGCAATACTTCAGTTGCGTCAATGTAGCAGTTTTACGACAAAAAAACATTCCTGAATTGAAACCTAATTAAAATATTATTTAATTACTGTAATAAATAAAACAATATGACTTATGCACATAGTGGTTCTCAAACTTTTTCATGTCAAGGACCCCCAAATTGACACTTATTAGCCCGCGGACCCCCATTTCAAAAGATATGCCAGGGACCCCCATAAGAGAAGATTTTTTACGGCTCTCTAGCAGTGATTCACAACCATTTCAATTTCAAGGACCCCCAGTTTGTATGCATTAGGGCTACAGACCCCCATTTAATGGCATTTATACCTCTGGGACTTTTATATTGTAAAATCTATGTCAATTTAACTCTGAGATGGAACCAAATGTACCCGTTAGTCCGGTCCATCATTTAGCTGGGGACCCCCTGGAACCCCCTCAAGTACCCCTGGGGGTCCCCGGACCCCACTTTGAGAACCAATGGTGTTATGGTGACGTTTACGTGACAATGACGACTTCCGCTTTTCAAACAAGTTTAAGAATCATTTTTGCTCTACAAGTGCAGATCCGGTCTGTAGCAGAAACGGAAACGGTTTGTTCAAGAACACTACTTAGTGAATACAGTAGGCGGGCCTTAGACCGGATGTGAGCACCGAACAGCAAACAGGAACCAGGCGAAGTAAAGTTACGTCCGTCCTCCTGGGCTTCCGTAACGTCCCGGAACGCGCGCGCTTGCAAACGTCAACATGAAGAGAAGACGGTAATACAAAGATGTTTGTTTATTTCATACGTTTATTGATACAAATACTTGATTGATCACATCTAGTATTGTTCAGTCTGTACAAACACTTAACCAGTAACATGCATCATTAGGATTCATCATTTTCCTGAATGGACAGAAGGAGGAGAGCGACATTCGAAATGATAAACTAGTGATCTTTGGTTAAAACCAGTGGTGGAAGAAGTACTCCGATATAACAACACTAATATATAACACTAATATAAAAATGCTCTGTTACAAGTAAAAAGCCTGTGTTATAAAACATGAAAAAATAACAATTTAGAAAAAGAATAGAAACAACATGGTCTCCTCACATATTAGAAGGACAATATCATGCAGTCAGAGAAGGTGTTTCCGATGAATCTAACATGGTTAAAAAGAGTTATAATGGGTTTGTATAGGAAGGGGGGCGTCTGATAAAATGAATATCAAATATCTAAATACTGAATCAAGCAACTTAAAAACGGTCTGGGGGGCTAAAAAAAAAGCCAGGTGTGAAGCAGGGTCTTCAGGTGTCCCGCCACTGTGTCTACACCAGGTGTTCTCGGGTCGGCCTCTTTTATGTTAAAGGGCATTGGTTCTCAAAGTGGGGTCTGGGGACCCCCAGGGGTCCTTGGTGGCGTTCCAGGGGGTCCCCAGCAAAATGTGTTAATATAGCATCACAGTAATTTTAACGACTTTAACCTTTTATACTTTGGCTATTCAAAAATAGCAGATATACAAGCTCATAGTGCCGCACTATGAGCTTGTAGATCTGCTATTTTTTGAGAAATCGTGAAAATGTGTGCAAATCTTTGAATATATATTTTCAAAGGAAACATTTGTAACTCAAATCTTGGTTCTGGGGGATTCTACAAATGTCTTCTAAATCCTAACAGTTTTTTTGAAAAAACTCATGTTGCTGTATCAGTGGTGCTCCAACCTTTCCATATCAAGGACCCCCAAAATGATATGTATTTGGCCGTGGACCCCCATCTCACAGATCGGAGTAAAAAATGATCACTTTAAAACATATATATTCAAAGATTTGAACACATTTTCAAGATTTTTCTAAAATAGTTGATCTACAAGCTCGTAGCGCGGCACTATGAGCGTGCTATGAGCTTGTAGATCTGCTTTTGAATAGCCAAAGAAATCTGAAAATGACACAGGTGCGTTCCCGGTCTTAAAGGGTTAAACTATGTTCACTTGAATTTTAAATCGCATTCTTTTAGGATAGTTTTGCGTTTGGGTAGGGAGTCCATAACCTTTATCTACTTTAATAGGCCAGTCCACATTATGATTTATTGATCCTTTTATGTGATTGTTTTATAGCAGTGGTTTTCAACCAGTGGTCCTTGGTGGGGTACCAGGGGGTCCCCAGCTAAACTAGTTAACATAGCGTCAGAATCATTTTAACCACTTAGCTTTGGCTATTCAAAAATAGCAGATCTACAAGCTCATAGCGCGGCACCGAGTGCCGCGCTATGAGCTTGTAGATCTGCTATTTTTGAAAAACCTTGAAAAAAGTGTGCATACCTTTTGAATATTGATATTTTTTAAAGCGAAAATTAACTGATATCTTTGCTTCTGGGGGTCCCTGGCACAAACGATTTTCAAATGGGGGTCCGCGGCCAAATGTTTTATCAATTTAGGGCTCCTTGGCATGAAAAAGGCTGAACACCACTGTTTTATAGGACTGTTCATTTTATGCAAACAGTTTAACAACACCTATTATCATTGTTCATGTTATACGGACACCTTATCAACAACATTGATTATGATTGACACTCATTGATCTCCAATTTCCAGTGTGTTGGTGTGGAGGGAGGCTTAACGTTGAGGAGGAGCTCACCAGAGACATTCAACATGGTAAGAAGAAGATGAACACATTATTACGTTATTGCGACCCCCAAAATATGTATTTGGCCGTGGACCCCCATCTCAAAATATGTTGTTCCAGGGACCCGGAGCACAGATCGGAGTAAAAGATTATCACTTTAAAACATATATATATATTCAAAGATTTGAACAAATCTTCAAGATTTTTCTAAAATAGCAGATCTACAAGCTGGCAGATCAACGTTTGCCTCAATTACGATTTATTTAAAAACAAATAGTGAATATAGCAGATCTATAAACTCACAGCGCGTCAGAAATGCGGCGTGAGCTTGTAGATCGGCTATTTTCGACTAGACAAAGTATAAACTAGAGTTTAAAGCAGAGGTCTTCAACAGGGGGTCCGCGGAGGTACCGCAGGGGGTCCGCGAAATTGTTTGATAAAAAATAAAAAAAATAAAAAATGTCAATATGTCTTTAAACATAACATGACATATTTGAATAGCTTAGTATTGAATGCACAATAACATGGTATGTTTATACATATTGTGTAGAGAAAGAAAAGGTCTTTTGCACATCTACTGGGACAACCTGTGGGTAGGAGCAGGCTCCAGGCAACCATTTGTTCATGTTTATACATATAAAACACAATTTTATACATAAATATACGATACATGTGGTGGCCTACCCCCTACCCTACGAGGTAGAGGGTCCCTGCTCCATCACCCCATCAGTTTGGGGGTCCCTGGCCTGAAAAGGTTGAAGACCCCTGGTTTAAAGGGATAGTTCACCCCCAAAATGACTTTTTTTCCTAGCTTGTAGATCTGCTATTTTTGGCAAAGACATTTTAGAGAGTGAAACAAAGACTGTATCAAGTACGTTCTTTACAGGTGTGTTTTACCAATCCTATAGGGTTTAAGTTGTACCGGATATGCAGCTCGGCAATTATTGGCTCTATGCACAGCAGCCATATTATCACTTCTTTCCAATGAATGATACTAATGAAGGCTCTGTTCCATTTAGCGTAGCACAGTGGTTTCCACGACCCCCATAACTCTGAGAGTGTACAAATGGAACCAAATGGACCCGTAAGACCGGTAATAACGTAATAATGTGTCTCAGAGCTACACACCTGTAATTTGGAAGCCCATGAGTGTCCCTGGACCCCAACTGTAGACCCACTGGTGTAGCAGTGTTTCCAGTGAGCCAACATGCACAATATCAGCAACCCTGACTCTGTTTGACCAGAATGGAACCCCACCCCTAGTTCCAGCCTTCAACACCTGAAGTTATCTAACGTTGTGTCTCTCTGCCCCTCCAGAGGAGAAGCCTGGCTCCCAGTCAAGTTGCCAAACGCAAGCAAGCCGGAGATTCTTCTGAAGATGAAGACTGGAGCCCGGAGGACGTGAGTAGGGGATCTTATCTAGCACAGTGGTTCTCAACCTGTGGGTAGGGACCCCCAGGGGGGGGGGCTGAAATGTCTAAAAAGGGCACTTTTTGGCAGGCAACCTTGGATGAATTTCTTTTGACATTGTTTGCCAGATTTAAAGGAATATCTAGTTTAATTTATCTAAATTAACATTAGATAAAAAAGTCATAAAATAACAGAAACCAACAACAACTACAAATGGGTTGTTATAACACTGTTGTGATATCATTATTGTGTGCCGCGCTATGAGCTTGTAGATCTGCTATTCTTTTTTTGTATGTGTGCAAATCATTAAATATATATATTTTAAGTGAACATTTGTAAAATGTGTTATTCCAAGGACCCCCAAGAAGCAAAGATTTGAGTCACAAATACAGATTTGCACAAATGTTCACGATTCAAAAATAGCAGATATACAAGCTCATAGCGCTAGCCTGGCTCCACCCCCTGAGTCGTTTGCCTCGCCTTCAGGGTCTGGCGACGCTGTCAAAGGCGGGGGTTTCTCGGTTGAAAATCTGTACGACGAATCGGGATCGGGATAATCCAGTATGAACCACTATGCACAGCAGCCATATTATCACTTCCTTCACAGGTGTTACCAATGATACTAATGAAGGCCGGGTCCATTTGGTTCCATTTGTACACTCTCAGAGTTACACACCTGTATGTAAGGGGCCATTTGGAAGCCCATGAGGGTCCCTGGACCCCAACTGTAGACACACTGGTGTAACAGAGTGTTTCCAGTGAGCCAACATGCACAATATCAGCACCCTGACTCTGTTTGACCAGAATGGAACAGAGCCTTCATTAGTATCATTGGTAACACCTGTGAATGTCTTCATAATATGGCTGCTGTGAATAGAGCCAATAGAGCGTCGCAGTTCCGCCACTTCCTGGTGCCGGAAGTAAATACTCGATGCATTTTTCCCATTGACTTTTCCAAAAATATTTATATCAATCAATTTAAGCCTAGAATCAAGCCATCCAGGATACTGGTGAATTATGACCATAAAACCTTTTTTTCTGTGATTTTCTTTTTTTTTTATATTTAATGATATGATATACTATATTTTAATAAATACCCTTTGTTTTGCCGTTTTCAAAAAAGTTTTTTCACAGAATCAAACGTTTTATGGTCATGATTCACCAGTATCCTGGATAGCTTGATTCTAGGCTTAAATTAATTTATATAAATATCTTTGTAAAAGATATATTTACTTCCGGCAGCAGGAAGTGGGCGTGAACTGCGACGCTCTATTGCCAAAGAGTCCCACTTTGACCACATCCCCATCTCAGAAATCGGCTGCAATAGACCATAGTCACACGGTGGCCATTTTGGAATTTAACATTGCGTTGCTGTGGCAACTGGGGTGGCATTTCATTGACTTAATGGCAATATGGCCGCCGTGTGAATATGGTCTATGAGCGGGCTTTCAGACTGAATAATGGAGTGAAACGAAATGAAAATTCAGGCTGAGTGTCAGGCTATCATAGCGCGGCACAGAGTGCCAAAATAAAAGAAATCTAAAAATGACACAGATGGGTTCCCGGATTGAATGGGTTGAGACAGACCACTCGCCTGGACATGTCCGTGGCCGAGTTTGGTTTTGATTTAAGGGCTTGCCTTTATATGCGTCGTTCATTATTAGGTGCCGGACCTCATGTACCCGACTAAAAGTCACGCTCACAACCAAAGTGGTGTGAGCTTGTAGATCTGCTATGTTTGGCTAATGCTCCCCCTAGAATATGGATCCTGGGGTTCAAGTTGTTAAACACTTATACTTTATTGCAGGGGTTCTCAACCTTTTCAGGCCGCGACCCCCAAAATAATCATATTATTTCCCGCGACCCCCCGCGTGCACGCGCGCCTGTTCGCGAGCGCGAAGACAATTTCTTTTCGGTTTTAGGGTTAGGGTTAGGTTATTTAATTATAATAGGTTATTTGCTAATTATTTATTATAATAATTATTGGGCGGATTGGGTTTGTTTTTTCCCGGTTTTTGGTTACTTTATTTCGGGTTTAGGGTTAGGGTTAAGGTTATTTAATTATAATAGGTTATTTGCTAATTATTTATTATCAAAACATTTTTTTGGCAAAAAGTGGGGGGTATGAAATCACAGCCACAGCACGCCTACACGGTGTGGTCCAAATTAGCGATAATAATGCAGCACAATATTAATTCCTCAATACCCGGCCAGCTTGTATAGCCAAAATTCAACCAGTTACTGTAGGCCTAAAATAAACATTAAAGTGAATTCAAACATTTTAGGGGCTGGCATTCATGAATCATTAGGCTGAATGTTTTTCTGACCAAAATTATAATAAACAACACAGACACATGATATGATTAACGACGCATTTACTTTCTTATTGCTGCATTAATTAGGCTCATAACATTTTCACATGAGAAACTGTCCAGCAAAAACAAAGGTGAAACAAATACAATATGTGAAACTATACACTGTTGGTTTGCATTTCCACACAATATATTTTAAACGGCACTAAAACATCTAACTGCACTTTTAAAGTCTGTAACAATTTATCAATTGTATTGGCCGTACCTTGTTGAGAAATTAATGGGATGGTTGCGCCTGTTTGTTTGAACAAAGAAGCGCTATTCTGGGCTCTATGTTGCTCACTGCAACACGAAGATCATCTTCAACTCTGCTGAGTCGTGATCTGTATTTAGTTTTTATGCAAGTGAGCGCAGAAAATGTCTTTTCACCGAGATATGTGGAAGGAAAATGAATCAGAACATCCATTGCTGCTTTTGACAGTCCTGTGTATTGCGCAGCCACAGAGAGCCAGAATTCCTCCAGTGTGGATGATGTGAATTTGATCTGTAATGTCCGATCAGATGAAACGTCCAGCAGTGAGTCCTGAAGTTCTGATGACAAGTGAGCTCCCGCGGAGTCGGATTCGGTGAAAGGATAACGTATCCAATCATATCTTTATGGAGCCTCATCTTTTGGGAAGTACTTGCAGAAACAGTCAATCAAACCTCTCAGATGAGAGACGATAACTCGGTTAATTATGTCTCTACTTATGTCGTAATTATCCATAAAATCCACAAGCTCAGGAAACATTTCAATATTTCCCTCATTGACTCGTGTTGCCCACCGTTCCAGCTTCCTCTGAAACGCAGCGATTTTATCAGAGATATTGAGAATGTTAGTGTTAGGGCCTTGGAGCGACAGGTTTAGTGAGTTCAGTTTATCAAATATACCTGCCAAGTATGCCAGGCCACAAACCCAGTGAGGGTCAATCAGGTGGGCAGCAAGGGGGTAATTACAATCTGATAAAAACATGCGGACCTCTTCACGCAGCTCAAAAAGTCTGCTCAACACCTCAACAGCCCCGTGAGAGCCACCTGACCTCTGTGTGGAATAGGAGGGATTCATGCTCAGAACCCATTTCTTGGCAAAGTGTAGCAAATAATCTGTTTTTTAGCGGGCAGGATTTTATAAAATTAACCACTTTAACTGCCGTTTGTAGAACCTCCTGCAGCTTTGGTGGTAGGGGTTTGCTGGCCAGGGCTTCACGGTGAATCATGCAATGTGTGAATTTAACATGCGGTGCTACCTCCATAACTTTGGCTTTTAATCCCTTTCTTGATCCCTGCATAGCACCAGCCCCATCTGTACAAACAGATTTGCAATGTTCCCAACTTAGTCCCTCCTCCCGCATTTTACTGTCCACTGCATTAAAAATGTCCTGACCAGTGCATGTTCCCTCAAGGGGCATGCAAAACAGCATGTCTTCATTTATTTTCCCATCATAACTGTACCTTGCAAATACAAGCAAATTGGCAGAGCTGATAACCCACCTGTCCATGTTTTTTGTATCATGGACCAACAATGTTTTACTTATTTATTTTCAACTTTACATGTATTAAAAAAAGAAAGACAGGTTGCACGTTTCACTTGTTTTAGTGGCAGGCTGGCAGCTGTCCAGTTAAGTTGAGAATGATATGTGAGTTTCCGGGGTGAAAGGGAGGAGGAGGAGGAGCCTCACAGGCCAAGCCAGGACACACACACACACACACACACACACACACACATCCACACACACACACTTTCTCGAGTTTTCTCTCGTATAAAAATGTTTTCCTAATGTTAATAATGAAATATTTTTTTATCTAGAATTTAGTAAATTAGCTGATAAACCCCTCCAAATTATTTGGCGACCCCCAGGTTGAGAACCACTGCTTTATTGTACAATGGTGGCATGCAAAAGTAGCAAAAATCTACAAGCTCACAATGCATAACAATATGGCGTGTTGTGACCTTGTAGATCTGATATTTTCACAATTATTATTATTTTTTAAATAATTGTTTATTTATCGTTACCGAGGCAAAGGTTTCAAATACTAGTGAATTATTGTGGTTCATATTCAGTGTTGGAAAAGTTACTAAAACATACTGTAGTAATAAATTACTTATTACATATTACTTGTTTAAAAAGTACTATAGTTACTTTACTTATTACTCCCTGCCAAAAGTAATTAGTTACTTTACTAGTTACTGGAAAAAAAGTAATACTATTACTTTAAGTTACATATTACTTTAGTTACTTTCCAACACTGTTCATATTGAAACATTTCCTCAAATTGTTTTACAGAGCAAAAGGAAGAAGAAAAGCGGCGGTGAAAGCACAGAGAAGTACATCTCGCCATTTAGGAAACCACTGACACAACTGCTGAACCTGTCCCTGTGCGTGGATGCAAGCCAACATGTAAGTTGTATCGTGCGCTAAATGTCATGCAATTTTATCATATACTTATGTGTCATACCCTATTGACTGTAATATTTTGTTTTTTTTACATTATGCTTGTTTGGTGTCCTGTACGCCAGTGGTTCCCAAACGTTTTCATGTCAAGGACCCCCAAAACTATGTTTCTTTGCCTGCGGACCCCCTGTCTCAAAAAATATTTTGTGCTAGGGATTTTTCCAAAAATAGCAGATCTACAAGCTCATAGCGCGGCACTCGGTGCCGCGCTATGAGCTTGTAGATCTGCTATTTTTGAATAGCCAAAGTATAAAATATGGATTAAGGGGTTAAAATGGTTGTGACGCTATATTAACTCATTTTGCTGGGGACCCCCTGGGGTCCAGGGACCCCTTTGAGAACCAATGCTGAAGGCTAAGTATTATGTTCTTGTTATCATGTTCTTGGGTGTCCTATCTTATTATTGTCATCGTTAATATTTTTGTTCTTTTCTCTGTTTTCAACAGGAAGCGTTTATTCGAAGTATTCTCTCCAAGCCGTTTAAAATCCCCATTCCAAATTACACAGGTACTGTTAGCATTGTAGCTTGTTTTCTGTGTTTACTATGAGTACACACATTCATTAATGTGTGTACTTTTATTCACATTAAAGCGTGTACAGTGTTGAGAGAGAGAGAGAGGAGAGGATGGTGGTTTTACACTGTTTAAAACACAACCAAAATAATATTAAAAAATATATACGATTTATAGATAGATTGTTGCTGTCGGGCAGACACCTTGTATCTCCATAATTAAAGGGATAGTTCACCCAAATAGTTTTTTGTTGTTTTTGTTGCATTCCTAAGCCAATGACCAGTGGTTCCGGTAGGAGACACAAAGGAGACTCTTCGTGTCTCCTACCGGAACCGCTGCCGGTTCCATGAATTACAGGAAAAAAGTAATTTTGGGGTGAACTATCCCTTTTAAATTCATATGTTTAAGATTTGTGCGCAAAATTAGCCCATCTACAAGCTCACTACGTGTCACATGTGAGCTTTTTTCACTATTTCCTGAACATTTTGAAAGTGAAAGCCATTAAATCTGTGCGAGTTACATAAATAATGAACCAATGAAAGGTATTAACGAGTGTTTGGGACTAAATAATAACTACATTGGATCCATTGGAACACTTTCTTTTCTTCTTTCTTTTTTTCCCCCCTGAAAAGTAACAGTTTTGGACATACAAGCAGTGGTGGAAAAAGTACTCAAATGATTTACTTAAGTAAAAATATCAATACTGCAATGTAGAAGTACTCTGTTGCAAGTAAAAGTACGCAATTCAAAATTTACTTGAGTAAAAGTACAAAAGTAGTGGTATCAAAATGTAATTAAAGTACTAAAATGTTTGAAAATAGCAAATCTACAAGCTCACAACGTGTCGCGTTGCGACACGTCGTGAGCTTGTAGATTTGCTATTTTCAAGTAGCCTAGGTATGAAATAGAGCTAAAGTGGTTAATGCATGTTTTATAATGTAATAATTGATATCTGCAAAGTAACTAGTAACTGAAGTTTTCAAATAATTGTAGTGGAGTAAAAGTACAATATTTTCCTCAGAGATGTAGTGGAGTAGAAGTAAAAGTATAGACAATTGGACATTTTTCAGTAAAGTAAAAGTACCTCAACATTTTACTTAAGTACAGTACTTGAGTAAATGTATTGTACTAATGTAATGTTATTTTGCACCACTGCATACAAGGTTCCCACCTCCCAGCGAGCAGATGTGATGACATAAAGAGTCGTGTGTAATGTGTTGCCAGGTTCTCTGGGAGTCAGAGCGTTGGGCTTAAAGCGTGCGGGGGTGAGGAGATCCCTCCACGACCCGTACTCCGAAGGTGCTCTGGTTCTGTACGAGCCTCCGGTGGTGAGCGCTCATGACCTCCTCAAAACCGACAAGTGAGTCTCAAACAGTGTTTTGCGAGATTTCGTGTGAGAAACAAGCAAAACAATAGTGGTGTCAAAAATAATCGATTCATAGATGAATCGCGATGCGGACATGGACGATTATGAATCGATTCACAAATGTCAATAATAGATTTTAATAAAGAAAAGAAAATTGAATTATATCTTTTTTGTGTGTGTGTGTGTTCAGGGAAAAGCTCCCGGTTCACGTTGTCGTCGACCCAGTGCTGGGAAACGTCCTGCGACCTCACCAGAGAGAGGTAAAAGTACTTATTTATTTATTACTTTAGTAAAAGTAGCAATACCACAATGTTGAAACACTCTGTTATAAGGAAAAGTCCTGTGTTCAGAATATTCACTTGAGTAAAAGTGCAAAAGTATTGGCAGCAAAATGTATTTAAAGCACAAAACCTAAAAGTTCTCATTATGCAGTCCCTTTTCCAAAAGTCTTTCGAGAATATAGCCGATCTACAAGCTTGTAGATCGGCTATTTTCAAATAGACACAGTTTAACCCATTAAGACCTGAGGCGATTCTTAAAAATGTTTTCTAAATCCATCTAAACAGTTTTTAAAAAAAAATCCAAACATTTTTTTTTCAAGATTTTTCAAAAATAGCAGATCTACAAGCTCTGAGCTTGTAGATCTGCTATTTTTTGAATAACCAAAGAAATCTAAAGTGACACAGATGCGTTCCAGGTCTTAATGGGATAATATAAGGCTGTGGCTATTTGGGGTTCATCCATTGGCATGGGACAGTTTGGGAGGTGGTTCAACCATATCCTCATATAATTGAAGGCTTGAATTCTATTTTTTTGTTTTTGTCGCATTCCCTAAACACCAATGATTTGATGACCAGCAGTGTATCCGGTAGGAGACTCAAAGGAGACTCTTTGAGTCTCCTACCGGATACACTCGGGAATGCGACAAAAAACAAAACAAACAAAAATCTCCATGAATTCAAGGCTTCATGGGGTGGGGAAGCGATAGGAAAAAAGTCATTTTTAGGGTGAACTATCCCCTTAACTCATTCAGTGCCTGACTTATTTGCCAGAGTGCCAGAGCCAAAAATACATTGTAAAAAAAAAGTGCTTAGGAAGCGAGATACAGCCTTTTTCAGTAAGATGTTAAACAAGAAGTGAATGGAGCAGCAAATCTTCAAATCATCATATCTTGGGTTCTGAACATTAAAACAAAAAAAAAAAAAAAAAAAATGTCATTGGCACTAATGGGCTTATAAAAACATGACGTCGGTGACGTCAATGGCACTGAATGAGTTAAGACCTGAGGCCGATAAAAAAAATGTTTTTCTAAATCCTAACGCTTTAAAATATATATATATATACTCAAAGATTTGCACACATTTTCACGATTTTACAAAAAATAGTAGATCTACAAGCTCGTAGCGCGGCACTCGGTGCCGCGCTACGAGCTTGTAGATCTGCTATTTTTGAATAGCCTAAAGAAATCACTAAAAGTGACACAGATGCTTTCCAGGTCTTAATGGGTTTTAAGATAGGTTGAAAATGAGTGAAACGGTCCTTTTTGAATCCTGCTGCTGCTGCTGTTCTCCTCCCGTCCTCCAGGGGGTGAAGTTCCTGTGGGAGTGCGTGACGGGGAGGCGCATCGCGGACTCGTACGGCTGCATCATGGCCGACGAGATGGGCCTGGGGAAGACGCTGCAGTGCATCGCCCTGATGTGGACCCTGCTCCGCCAGAGCCCCGACGCCAAGCCCCACCTCAGCAAGGTCAGATGGGGTGCCAGTGGGACCCCCCAAAATAATCATATTTGAACTGGGAAACCCCCCCTCCCCACCCTGACAATCACTTGGAATTGTAGGAGTCGAGGCGTTACATTTAGGTTGACTCTGTTCCCACTGATGAATATTGTGAAAATAGCCGATCTACAAACTCACAACGCCTCGCGCTGCGAGGCGTTGTGAGTCATTGTCATACCGTTAATTATGATTAAGGATTTAAAGGGATAGTTCACCCCCAAAATGACTTTTTTCCTATCGATTAGTCACCCTATGGAGACTTGAATTCATGGATATGTTTTTAGTTTTTGTCGCATTCCTAAGCCAATAATTTGATGACCAGCGGCCCGGTAGGCAGCGGTTCTGGTAGGAGACACAAATGAGACTCTTTGTGTCTCCTACCGGAACCGCTGCCGGTCATCAAATTATTGGCTTAGGAATGTGACAAAAACTAAAAACATATCCATGAATTCAATGGGTTCCATGGGTTGACTAATCAATTGAAAAAAAGTCATTTTGGGGGTGAACTATCCCTTTAAATCCTTAGTCATAATTAACGGTATGACAATGAATCATCAGCTAAAAATGTCATGACGGTGACAACCCTCAGGTCATCGTGGTGTCTCCCTCCAGCCTGGTCAGAAACTGGTACAACGAGGTGGCCAAGTGGCTGGGAGGACGCGTCACGCCGGTCGCCATCGACGGAGGGTCCAAGGAAGACATCGACAGAAAGCTAGGTACTGTAGCTGTCGCTTTAGTACACCCATGTGTCTTTCTGCTAACCCTTTGTCATTATAAGCGAATATTTTCAAACGTCTTCAAGATTTTTTTAAGTGTATGTTCCATGCTCTATACCAGCTCACAACGCCTCGCGCTGTGAGCTTGTAGATCGGCTATTTTCGGGTAAAGTTCTCCTCAGAATAGGAATGCTATACGGTTCAAGTTGATAATGTTAAAAATATAATCCTATCACACAAAGACTGTAGTAACTCTGAGGACCCCCTAGGAGTCCCGGACCCCCTGTTGAAGACCCCTGCACTGTGAGCTTGTAGATATTTTGGAACGTTTCTTCATAGGGCTAAACAACAAAATGGTCCTCATTAATGCTAATTAAAAGATGGCACCATTTCTGTCTCATTGGAGGACTGGACAGTTCAGAAACCCGCCTACCAGTGACATCATCGATGGGGATTCCAAGCTAATAGAAACGGCAGCCTTTCGCTTCCTGGAAAGTTAGCGTGCTATGATAGAAGCCATTGCTGCATTAATAGAGAATAAATAAAGTTGTACACCTTGTTTGAAATGACTGCCCGATGATGATGATGTCACTGGTAGGCAGATTTCTGTACTGTCCACGGCCGTGAGGGAGTGAGTGAGTGAGTAGACATAAATGGTACCACCTTCTAATGAGCATATAGTCGGGGGATATTAAAAACATCTTGGAATAAATTCCTTACCAAAAAAAATCTTCACCAATGTGTTTGTAATTTAAGTCTCTGGTAACACATCTCACAAAAACTGAAATGCAGTTTACCTAGGGGATTTTTTGACAGCTCCTGAAAGTTGGGGTACCATCCATAACCTTATGTGGGGGGAAAAAAAAAATCTAAATTTAATTCTGTTTTAAGTAGCATGTGAGGGGTCAAACTAGGGTGTTTTTATGATTCTGAATCCATTGCAAGCATTTGTTTTGCACCAAAACCACTCCTTGGGCTAAAAACGGCCATAGCCATCCTTTTCCAGCTATACTTTTTGTGTAAAAAGCCCATTGAGATTGGGCCGTTTTTAGCCCAAGGAGTGGTTTTGGTGCAAAACAAATGCTTGCAATGGATTCAGAATAATAAAAACACCCTAGTTTGACCCCTCACATGCTACTTAAAACTTTGATTTAGATTTTTTTTTTCCCCACATAAGGTTATGGATGGTACCCCGACTTTCAGGAGCTGTCAAAAATTCTCCTAGGGAAACTGCATTTCAGTTTTTGTGAGATGTGTTACTAGACACTTTTACAAACACATTGGTGAAGATTTTTTTTGGTAAGGAATTTATTCCAAGATCGGAAATCTTTCTGCTAATATCCCCGGACTGATATTAGTGAGGACCAAATATATCAAGATGAGGTTGAAAATGGGTGAAGTCGTCCTTTTAAAACAAGTATTCATGCTCCGCAGAGAACTTCATGTCTCAGCAGAGCGTGAGAGCTCACACTCCCATCCTGATCATCTCCTACGAGACGTTTCGACTCCATGCCGGAGTTCTGCATAAGGGAGAGGTTGGACTGATCATTTGCGATGAGGTACGGCGTCCGTCTGTGTCCTTATTCTGCATAAGGTTGGGGTTTTTTTGCGCGTTAATACTCATGTCTCAAAATCTCGCTATCTGATAAGCTGTAAGCTTGTAAATTGGCTATTTAACCCATTAAGACCTGGAACGCGCCTGTGTCACTTATTTGATTTGAGCTAAAAAGCATTATTTTACACTTTGGGCTATTCAAAAATAGCAGATATACAAGCTCATAGCGCGGCACCGAGTGCCGCGCTACGAGCTTGTAGATCTGCTATTTTTTGCAAAATCGTGAAAATGTGTGCAAAATTCTGCAAATCTTTGAATATATATGTTTTTGAAAGCAACATTTTTTTACTCAAATCTTTGCTTCTGGGGGGTCCCTGGAACATCATATTTTGAGATGGGGGTCGGCGGCCAAATACATATACATTTTGGGGGTCCTTGACATGAAAAAGATTGAGAACCACTAGGGGTGTGCCGATACACTAATTTCACGAAACGATACGATACGATATTTGGCTCACAACTTCGATACGATTTCGATACGATACGATACGCACTTTTTTTATTATGAAAATATATGGAGGAGAAAAAAAGAAAATGCAAACAAATAATTCTGTTTTTGCATTATTCAGACATGCAAACTTGTAGCTTTTCAGCTACAATAGCCGTTTTGAATCCAAATAGTATGACACCTGACCCGAAAAAAAAACATGTTGTCACTCTTTTCACTTCGGGGCCGTTTGCATGCCTGATTATTATGATTGTAAAAAAAAAAAAAAAAAAAAAAAAAAAAATTCAAAAACGATATTTTTTTTTTCCAAAACGATACATATCGTCGCGAAAACGTATCGCGATATATCGCGGGACGATATATCGGCACACCCCTAAGAACCACTGATATAGAAACATACGTTTTTTCAGAAAACCTATGGCCATTTGAAGTGTAACACCGCTGTAACTCTGCTGCAGTGCCCTATATGTGTGCAATTTAGTTTTTTTTTGGTGTGACTATTGTCATGCCAGTCCCACACTTACTTGGCACAGTCTTTGTGCCAACTGTGGTGGGCATCACTGCACCTGTGTGGCCCCATGGAGACCCTGACAGGGCCCCCTGGTGTGACTATTCTCATGCCAGACCTCCAAACAGTGTTTATGTGTACATTTTAGGCGTGTAACGATTTATCGTAAATCGATAAAAAAAAAAAACTTATGGTACTATGTCAGTGGTGCTCAAACTTTTTCATGTCAAGGACCCCCAAAATGATATGTGTTTGGCCGCCGACCCCCATCTCAAAATGTTTTGTTCCAGGGACCCCCCAGAAGCAAAGATTTGAGTAAAAAACGTTCGCTTTAAAAGAATATATATTTTCAAAGATTTGCACACATTTTCAGGATTTTTCAAAAATAGCAGATCTACCAGCTCAGAGCTTGTAGATCTGCTATTTTTGAATAGCCAAAGTGTAAAATAATGCTTTTTAGCTCAAATGAAAAAGTGACACAGATGCGTTCCAGGTCTCAATGGGTTAATAAAAAATGAACCGCGATGCACAAAATAGCCAGACATTTTTTTTTTGGACAGGTGGAAAACTTGAGTTAAACTTGCAGAGTGACGCATTCCTTTACCTGGGTTACATTTTCTGATAGTTGTACTTGAATGTTGACATGAAATAATAATCCCGTTTAGTGTTTCATTAGCGCGAGCGTGAAAAAATCTAAATACAGCGTGTAGTGACGCCGCTGGTCAACACACATTGACAGGCTAGGATCAACAGACATGACAAAAAGAAAATACAGGATATTTTGTAAGAGAATTGATAGAGAGGTTTCGGTCATTTGCTACTGCATTGAAAAGAGGATAAGAGAAAACACAGTATTGTAAAAAAGAGAAAAAATACTGGATATGTGTCATTTGTCTGGAAAATAATTTTGTATTTTCAAAAAGAGTTGTGTGAATCGTTGCATGCCTAGTACATTGCTGACAGTCAGTTAATGCATTTGTATTGTATTGTATTGTATTGTATTGTATTGTATTGTATTATATTGTATGTCATGATGCGATAGGGTCACCGGCTCAAGAACTCCGAGAACCAGACGTATCAGGCCCTGAACTCCATGAGTGTGAAGAGGAGAGTGCTCATATCCGGAACGCCTATCCAGAACGACCTGCTGGAGTACTTCAGCCTGGTGCATTTTGTTAACGCAGGAATCCTCGGTAAGCAAACGACATACAATACCGTACACCAGGGGGGTGATGCAACTTTTGACGATGGAGAGGGCCACTATATTTCCACACTCACTCCAGAGGGCCACATTGCATAATGCTGTCGGGCAGACGCCTCTTATCTCTGTAGTTTCACTTTTCTTGTACTTTACCATTCTATGTCACATAAAAGTAGCAAAAAATAGCAGATCTACAAGCTCAAAAACGCGTCGCGGTGCGACACGTTTTGAGCTCGTAGATCTGCTATTTTTGCTACTTTTGAATTGGAATCCTGAATTCTTTTTTGCTATTTTTGAATTGTAGCGCATTTAGTTATACAGTACTTACGTTAACTTTATGAACTTAAATACAAATACATTGGACATAAAAAAGACTAGAATTGTAATACTAGGCACAGAGTACCGCGCTATGAGCTTGTAGATCTGGTATTTTTGAAAAATCTTGAACATTTGTGCAAATATTTGAATACATATGTATATATACAGTATATAATATATATATATTTTTTTTTAAAGGGAAAATTTGTAACTCAAATCTTTACTTTTGGGGGTCCCTGGAACAACATATTTTGAGATGGGGGTCCGCGGCCAAATACATATCATTTTGGGGGTCCTTGACGTGAAAAAGTTTGCAAACCACTGATATTATAGCAACATACGTTTTTCAGAAAACTGTTAGGATTTAGAAGACATTTGTAGAATAGACGCAAAGATTTGAGTAAAAAAAAATGCTTTAAAAATATGTATATATATATATTTTTCAAAAATAGCAGATCTACAAACTCGCCACGCTATGAGCTTGTAGATCTGCTATTTTTGAATAGCCAAAGAAATCTAAAAAAGACACACAGATGCGTTCCCGGTCTACATGGGTTAAATTTTAACGCTCTGCACTCATAATTTTGCAGCTAACTTACAAACATGCCATAGAGTTATTTAGGTCCATTTAGAGTTAATTCCGTGCCCTTGGTTTTGTGTCAATCTGTCAATACCAGGGACCGCCCAGGAGTTCAAGAAGCGCTTTGAGCTGCCCATTCTGAAGGGCCGAGACGCCAACGCAAGTGACAAGGACAGACAATGTGGAGAGGACAAACTGAAGGAGCTGATCAGTGTCGTCAACAGGTGATGATGACACCAAGACACTGTTCCTGTACGCGCCGCACGTGTGACAGTTATTAAGATTTTCAATCCGGGACCGCATCTGTCATTTTAGATTTCTTTGGCTATTCAAAAATAGCAGATCTACAAGCTCATAGCGCGGCACCGAGTGCCGCGCTATGAGCTTGTAGATCTGCTATTTTTTTTTTGCTAATCTTTGAAAATATATTTTTAACTCATAGAGTGCCAACGTGTTTCACGTGTTTTACCGCTATGGTGCAACGTGCCATTAACGTATTTCACGTGTTTTTGAAAAAAAAAATGAAAAAAAAACCTCAAGATATCATTATCCGAAGATTTGCAGCTCCATCCACTCCTTGTTTAACTTATAACTGAAAAGGCCTGTATCTCGCTTCCTAAGCACTTTTTTTTTACTTTGAAAAAAAAAATCGCACTGGCCAGAAGTAGCCAGAAATAATTCGGGCACTCAATGATTTGTAACTGTCAAATGTCTCAACAGATGCCTTCATTTTTCAGAAAAAGTATTGTTGCTATATCAGTGGTGCTCAAACGTTTTCTTGTCAAAAGTATATGTATTTGGTTAAAAATGCTGTTTCCAAAAAAATATATGTATTCAAAGTTGGCACAAATGTTCAAGATTTTTCAAAAAATAGCAGATCTACAAGCTCGTAGCGCGGCACTCGGTACCGCGCTGCGAGCTTGTAGATCTGCTATTTTTTGAATAGCCAAAGTATAAAGATAATGGTAATAGCTAAAATGGCATCAGAAGTAGCACATCCTTTGAGCTTGTAGATCTACTACTTTTTCTATTTTTGAATTTAAATCCTGAAAAGTAACAGTTTTGGACATGATGAGAGATGAGGTTTCCACCGGACAGAGATGTTTATTAAAGTATTAAAGTAATTTTTTTCAGAAAACGTAGGTTAGGATTTAGAAGGTGTTTTTTAGAATCGGCCTCAGGTCTAAATGGGTTAAGATATTCAAAACAGCAGTTATGGTTTTGAATCAGGTGTTTGACCCTTGCATTTTACTCTTCAAATTGTGTACCTATTAACTCATTCACTGCCTGAATTATTCCTGGCCCACTGCCAGAGATTTTTCATTGAAAAAAAAAGTACTCAGGAGCCGAGATACAGAATTTTTAAGTTTTAAGTTAACAAGGAAGTGGATAGGAGTCTAAATCTTCAAAAAATCATATCTCCTTGGTCTTTGGGTCAAATTATTATTATTATTTTTTTAAGTTGTTGTAGTCGTTCTAGGCAGGCATGGCTTATGGGACAAAAGTCGTTTTAGTCGTTCTAGGCAGTGAATGAGTTAAAACGTTTTAAAACATATACATTGTCGCAGCGCATTGCAAGCTTGGATATCGGCTATTTCTGAAAGTGTGTTAATAGGATATACAGTAAGTGGTTAAACAAAATAAAGTTGATTTTATGTAAATAATTTATATGTGTGTGTGTGTGTGCGTGCGTGCGTGCGTGCGTGCGTGTTACAATATATGAATGAAAATCAGCATATCGACCAAACATTCATTGACTGATAAAGCTCATGTGTTCTGTTGGCAGGTGTTTGATCAGGAGAACGTCGGACATCCTCTCTAAGTATCTGCCTGTCAAAATCGAGCAGGTGGTCTGTTGCAGGTACAGTATGCTCTCTATGCCTTTACTGTGAACAAAGACAATTCACTGTTTCAAACCGTTCACACCGTTCTGTTTGTAAAATGATTCAGTGGTCATACAATGCAACCTTCAGCTGTTGCCGTTATGAAATATGCAAACTGATGTTATCCTATAATACATTGGAAAGATGAAAAGCCATAATTTCCCCGTGTCATTGTTTGGCACTAAACCTACATAAGTATGTCACTAACAACACAAGCCACAACGCGCGCAATTAATTTACGCGGGTCGTAGGCTACTTTTCATTGCGCACCACACATTTGCCTTCTCGGAGCATAGTTAATTGCGGCCAGCACAAACTCACCCGCCCCCCGTGCGCAGGCAACATACAAAAGGTCTAGGGAAGAAGTGGCTAAATGTAGGGCTACACAGTATTAGTAAAGCGTGATGTGCGATAACGTTGTTGAATACTGTGATGATGATATGAGTCACGCTAAGTTGGTGGTTCTCAAAGTAGGGTTCCCAAAGTGGGTACCCAGGGGTCCTTGAGGGGCTTCCAGGGGGTCCCCAGATAAACGATGGATAAATGATAGATAGTTTGGAACCAAATCGACCCTTAGGTGGCTGTAACTCTTGAGAGTGTACAAATGGAACCAAATGGACCCTTAAATGGAACCAAATGGACCCTTACGGGTCCATTTGGTTCCATTTGTACACTCTCAGAGATGGTCCGTGGTCTAATGCAGGGGTTCTCAAAGTGGGGTCCGGGGACCCTCATGGCCCCTATATGCAAAATTGTCTTCGCCAAAATCTTGAAAATATGTTTGAAAATATTTTCATATCTTGACATTTTTAACACCACAAATCTTTGTATGGGGTCCTTGGCACAAACTCTTTTCACACGGGGTCCACGGTCAAATATACTCATTTAGGGGTCCTTGACATGACAAAGTTTGAGAACCACTACGCTAAGTAAACAAATAGTGAAGTATACAGTTGTCTTTCTTCCTGAAGTCTGCTGTTAACATAGCATAACATAGAGCCCAGACTGAAAAAGAAGAAGAAAATTTAGTTCCATTCAAACAACATGGTTTTAGTGAAAACGTTGCACGGGGCTACAGCTGCTATTGGCAATGTACACACACACACACACACACACACACACACACACACACACACACACACACACACACACACACACATATATATATATGTAAACACGACAAAGAAGCAGTAGGAAAGGAAGGTTTTTCTTTCTTATATGCATTATAACCAGCACCTATATATATATATATGTATATATATATATATATATATGTATATATATATATATATGTGTATATGCAGGGGTGCACATAACTTTTTAGGTCTGGTACGCAGAAGAGCACCTGAACATGTGGACGCTCTGCTTCTAAATTCCGCCGATTTTCGCCGGGTTTTTTTTTCTCACGCTGTTAGATAAAGCCCCCAAGGTTGGTGCCCTTTGCTGCTGCGCTGATTTTATCCGCCAGATTGGGACGTTGACGGCATATTTTGCACCATTACGGTGCGTTCATCATCGGTGACGAGTGCCTCTAACAGCCGCTGCTGGCTGCGTGCACGCAGCGAGGCAATGCGAGGCGATGCGAGGCGACGCGAGTCATATCTCTACCCCTGTGCCTAATGGCTGTACATGGGGCCGACGGGTGCTTTAGAGTGATTGTGTGAGTGTGGCTTCAGGAAGTAAATTCCTAGCCTCGATCTCCAGGCTTTTATTTTTTAGTTTTGCTAAAAAATAAAAGCTTGGAAATTCCTGTCCCAGCTGTTGGTGCGCAAAAGCGCCTCGCGTCGCCTGATGTGGTGCGCATTTTTTATTTTGGGTGCGCATGCGCACCTGCACACCAGTTATGTGCACCCCTGTGTATATGCATGCACGCGCGCACGCACGCACGCACGCACGCACGCACGCACGCACGCACGCACGCACGCACGCACGCACACACACACACACACACACACACACACACACACACACACACACACACACACACATACACCACCTTACAGTTTCTCACTACTCTGCTGAAAGGTAGTGTAAGTGATCATTTTTGGTTAAAAAAAAAACAGAAAAAAGTTGTCAAAATTCATTTTCACGTGGGTTGACAATTTCAGCCAACCAGGAGAGAGTCGGCTTCAATTTGAATCCAGTTCCAATTGTGTCTGCACACTTCATGTGTCATCGCTTCCAGTTACACTTGTTTATCCTGTATGAGTGCTCTCTCCTGATAGGGTGCATCTCCACACATGAGATGCAAGTTGGCACTATAGTTGTCGCAAAGCCCTTGTTCCGGTTCCGGCCATTTCTGGCCGTTACTCAAGGAAGAGCGGAACCCGGATACGCGCTTCAGACACGCGTCGGGTGGTCTTTTCGTTTTTTTCCTATAACATGGGAGTGAATGAGACTTCCGATGACTTGCATCTTATGTGTGGATGCACTCTATGGATAGAATTGGTATCCCGACCTGAAAATGCTTTTTTCTTTTTCACTAAAGCGCTGGACAGACCCTTGTTACTGAACAAGCACAAGCAATGATTACTATCAAAATATAGAGCTATTTAACACTTATTTTAACAAGCAAAAATACACCCTACCTTTAACATTTAAACAAAAACGCGATATGTGCGTATACTGTGCACGACGACAGATGGCTGATATATTGTGTAGCCCCAGTCTAACGTGTGTGTCTGTGCTGAATGTCTCGCAGGCTGACGCCTCTCCAGACAGAGCTGTACAAGAGGTTTGTGAGGCAGACCAAACCCCTGGAGACGCTGCAAGAGGACAAGATCACCATGTCCTCCCTGTCCTCCATCACCTCTCTCAAGAAGCTGTGCAATCGTAAGTGGGATTATGATTAATGAATGATTAAACACAATAACATGTAAGAAATAGCTAAAATAGTTGATCTACAAGCTCAACACTTCGCATCGCGACTAGTTGTGAGCTTGTAGATTAGCTGTTTTTGCCAATTTGCAAAAAAAGTAGCAGATCTACAAACTTGTAGATCTGCTATTTTTGGGGAAGATATTTGGTGCAGATTGAAAAGGAACTCACCAAGTACTAGTGATGCGCGGGTCGGGTTTTTTCATGACCCGCCCCGCCACGGAACCCAACCCGCCTCATCCCGCCCCGCAAACCCATATATAAATCTATGGCTCAACCCGCCCCGCGGGTCGTACCTATAATTCTGTAAAATCATGGTTAGAAAATAATCCCCAAGTGTATTCAAACTGTTTTATTGTCTCCGCCAGGAGACATTGTTTTCACTTTCCACATGTCAAGCTAACATTGGTGAAGCCTCACGTGACACGTGACAATACGGTGAAATAGTGTGATCTGATTGGCTAGTGACGTATAGCGGTCTATAAATACATGTGTCACTTTGAAAGAGTCTTAGCCTCTTTCAAAGTGAGGTAAGACAGGAATAATCACAAAATGGCTGAGAAATGGCGGATACTGTAACAATTGGATAGGACGCTTACACAGACAGGACAGATAGGACACTTACATAGGACACTTACATAGACAGGATGGATAGGACACTTATACAGACAGGACAGATAGGACACTTATACAGACAGGACGGATAGGACACTTATACAGACAGGACGGATAGGACACTTATACAGACAGGACGGATAGGACAGTTATACAGACGGATAGGACACTTGTGTCATGTTACTATGACACAGTAACATGTTCTATTTTTTGTAAGAATTAGAACATAAGAAGTAGAACATTCCCAACATTCCCAAGTCTGCTGGCGGAGACTTGTGCTCCGAGGAGCACTTTTTCTAGTTATTATTATTATTATTATTATTATTATTAGGAATAAAGACAAAACAAGAGCATGTGATTTTTCTTCTTTTTTTTTGCGTGTGAGAGCGGCTGACCCGCTCACCCGCAGCCCGCATAATTGCCTCGCGGGTCCCGCGGGTTACAGGTCAACCCGCGCATCACTACCAAGTACAGTGCAATTCAGGTCTGTTTTACTAAGTATAGACGGTCTAAGTGTTAAACTGAACTGATATTGGTAAATTCCAAATATCGTCAATGTATTCTATTCTGTGACTTGAGTCCTGTCATCTTTTGCACACCTGGGCACCTTCACTATCTACTTATAATGTGGGACTTTTAACGGAACGCACATTCAAACTCATTCATGACACGTAGGTGAGTAATTATAAGATGATCTTAACATCTTATCCGAAAGTGTACTTTTGAATAGAACACATGTCCATGAACATATTAAGTGGCATTCGTACATTTTGTCGGCTGAATTTATAGGCCTACGATTAAAATGCACGCATGATGTGTGTTCGGAAACATTGGTTTGAGAACAAGGGTTTAGGTATTAAAACCAACGTGGCTTCTACTTATAACATACTTATAATAGGCTAACTGTAATACAATAAATCAGGGGTCTTCAACGTTTTCAGGCCAAGGACCCCCTAGCTGAGAGAGAGATGAAGCAGGGACCCCCTCTATATTGTGTAAAATTGTGTTTCTGATAGACTTTTGCTGCTCTTTTTTCCCTCTACACCTATAACTCTTTGCCAAAATTAGCCGATCTACAAAAAAATAATATATATATATATATATATATATATATATATATATATATATATATATATATATATATACAAAAAATAAATATCATATCACACAAAGATTTGGCGGCCCCCCTGTAGTAACTATGAGGACCTGTTGAAGACCCCTGCAATAAGTGTATAAATGTGCAACAGTGTCATAAGAGTTAAATGCTCTGAACTGGAATGCAGCCTTTAATGTTAAGTTTGTAAAGTAAGAATGCCCCCTAGTCTCCTCTGTCTGTAAACTGTAGAAATCCCTGCGCATCCGTTGGCCCGCACCTGCAGACAGTAAAGTTTACTTAATTGAGCCCCATACCGTGCAGTGCGTGCGCAAAAAAAATAGCATATTTACAAGCTCACAACGCCTCGCGTTGCTTGTAAATCGGCTATTTTTGGTGCGCGATACCGCCCGCCAAACGAAGTATATACACAATCGAAACCTAGCTGAACGCACGGCACAACAACGCACATCTTCAATGAACACAGACCAATTTGAGACAGATTATTACTTGTCAAGCAGGAGCCTGCTGCCAAGTCTCACCCTTTGAGAGTGAGAGTCACGCAATGTAACCTCTTCACACGCCTCACGACACACTTGGCATTTCACACGCTTTTCCCCCCTCTCACAGCAAAAAAAAAAAAAAAAACGGAATGCTCGTCCTAAAACACACTGCCCCATTTTTTTCGCGGACCGTGGCCGCCGGATTAGACCTGGCCGCGAGCGTGTTTTAGGACGATCATATGGAGTCAGAACAGTCTCATAATGAGTGAATGCACAAGTCTTGGTTTGTATTCACACATTTGATTTTTGAATGAACAAGTTCTGGTTTGCATGTGTTTCGTGTTTGTGTTTGTGTTTCAAGTCCACGTTCGTGTTTCAAGTCCACAGCTTTCGTGTTTCGTGCGTTCGTGTTTCAAGTTTGTGTTTGTGTTTCAAGTCCACAGCTTTAAATCCACAGTCTGTGTATTAAAGTCACGTTTGTGTTTTGTGTTTGAAATCCACAGTTTAAAATTCACAGTTTGTATTTTGTGTTTCAAATCCACAGTTTAAAATTCACAGTTTGTATTCTAAAGTCACATTCCAGATGCTCTGCTTCACAAATATAATTCTCTATTTATCTCCAAAACACTCAATTTACAAACACAAATCGGTTGGTGTGCATTTGCACACTGCTTCTCTGTGGTGGATCTCCTCTGTGCACGCACGAATCTTTTTGAGACTGACCTGACGGTGGGCGTAGACAAACGTCGTCATTGGCTGATAAATCTGTCAATCAAAATCATGATTCTGATTGACAGGTTCATCAGCCAATGAGACGGGTTCCCTTTCAGCCAATCATAAGTGCTGTTACATTTTCTCCGGCAATCAAACAGTCATATATCTATTCTCTGCACCTGGCTGCGCAGAGTAGAAAGCAAAGGGGGCATAATGGCGGACACGACAGAAGTTTGGGGCAGGGATTGAGAAACAATATGAAGAATGCTGCTGGAAGTAGTGGTTAACAACGTGAATCTGTAAGTAACACATTTATGTTATTATCCCCTCATTGTAAATCATCTAATGTTATTGAATTATAATAAGTTGAAGCATTCTGCTTAGCCACGTAACAGATGATGATGATGATGATGATGATGGCATGCCGACGTTGGGTTTAAGCCTCAAATTCATGGTATTTGTCTTCACATGAGGGAAATACTTGTTTTACAAGCGAAGTGTAAGTTGATTAAGATAAGAGTTGGATTATATTATCGAAATATCAAAAACCCTCTGGTGGGGTGGGTGTTATATTGAAACACGTGACCCGTAGAAAGATGTAACTAGGGGGTGTTTCCTGGCTGTGAGTGACGCATATGGTAGCATATTTCTACAGGTTACAGGTGTCAGCGTGACACCGCACCTCATTATTGTCATTGAAATCACAGAAGACAAACCTAAACAGTATGAGGGCTCGTCTTTGTTTATAAACCGCGGATTTTAATATATATATATATTTTTTTTGTGACAGGTTCAAAACTGAACTGTACTGTAGGGTCTGCAAGGTAACAGGATAGGTGGGCACTAGGGACATCTGGGCACCTCGATGTAAAATGGACTATTTTGTCCAAAATCTAAAAAAGTGTAAAATTTGGAAAATGTTTTTAAAGTATACATGATTAGAACAGGGGTCTTCAACGTTTTCAATGCCAAGGACCCCCTAGTTAAGAGAGAGAGATGAAGAAGGGAGTAAGAGACCCCCACTACATATTGCATAAAATTGTGTTGCAGGTTAAACTTTTTCATAGATTTCATAGATGTTGCACTATCATGTTGGATTCATGTTAATGTGCATTTTAAAACTGTCAATACTTAGTACACCTGACCTTTCACTCTGTACTTGGTCTGATCCTTTTTCACACCAAACCTCTTTGCCGAAAATAGCCGATCTACAAGCTCACTGTAGATTGGCTATATTTGGTTAAAGTTCTCCTCAGAATAGGGATGCTAGGGTTCAAGTGCTTAATGAAAACTGATAATAAATCCAATCACGAACATTTGACGGCCCCCCTGTAGTTACTTTGAGGACCCCCTGTTGAAGACCCCTGGATTAGAACATGCTTAAACATTTGACATTAAGGTTTAATATTTCTACAATTACTACAAATTGCTGCAAAACCTGTATAACTAATCGTTTTGGGGCAGAAACAAGAAGTTGAAGGATAAAATTAAGTCTGTTAATGATGTACCGTGCATGTTCACATCAAGTATACTTTACATTACTTAAGACTGTTAATGATGTACCGTGCATGTTCACATCAAGTATACTTTACATTACTTAAGACTGTTTTTTATTTATGTATTTTATGGGTAGTAGCCTAATCAGCAGCTGAGCAAAATAGTGTAACATCATGTACTTTTTAATTATAATGCTGCATTTGATAGAACAACATTTGAGGATCTATATTGCTATATTGTGATTTATATCATGTGCCTCATACTCTACTGTCAGTGCCTTATATAAATCTTATTTTCTCCCCCTAGTTACAGGGACCATCTCATCTAGCCATGGGTTCAGAGCAGGCCAGTCATGGCCAGAGGCAGCTCACAAGTGCTGGACATTCCTCCAGTCCAGGCAGGCCAGAGCATGGCAAGAGGCAGCTTCCAGACAGCTCTTACAGTGGGGCAGGCCATTCCTCCAGTCCAGGCAGGTGTAACGGCCGAGAAGTGCAACGCCCTGAGCCGGAGTCGAACCCATGACCCACGGCTCACCAGTCCGGCCAACAACCCACCTGCGCCAAAGAAGCTAGCTCCCTCGGTGGAGGAAGTTGTGGCGAGTTGGGGACGCTACACAGGCCAGAGCATGCCAGTCATGGCGAGAGGCGGATTTTACAGGCCCCTGGGGGGTACACCACTAAGATGCCGAAGGCAAACTGCCTGACGTGTGGGAATCTTATGCCTTTGCAGATGTTGCCGTTGCATCTGCGGGCTTGCTCTTTGAACGTAAGCTGTACAGCTTTCCTCTAATTTCTGAAGTTATTTTTTCTCTTTTGTGTGCAAATGAGTGTTTGATTGTCTCTAGCTCTGTCTTTTTTTTTAGGAGAGTAAATCCGAGGCATCTCCTGACGAAGACTGCACGATTATTGAGGAGCCAGTGCGCCGTTCTACAGCTGACGCTGACCTTCCTACTGCTGAGATTGAAGACTCCATAGAGATGGGAGAGTCTTGTGAGGTAATCGAGGCTTATTCATTATATTCCATAGGAAGTAATCATAAGTTTCACTTCATAATGATATGATGCTTAAAGTTATAAATGGGCATGCTGTTTTGTTATGGAACACACAATATACTCATTTTGGATCATAGAATTATATTACTATTGCTAGACAATATCGTATGTCTGAGGTTCATTAACTCGGACTCTGTTTTTGTATGTCCTTCCATTTCATGCCAGTATGTGTGGTGAATGGTAAGACGTTTTGACTATAGATTCAGATAAAAAGATGTGTTTGTACATGTTGGCACATGTACTTTATGTACACTGCACAAACACACTTTAAATTAATAATGTCATTACTGTATTTGACAATGTTATCTACAGATAAATATTTCTTGCGACCAGCTTGCTTGGGACCAGCTGGACAAGCAAGGACTTATTTTGAAATAGTCACGAAAATGAGTTATGATTTTACATTTTTTATTTGGGCTGCCTAGGGAAGCAGCCAGGACCAGAAGTGGAGAGGAATTGCCAGCACCTTCAGTTCCAAGAGGAGCTGAATTCTCAGGACCTTCATGTCAGTTGTTCCGACAACATGAATGGTGAAGACGTCAATCGACATGTTTGTCAATTGCCATGCAGAAGCTGAAGACTGGCTTCAGTATTAATTAAGGTTGGTATATTGGCGCACACACTTCCTATGTTTGATGTTTACCTGGTATCCTATTTTGTATGACGGTATTTGCACCCTACTTAATGAAACTATATCCAGTATCCTGTCGTTTTGTGCCTAGTGTTCATGCCATATACTGCCATTAAATGGGGCACTGCCATCTCCCCTTTGTTTTTACATTTTCTTTTGACATTCTGCTAGTCTCACACTCAGTTTCGCTGTCGTGACACTGTTGACCAGGGGTGGAACCGAAACTGCAGCAGCAGCTCTGACCCTAGAGGATGTTGCTGACCTTGACCATCGTGAAACTATTGGTTTGGTGGGTAACGGTTACAATTTAGCATGTCTTACACAGAGTTTTACACCATGTTTGTCATCACATGCATCAAACGGATAAGTGAATTGGTCAGTGTTGGCAAATTTTAACAAGCTTTGTGTGTCCCTCTGATGTACTCCAAATGTTGACTATTTGAAATTCAACTTTTGCCCTTTTTGTGGAATGCCTCCTGGAGGCAACTTTCTACCTAAATAAATTTGGTCCCCTTTTGTGATGTGTCCCTGTTGTAGCTCAAGAAAGCAGATCTTACTGAAGAAGAAATGAGCCGTGTCACTGATCTTTGCCACTCCTGGTGTCAAGCTACTCTGAACTCCACCAACCAGGACTGGCTGTTTCAGTGTCTTCTTTCACATGCTGTAATAATTTGATCAATGAGGAGAGTAAAGGGTTAACATAAATTAGTTTCAGACTTATTAATATAGTAATTAAGAGAGAGAAAAACCAAACTAATGCCAGTAAACTTGAAAGTGATGTATTTTATTTTTAAAGTGGTTAGCAGAGTTATCTATTCATATTAGGTTTTGATAAGGAGTCAAACAGGTCTAAGGTATTTGGTTTTCATATTTAATATAAAACGTTAACTAAGCAAAGACTACGGAGTGGTTTTATGTTGTATGAGTGGGTGCAGTGGATTGGATGCGAGGGGTTCCAGAGTAACAATTGCCCGTGGGAGAGAGCGGAAGAAGGTAGAGAGAGGAAGGACTGAGAAGAATGTATTTGGAGAAATAAGAAATGTAAAAAGGCCTCAGTACATTGTTGGGTACAAGTGTGTCAGTGTTTGCCAGCGGAGCGTGTGGTCAACTGGCCGGAGAACTACGCCATTATCGAGACATCTGCTTGGAAAAGACTGTTCTGGACAGAGAGTCCAGCTCTGTTGCCGTTTGAAATGTTTTCCATTGCAAGTACTGTATCAGAGAAATGTTTTCCATTGCAAGTACTGTATCAGAGAAATGTTTTCCATTGCAAGTACTGTATCAGAGAAATGTTTTCCATTGCAAGTACTGTTTGAAGACTCTGCAAGTACTGTGTCAACAAAGAACTATCTGTTGGAGTTACTGAGGACCAGAATCACCGCATCGCCGGAACGTCTCGCAGGCCTGCAACGTGGGGTGGATGTGCGTGGGTGTGTGGGCCCACAGTGTGTTAATGGTTTAAAGTTACTGTCAAGTTCACGGTTATTATGGGTTAAGTTCATGGTTAAAGTGTTATTTTTGCAGCTTTAATTAAATGAGGGTTAAAGAAAGGTGAAGTAAAAGTCAGGGAGAGTGATGGGGAACAGATCTTTTTTTTTTTTTAATTACTTGATTTGTTGCAATTTTGATACATGACTCCTGTGTGTGTGTGTGTGTGTGTGTGTGTGTGTATATATATTTTTTTCTAGGTATATCATTTAGTTTTGGTCAAGTGTTTTATTTGGGGAAAAAACAGTTTGTTTTTGCACATGCATGAGTATTTGGGTTATTTGGGTAGGCCTATTGTGGTTTAAGTTCATTCTAAAAGGTTTTTAAGCCTTGTCATATATTTGTTTGTCATTTATTTTCATTTCATTTTTTTAATATTTCATTTGAATTTAAAAGGGAATTCATTTGTGTAAAAAAAAAAGAGAGAGAAAAAAAAAAAACCTTCTATAAAGTTCTATTCCCTTGAATTTAAAATGTTGTCCGGGTCAGTATCTCCGAATGGTACATTCACTGACAGTTAAAGGTAATGTGTTGTTTATTAGCAGGGTACAGGAAGTGTTACCCAATACAGTCAAACCTTTGAGGTAGCTACCTAGATTATTCAAATGCAAACACCCCAAATAGACTGTTGGGGTACTACAGCAACAATATTCAGCATGATTTTGTGGTGTATAAAAACACTTGCTGCATTTTGTGTTTAAAATATTTTTTATTTTTATTTTTTTTAAAAGGCCGTAGCAATAGTGTATACTGAACAGTCAAAACCCCTATTTAAATTGAGACACTCTTGTGTACACAAGTCACTCTTGTTATCTATGCTGCTGCATTGTCTGAAGGAAGCCAAACAAAAATACGTTTTACTCTTATGTACCTACACACAAACTCTTAAGTACCTCTACACAAAGTACAACCTTGAAACTTGGTCTGGATCAGTGAACTTGAAAAATGCAGCTTTATAACTGCAATTGTTAAGGTGTATACCATATAATTTCAATAAAGGTTGGTGTTAAACTTTGTCCTATAATGTTCCACCTGCCAGTCCCAAAGCAATGGACAGATTAAAGGAGGTGTAAGCGAAGCTGGTTAATATGTACGTTATATTCCCAAATTATTATATTGATGGTATTTATTCAGTAACAGTTCTGTCGCTGCAGCTCTTAAGTAAAAAATAGCATTCTCAGGTTGGGATACCAATTTCATCCAAGATTAACAGTGAAGTTGGAAGTAATGAAACTAGGGGAGTGAGGTCATTCCCTTTACATTGCCCCCCGTCTATACATCCATGTGATTAGATGTTTACAATCCTGGCCGTGCACCTATGAAACTACTGCTCACGTCAATTGGAAAACGTTTACTTATCGTACTTGTTTCATACCTGTCCTACACGTTTAAGTCATCAGTGTTGATTTTGTTCATGTGTTAAAAAGCTTTATATCCACATGGTAATCATTAGTGTTCAGTTACAGGGTTCTCAGATCTTCAGTACCAATTTCTTGAAATGAATGAGCAGACAAAATTGTATAAGCAGATCTGGGTTCTCTCTGGGTGTGAATTGGGGAGCATTAAACTTTATAGAACTTTTCTATGAACTAAATGCACACCAGGAATTTAAATCTAGTCACCACTGGCCTGGTCATAGCTGTGTCAGTTCAAGTAACGGGGCACACTGAGCACTATATTTTGTCATTCTAAGTCAAGTGGATGGAAGAGTTCACACAGACTATAAAAGGAAAAACAATGTTGAACGATATACAATGAAATACAATGGTGAACGATAATGCTCAGAGTGAATAGCAAGTGAAGTTCCATTTCATGACATTTAAATTCCCCATCACTACTGTATGACTTATAAATGTTTAATTATCAGCACTAGCAATCCCTTACCAGGACAGGCTTGTTTGAAAACGTCCATGGTCTAAAGTCAAGGGTAAAGTCCCTTGAACAACAACACTGCAGTACAATGTTCTAGACAATTTTATTTTTATTTGGAAGCTTTCCTAAAACTAAAAGCTCATATTTGACACACCCGGCATCTCATTATGATGTTGCCTCAAGTAAGTTCACAACATATTGGACAGTGTTGAGATATATGTCCACTCCAGAAACGTAAGAGCACTTATGATTGGCTGAAAGCGAACCCGTCTCATTGGCTGATGAACCTGTCAATCAGAATCATGATTTTGATTGACAGATTTATCAGCCAATGACGACGTTCGTCTACGCCCACCGTCAGGTCAGTCTCAAAAAGATTCGTGCGTGCACAGAGGAGATCCACCACAGAAAAGCAGTGTGCAAATGCACACCAACCGATTTGTGTTTGTAAATTGAGTGTTTTGGAGATAAATAGAGAATTATATTTGTGAAGCAGAGCATCTGGAATGTGACTTTAAAATACAAACTGTGAATTTTAAACTGTGGAATTCAAACACAAAATATAAATGTGACTTTAATATACAAACTGTGGATTTAGAGCTGTGGATTAGAAACACAAAATACAAACTGTGAATTTAATACACAGACTGTGGATTTAAAGCTGTGGACTTGAAACACGAACCTGTGGACTTGAAACACGAACGCAAAGCATCGCATTTGTAGTGCTGAACCAAAAAAACACATGCAAACCAGAACTTGTTCATTCAAAAATCTAGTGTGTGAATACAAACCAAGAGTGTGTGAATACAAACCAAGACTTGTGCATTCACTCATTAGGACTTGTGCATTCACTCATTATGAGACTGTTCTGACTCCATACGATCATTCCATTCCATTTGGAGAGGTCATTAGGACGTTCCATTTGGAGAGGTGCGCTGCGCGATGGGATGGACAGGAGAGAAGGACCCGCCGATTTTGACAAAACAATCATGACTGATACACATGAAAGAAGACCCTTCACAGCTAATAGAGAATTTTAAATTTTAAGAATCTGTTCAGAATTGAATGAGTACGGCTATAGTTAAATGTGAAATCTTTCTGCTATAAATATGCATCCATGCGTTCTGTGCGCCCGTCGGCTGCTACGTTTCCTTTTTGCCACACATCTACACTTCATGGAGTACATTTTTTTGTACCGAATTAACCAAATTAACCGAATTAAAGTAATAAAAAACGGAAATAAAAAGGGGTAAAACCTTCGGGCGACGGCTAGAGGTTCCCTTTGGGAATTAAAGCCCCTGCCCCTATAATTCCTTCTGCACGTCCCTGTTTGGTACTGTAGATACCTGCACCAAACGATTGCCTCTTGATTGCTATTTGTGATCAATAAGGAAACCCAAGGAAATAATGATGCAATGACATCCCTGGTCTACTTATGATAGTCCCAGGCTTTTATCTCTCTCTCTCTCTCTCTCTCTCTCTCTCTCTCTCTCTCTCTCTCTCTCTCTCTCTCTCTCTCTCTCTCTCTCTCTCTCTCTTTCCTGTTTCAGATCCAGGTCTCATCTATGAGAAGTGTGTGCAGGGTGAGGAGGGCTTTGAAGGAGCGGTGGATCTCTTTCCGGCCGGATACAACAACGCTAAAGCTGTGGAGCCTCAGCTCTCAGGTATTCACCTTCAACACTGAAGCCCTCACTCACGCTCCGTCAAAACGGCCGAGGATAGCAGAGCTACAAGCTCACGACGTGTGGCAGATGTGCCGCTTTGGGGGACACGGCCTTAACCCATTAAGACCGGGAAGGCGGGAACGCATGTGTGTCATTTTCAGATTTATTTAGGCTATTAAAAAATAGCAGATATACAAGCTCACAGCACTATGAGCTTGTAGATCTGCTGTTTTTGAAAAATCATGAACATTTGTGCAGATCTTTGTATATATATATATATATTTTTTTTTACTCAAATCTTTGCTTCTGCGGGGTCCCTGGAAGAACATATTTTGAGATGGGGGTCCGCGGCCAAATACATATAATTCTGGGGGTCCTTGACATGAAACAATTTGAGCACCACTGATTATAGCAACATACGTTTTAAAAAAAAAACTGTTAGGATTTAGAAGACATTTGTAGAATCCCCCAGAAGCAAAGATTTGAGTTTGACATATTTGCTTTAAATGTATATATATTCAAAGATTTGAACAAAATGTTCACGATATTTAAAAAAAATAGCCAAAGTATAAAATAATGGTTTAAGTGGTTACACAGACGCGTTCCTGGTTTTAACCCCATATTACAATAATAAAAAGAAAAAAAATAATCTAAACTAAACTATTAACCCTTTAACTGCCAGAGATTATTTCTGAAAATTTCTAGCCAGTGCCAGAGATTTTTCATTGAAAAACAAAAAAGTACCTAGGAGCAGAGATGAATATTTTTTAAGTTTTAAGTTAAAAAGGAAGTGGATAGACCCCTATATCTTCGATAAATCATATATCCTTGGTCTTTGGGTCAAATTGGACAAAAAAAAAAAAAAAAACCTTTTATTTTGATTTTTCTTTCACTTCACGTAGATCTACGCGATTGGCACGTGGCGGCTTTAAAAAAATGCGAAGCTGTAAATAGAGAAGACAGACTATGAGAAGACAGACTATGCACCCACTGCACACAAAATGAAGTGGAAACCGAGCTACACTTCCTAACCGTCTGTCCATTGTACCAAGACATCAGAGACACATACTTCCCACAGATTACAACCACACACGGAGATTTTGAAAACGTGACCAATGACAAAAAACTCCCATATCTGCTGGGCGAAGTACAACAATGTGCAAACACAGCAGCAAGATTCGTGAGTTGCTGTGATAGGAGAAGGATATCAAACGGAACACGACCACCCTAAAGACTAATCATTGTGTATATTCCTGCACTATACCTGCACCCAGTGATCTTGGTACATAGAAATTGATCTATTGAAGATTCTGACTTTCAAATGTACATATTTTTTGTTTTGATTGTATTGCTGTATTGTTGTATTGTGCTTTCTGCTTTGGCAATGTAAACGTATGTTTTCTCATGCCAATAAAGCCCTTTGAATTTAATCGAAAATAACTGTGTCTTATTGTTGTTGTAGGGAAAATGCTGGTTCTGGACTACATCCTTGCACACACACGGAGCACAACAAGTGACAAGGTGGTACTGGTGTCCAACTACACCCAGACGCTGGACCTCTTTGAGAAGTTGTGCAGATCCCGCAGGTAATGGACAGTGGCGGGAAGTAATAAGTACATTTACTTAAGTACTGTACTCAAGTACAATTTTGAGGTGTTTGTACTTTACTTGAGTATTTCCAATTTCGAATACTTTTTCCTTCTACTCCACTACATCTCAGAGGCAAATATTGTACTTTTACTCCACTACAATTATTTGAAAACTTTAGTTACTAGTTACTTTTCAGATATAAATTATTACATTATAAAACATACATTAACCACTTCAGCCCTATTTTATACCTAGGCTATTTGAAAATAGCCGATCTACAAGCTCACAACGCGTCGCAGCGCGTTGTGAGCTTGTAGATCTGCTATTTTCAAATATTTTAGTACTTTTACTTTTGGTACTTTAATTACATTTTGATGCCAATACTTTTGTACTTTTACTCAAGTCAATTTTGAAATCTGGACTTTTACTTGTAACAGAGTCTTTTTATATTGCAGTATTGGTACTTTTACTTGAAGAATTTGTGTACTTTTTCCACCACTGGTAATGGAGACCAAAGACAGAAGATGTGTATGTCTGTCTGTCTGTCTGTCTGTATTTCCAATTTTCAGTACTTTTACTTCTACTCCACTACATCTCAGAAGCAAATATTGTACTTTTTACTCCGCTACAATTATTTGAAAAATGTAGTTACTAGTTACTTTGCAGATTTTGATTATTATTACAAAACATACATTAACCACTTCAGCCCCTATATTTACTGTGGCTATTTGAAAATAGCCAATCTACAAGCTCACAACACGTCGCTTTGCAACACGTTATAGGTTGTTACACACCGGCGAATATAGCGAATATACGCAAAATTCGGACTCGTTCCGAATAATTAAAAGACGCTTTTTCGCTTCGCTTTTTCGCTCCATGTACGGAGCCATTGACTTTATAAGGTTTAAAAAAAAAACGCATTATTCGCACGTAAAAATCGCCCCGGTGTGTAAGGACCTTTAGGCTTGTAGATCTGCTATTTTCAAAGGATTTTTATACATTTGAAAACTTGGGACTTTCTGCGTAATAGTACTTTTACTAGTAAGAGTACTTTTACTTTTGGTATTTTAAGTATAATATACTTATGATGCCAATACTTTTGTACTTTTTACTCAAGTGGATTTTGAATACCAAACGTTTTAATGGTATTAGAGTATTTCTACACTGTGGTATTGATACTTTTCCTGAAGTAAACCATTTGAGTACTTCTTCCACCACTGTGATCAGCAGATCTCCGTCTTGCATTTCACAGGTATCTTTATGTTCGACTTGACGGCACAATGTCCATCAAGAAACGGGCCAAGATCGTGGAGAGATTCAACAATCTGTCGGTGAGTTTGACAACGGTCGCAGTCGCTGTGATTATTTGCGTTCACAATATTTTTTGCATGATCATCACAATTGTTTCCATTATTGTTTTCCAATAGACAATTCCTTTAACACATTGAGTGCCAGGGGTGTTTTAAAACAGGGTACAGTCTGTGCCTGGATTTTGAACCATTTTTGAACCTTTTTCAAGTAGTCACAAAATATTTTCAGTGATCACCGTCCTCACGGTGATCCCCTCATTACACACATAGAGGTCTCGTACAATCGGGGGAAAAAAATTAAAAACATTCGGTAATCCGTTCCATAGTTGCAGCCAGTTGAAAATAGTCGAAAATACATAGTAAAAAAAAAAGTACACAGGAGCCAAGATACAGGCTTTTGAAGTCATAGGTTAACCAGGAAGTGGATTGGAGTCTAAATCTTCGAAAAATGATATCTCCTGGTGCTGTGAAGGATTTTTTTTTAAATATTTTTTTCCAAAAACGGTCATAACCGTTTTTTTTTGTGTTTGGATTATGAAAAACGGTCCGGACCGTTTTTGGCACTCAATGTGTTAAATGTTTGAAAGTATGAAATTATTTAAATGTGGCCTGTGTTGGCCAAAGTACATTATTTTGATTATCACTTGTCAGCCATATCTGTGTATATTGTGGTTACTTGACATAATATCTGCCATGAGCAATGCTTGTTTACAAATCCTAAAAGATAAACAATAATGTAATTATAATTTTCAAAGCCAAAAAAATACAATTATTACAATTATTAAAGCAATTATTAGTTATTTCCATTATGGTCCTTGTACACATAACATGTAACATAACACATAACTCAAGTAACAATCATGTTCAAAACATAAAACATTTCAAGACAAGAAACGTTGCATTTAAAATAAAGCAGGGGTCTTCAACAGGAGTCCGGGACCCCTAAAGGTCCTCAGAGTTACTACAGGGAGGGCCTCCAAATCTTTCTGATAGTATTTTTTTTTTTACATTAACCACTTGAACCCTAGCATCCCTTTTCTGAGGAGAACTTTAGCCAAAATTAGCCGATCCACAAGCGCTGCAAGGCGAGGTGAGCTTGTAGATCGGCTAATTTTGGCAAAGAGTTATAGGTGTAGAGGGAAAAAGGAGCAGCAAAGTCTATCAGAAACACAATTTTATGCAATATAGAGGGGGTCCCTGCTTCATCTCTCTCTCAGCTAGGGGGTCTCCTTGGCCTAAAAACGTTGAAGACCCCCTGAAATGAACCTATAAATAATAGTATCCTACGTGCGTGTTTTCCTGTGGTCAGAATCCAGAGTTCATCTTCATGCTGAGCAGCAAGGCAGGGGGGTGTGGCCTCAACCTGATCGGGGCCAATCGCCTGGTGATGTTTGACCCGGACTGGAACCCGGCCAATGACGAGCAGGCCATGGCGCGCGTCTGGAGAGACGGACAGAAGAAGACCTGCTTCATCTACAGACTGCTCTCTGTGAGTCCCACCATCTTTACTGATAGGGCTGCAATAGCTTTTTTTCCCTTTCTTTTTTGCCGACGATCAGTGGTGTAAAGTAACTACCGTAATTTTCGCACTATAAGCCGCACCTGAATATAAGCCGCAGCAGCTAAATTGAATGATTTGTACATATATAAGCCGCGGGTGTAAAATCCCTAGATTTAGGAGGTCCCCTAGTGACCGTTAGCTATAAAAATCCATAGATAAGCCGCACCGTTATATAAGCCGCAGGGTCGAAAAATGGGAAAAACGTCGCGGCTTATAGTCCGAAATTTACCGTATTTACTCAAGTACTGTACTTTTTTTTCAAAACTTTTGAGGTACTTTTACTTTACCGGAGTATTTCCAATTGTCTATAACAAGCTCTCTAACAAGCTCATAGCGCGGCACCGAGTGCATCGCTATGAGCTTGTAGATCTGCTATTTTTGAAAAATCTTGAAATTGTGTGCAAATCTTTGAATTTTTTAAAGCGAACATTTGTAACTCAAATCTTCGCTTCTGGGGGGGTGGGGGGAAGAACACCAGCATAAAAAAGATGTGATGTGAGGCTTAATTTTTAGGTGTTAAAAGTCATCTGAAATGTTTTAGTTTTAGTCGACTAAATATCATTTAGTCTTCTAAAACCGGGGTAGAGTGGCCGGGTAGAGTGAACTGGAAACCGCAAGGTTCACAGTTCGATCCTGGGCTGGGGGGCTCCCCCAAAGTTAGTGTTGAAGTGTCCTTGAGCAAGACGCTGAACCCCTAATTACTCCCGATGAGGAGCTTGGAGCCTTGCATGGTTTCCTCCTCCATCGGCGTATGAATGTGTGTGTGAATGGGTGAATGTAATGCACTATCTATGTAAAGCACTTTGGATAAAAGCGCTATATAAATGCACCATTTATCATAAGAGTTTAGTCGACTAAATCTACAGTTGATTTTGTCGACCAAATGTACTTTGGCGGTGCCTTGATGGCGTCATAATGCCTGATTTTACACTTTGTTGCATGCTGAAAAATAGCCGATCTACAAGCTCGCAGTGCGACCGCGACGCGTTGTGAGCTTGTAAATCTGCTATTTTCAGAGCGCAACACCCGAGCGCAACCAAACATAAAATGACTTGTCTTTTAGTTCTACTGGATCTCTTCTCCACTAGATCCCTCACTAACATTTTAGTCGAGTTTTTATTTGTTGACGAAATTGTCAACATAATATTAGTCTTAGTTTTAGTCATCATACTGTAGGTTAGTTTTTATTTAGTTTTTATTCAGTTTGTCAGTGAAAAAGCCTCTGATGCGTCAACGGCCACACTCCAAGAGGGGAGTGTGCCCTTTGTTCAGTTATCCTTTTGTCCAGAGGGTACATACACGACATTAAACAGCGATCAGCTTAGCTCAAAATCAGCATATTTATTAACTTCAATACAGCAATACACAGGAACAACACTGTGATATATGTGAACCAATAATGCAAGATAGGTCAAATCAAATACTCAACGTATCAGAGAGATTTTGCTTCGGAAAGGCTCAAGAGCAATTAGTCCACACAGGGAAAGGATCGGGAGGCGCCTCGTATGCACGAACAACAGAGTCAGTAAAACCGTCTGTAGGGTCGTGGAGAATTCTAATGTAACAGGATGTGTAATGCTACTATTATACTACAGGAAACCAGTGAGGGGGCCATGCCCAAAAGGGAGTTTGGATTGGATAGTTTAGAAATGCACGTCAGTGTCATAAGGTGTGCTACTAAGTGGTTGCCGTGGTCTTCTCAAGTCTGTTAGGGCCTTGGTTCTCAAAGTGGGGTCCGGGGACCCCCAGGGGTACTTGAGGGGGTTCCAGGGGGTACCCAGCAAAGTGTGTAAATATAGCATCAGAATAATTTTAACCTTTTATACTTTGGCTAATCAAAAATAGCAGATCTACAAGCTCATAGCGCCTTGTAGATCTGCTATTTTTGAAAAATCGTGAAAATGTCTGCAAATCTTTTAATATATATTGTTTTAAAGCGAACATTTTTAACTCAAATCTTTGCTTCTGGGGGTCCCTGGAACAAAATATTTTGAGATGGGGGTCCGCGGCCAAATACATATCATTTTGGGGGTCCTTGAGATGAAAAAGTTTGAGGACCACTGTGTTAGGGCACACGTGGAGCCAAGGCCGCAAGGGTTAAGAGGTGCATGTCAACTTTCTAGCAAAAAACAAACAAAAAAACAAAAAAAAGTTCAGACAGTTTGACATTTACTTTTCAGCCTATGCCTCGTATCCTGTTTTTAACCAATTTTAGGTAGTTTTAGTCAATGTTATGTTCATAAGGTGAGATGGACTTGTCGTGGCACTTGAATATGCAGAGGTCCAGAGAATGTAAAGTGATGTTTAACCTTTAACCCATTAAGACCTGGAACTGTGTCATTTTTAGATTTGAGCTAAAAAGCATTATTTTACACTTTGGGCTATTCAAAAATAGCAGATATACAAGCTACGAGCTTGTAGATCTGCTCTTTTTGAAAAATCGTGAAAATGTGTGCAAATCTTTGAATATATATGTATTTTTAAAGCGAACATTTTTAACTCAAATCTTTGCTTCTGGGGGGTCCCTGGAACAAAATATTTTGATAGGGGTCCGCGGCCAAATACATATCATTTTGGGTGGTCCTTCACATGAAAAAGATTGAGAACCACTGATACAGAAACATACGTTTTTTCAGAATACTGTTGAGATTTAGGAGACATGTAGAATCGGCTTCAGGTCTAAATGGGTTCAAATGGATGTGTGATGAATATGTGCCATATTTTCCCACCGAGTGCATCGCTATGAGCTTGTAGATCTGCTATTTTTGAAAAATCTTGAAATTGTGTGCAAATCTTTGAATTTTTTAAAGCGAACATTTGTAACTCAAATCTTTGCTTCTGGGGGGGTGGGGGGAAGAACACCAGCATAAAAAAGATGTGATGTGAGGCTTAATTTTTAGGTGTTAAAAGTCATCTGAAATGTTTTAGTTTTAGTCGACTAAATATCATTTAGTCTTCTAAAACCGGGGTAGAGTGGCCGGGTAGAGTGAACTGGAAACCGCAAGGTTCACAGTTCGATCCTGGGCTGGGGGGCTCCCCCAAAGTTAGTGTTGAAGTGTCCTTGAGCAAGACGCTGAACCCCTAATTACTCCCGATGAGGAGCTTGGAGCCTTGCATGGTTTCCTCCTCCATCGGCGTATGAATGTGTGTGTGAATGGGTGAATGTAATGCACTATCTATGTAAAGCACTTTGGATAAAAGCGCTATATAAATGCACCATTTATCATAAGAGTTTAGTCGACTAAATCTACAGTTGATTTTGTCGACCAAATGTACTTTGGCGGTGCCTTGATGGCGTCATAATGCCTGATTTTACACTTTGTTGCATGCTGAAAAATAGCCGATCTACAAGCTCGCAGTGCGACCGCGACGCGTTGTGAGCTTGTAAATCTGCTATTTTCAGAGCGCAACACCCGAGCGCAACCAAACATAAAATGACTTGTCTTTTAGTTCTACTGGATCTCTTCTCCACTAGATCCCTCACTAACATTTTAGTCGAGTTTTTATTTGTTGACGAAATTGTCAACATAATATTAGTCTTAGTTTTAGTCATCATACTGTAGGTTAGTTTTTATTTAGTTTTTATTCAGTTTGTCAGTGAAAAAGCCTCTGATGCGTCAACGGCCACACTCCAAGAGGGGAGTGTGCCCTTTGTTCAGTTATCCTTTTGTCCAGAGGGTACATACACGACATTAAACAGCGATCAGCTTAGCTCAAAATCAGCATATTTATTAACTTCAATACAGCAATACACAGGAACAACACTGTGATATATGTGAACCAATAATGCAAGATAGGTCAAATCAAATACTCAACGTATCAGAGAGATTTTGCTTCGGAAAGGCTCAAGAGCAATTAGTCCACACAGGGAAAGGATCGGGAGGCGCCTCGTATGCACGAACAACAGAGTCAGTAAAACCGTCTGTAGGGTCGTGGAGAATTCTAATGTAACAGGATGTGTAATGCTACTATTATACTACAGGAAACCAGTGAGGGGGCCATGCCCAAAAGGGAGTTTGGATTGGATAGTTTAGAAATGCACGTCAGTGTCATAAGGTGTGCTAAGTGGTTGCCGTGGTCTTCTCAAGTCTGTTAGGGCCTTGGTTCTCAAAGTGGGGTCCGGGGACCCCCAGGGGTACTTGAGGGGGTTCCAGGGGGTACCCAGCAAAGTGTGTAAATATAGCATCAGAATAATTTTAACCTTTTATACTTTGGCTAATCAAAAATAGCAGATCTACAAGCTCATAGCGTGGCACCGAGTGCCGCGCTACGAGCTTGTAGATCTGCTATTTTTTTTTAAAAACCACTGTGTTAGGGCACACGTGGAGCCAAGGCTGCAAGGGTTAAGAGGTGCATGTCAACTTTCTAGACATTTACTTTTCAGCCTACGCCTCGTATCCTGTTTTTAACCAATTTTAGGTAGTTTTAGTCAATGTTATGTTCGTAAGGTGAGATGGACTTGTCGTGGCACTTGAATATGCAGAGGTCCAGAAAATGTAAAGTGATGTTTAACCTTTAACCCATTAAGACCTGGAACTGTGTCATTTTTAGATTTGAGCTAAAAAGCATCATTTTACACTTTGGGCTATTCAAAAATAGCAGATATACAAGCTACGAGCTTGTAGATCTGCTATTTTTGAAAAATCGTGAAAATGTGTGCAAATCTTTGAATATATATATATTTTTAAAGCGAACATTTTTAACTCAAATCTTTGCTTCTGGGGGGTCCCTGGAACAAAATATTTTGATGGGGGTCCGCGGCCAAATACATATCATTTTGGGTGGTCCTTCACATGAAAAAGATTGAAAACCACTGATACAGAAACATACGTTTTTCAGAAAACTGTTGAGATTTAGGAGACATGTAGAATCGGCTTCAGGTCTCAATGGGTTGAAATTAGGGGTGTGCCGATACACTAATTTCACCAAACGATACGATACGATATTTGGCTATATTATAGATATATTGACTTCGATACGATTTCGATACGATACGATACGATACGCACTTTTTTTTATTATGAAAATATATGGGGGAGAAAAAAAGCAAATGCAAACAAATAATTCTGTTTTTGCATTATTCAGACATGCAAACTTGTAGCTTTTCAGCTACAATAGCCGTTTTGAATCCAAATAGGGCAATAGTGTGACACCTGACCAAACGATACATATCGTCACGAAAACGTATCGCGATATATCACGGGACGATATATCGGCACACCCCTAGTTGAAATGGATGCTGACAAAATATGTGGCATATTTTCCCATCGTTTTTTTAGTCGACGAATTGAATAGTTGAATAATACGTGAGGTGTGTTTGTTGTGTTCGTTGCCAGACGGGGACCATCGAGGAGAAGATCTTCCAGAGACAGACGCACAAGAAGGCTCTGAGCAGCTGTGTGGTGGACGAAGAGCAAGACGTCCAGAGACACTTCAGCCACGAAGAGCTCCGGGAGCTGTTCACCCTCAACCAGGAGACCCCCAGTGACACCCATGACAAGTAAACATTAATACCCCCCCCCCCAGTGGTGGAAAAAGTACTCAAATGTTTTACTTGACCTGAGGCCTTAACAAATGTTTTCTAAATTCTAACAGTTTTTTGAAAAAAATCAAAAAAAATGTTTTTTCAAGATTTAAAAAAAATAGCAGATCTACAAGCTCATAGCGCGGCACCGAGTGCCACGCTATGAGCTTGTATATCTGCTATTTTTGAATAGCCAAAGAAATATAAAGTGACACCGATACGTTCCAGGTCTTAATGGGTTAAGTAAAAGTATCAATACTGCAATGTAAGCACTCTTGTTACAAGTAAAAGTCCGGAATTCTAAATTTACTTGAGTAAAAGTACAACGGTATTGGCATTAAAATATACTTACTGAAAAATAAAAGTACAAGTTTAGCAGAATGTCCTATTTTACAAGTTTCCAAATGTTTAAAAATGCTCTGAAAATAGCAGATCTAACAAGCTCACAACGCGTCGCTTTACTAGTTACTAGTTACTAGTTACTTTGTAGATTTTGATTATTATTACAAAACACGCAATATCCACTTCAGCCCTTAGGCTTTTTGAAAGTAGCCGATCTACCAAGTGCCGCGCTATGAGCTTGTTGATCTGCTACTTTTTGGAAAAATCGTGGAAATTTTACCTTTTTATACATATTTTTAAAGTGAACATTTGTAACTCAAATCTTTGCTTCTGGGAATTCTACAAATATAATCTAAATCCTAACAGTTTAAAAGATATGTATTTGGCCGTGGACCCCCATCAAAAATATGTTTTCAAAGATTTGCACACATTTTCACGATTTTTTCAAAAAATAGCAGATCTACAAGCTCATAGCGCGGGACTCTCCGCTGTGGACTATGAGCTTATAGGTATATCTGCTATATTTGAATAGCCAAATAAATCTAAAAATGAACACACAGATGCGTTCCCTATTCCCTTGAGCTTGTAGATCGGCTGTTTTCACTCATTTTGAAAATCGGCTCTATGCACAGCAGCCATATTATCACTTCTTTCACAGGTGTTACCAATGATGCTAATGAAGGCTCTGTTCCATTTAGTGTAGCACAGTGATTTCCACGACCCCCACAACTCTGAGAGTGTACAAATGGACATGCACAATATCAGCAACCCTGACTCTGTTTGACCAGAATGGAACAGAGCCTTCATTAGTATCATTGATAACACCTGTGAATGTCTTCATAATATGGCTGCTGTGAATAGAGCCTATTGTATTGATTTATTGATGTTTTTGTCTTTCTTTCTTTCTTGTCTTCTGTGTGTGTGTGTGTGTGTGTGTGTGTGTGTGTGTGTGTGTGTGTGTGTGTGTGTGTGTGTGTGTGTGTGTGTGTGTGTGTTGTCGCTGTGTTGCACCAGGCTGCGGTGTGCGCGCTGCGTGAACGGGAGGCAGGTTCGCCCGCCGCCCGACGGCTCTGACTGCACCAGTGACCTCTCCCGGTGGAACCACTGCAGCGACAAGCGGGGCCTGAAGGACCCCGTGCTCCAGGCCTCCTGGGAGCCCACCACCGTCTCCTTCGTCTTCCACCAGCGCTCCCACGAAGACCAGCGGGGGGTGGTCTAAGTGTGGCTTTTTTTTACCCCTCAGCATCTCTCGTGGAGACTAAAACAGAGACAACAGGCTCTAATGCACCAGCAGCCACGTTTGGAACGAAAGTGGGGCCTCTTCCTTCACAGGTGTTACCAATGATACTAATTAACCCGTTAAGACCAGGAACACACCTGTGTGTCATTTTTTAGCGGCGCTAGCCGCTCTATACCTGACTTTGTCAGGTATAGAGCGGATCCTGCTCTATACCTGACTTTGTCCGTGTGCGTCAACGTTCTGATTGGTCAGGTGTGTCAACAAAGTGATTGGTCAAGCTTCACGTGACACATGGCTATAAACACATTATAAACACATATCGATGACAAAATGTATCAAAGGCGCCGCTACCTTCACACAGGGTGTGATTTTTTTTATTTCTTTGGGCTATTCAAAAATAGCAGATCTACAAGCTCATAGCATGGCTATACGAGCTTGTAGATCTGCTATCTTTTGGAAAAAATCATGCAAATTTGTGCAAATCTTTGAATATGAATATAGATTTTTAACAAACATTTTTGCTTGTGGGGGTCCCTGGAACCAAATATTTTAATATGGGGGGACGGGAGGGGCGTCCGTGGACAGATACATATAATTTTGGGGGTCCTTGACATTTTTTGAGAACCACTGATATATATAGCGACATAAGTTTAAACAAAACTAAAAACTAAAAAGTTTTAGAAGACATTTGTTGAATCCCCAGAAGCCAAGATTTGAGTTAAAAAATGTTTATGTTTATGTTATGTATATATTCAAAGATTTGCAAAAAAAAACACGATTTAAAAAAAGAAAATAGCAGATCTACAAGCTTCTAGCGTGGCACTCGGTGCCGCGCTATGAGCTTGTAGATCTGTAGATTGGAACACGTTCAAGGAACCATCCCTGGACCCCAATTTTCCAGTGCGTCAACATGCACAATATCAGCACTCTGTCTTAAGTTTAACCAGAATGGAGCAGAGCCTTCATTAGCGTCATTGGTAAGACCTGTGAAGGAAGTAAGGGAGAGGCTCTATGCACAGCAGCCATATTGGAAAGAAATTGGACCTTTTCCTTACTTCCTTCACAGGTTTTACCAATGATACTAATGAAGGCTCTGTTCCATTTAGTGTAGCACAGTGGTTCTCAAACCTTTTAATTACAAGGACCTCCGTAACTCTGAGAGTGTACAAATGGAACCAAATGGACCCTTGCGGGTCCATTAGGTTCCATTGAGTTACACACCCTTCAAGGGGCCATTTGGAACCCCCTCAAGGAACCATGAGGGTCCCTGGACCACACTTTTAGACCCACTGGTGTAGCAGAGTGTTTCCAGTGAGCCAAAATGCACAATATCAGCACCCTGACTCTGTTTGACTAGAATGGAACAGAGCCTTCATTAGTATCATTGGTAACACCTGTGAAGGAAGTAAGAAGAGGCCCAATTTCTATCCAAAATGGCTGCTGTGCATAGATAGAGCCTATTTCTTTCCAATATGGCCACCAGAAATGTCAACGGACGCGTCGCACTACGCGTCTCAACGCTCAGAATTTAGAGCATTCATACTGTCTGCGACTCGCCGCAAGCCTCGCCATGAACATGTAAACAAGGAAGTGAAAGTGGTCTCGCGCATCTCCGTTGCGTCGGAGCTTACCTCGTCTTCCCAACCAATCAGAGTCCGCAACATGTTGTGAGCTAAACTGCTTAGCAGACCAGTAAAACCTCCATTTGAACGGCTTGGATTTCTGCTGGTCTGGACTCAAAAACCAGTAAAGACTCCTGGAATCCTAACCTGGGTTCATTGAATCTATTGAATCATTTCTCTGGGAATAGATCGTCAGGTTATTGTGTCCAAAACTGTTACTTTTAAGGATTCAAATTCTGAAATAGCAGATCTTACAAGCTCACAACGCATCGCGACGCGTTGTGAGCTTGTAGATCTGCTATTGTTGCTACTTTAGTTTGATGAAGTTGTAATTTACTAAAACAACAAACATGACAATGGACATTCAAGGTTTCTGCCTGAAAAAATGCTGGCATTATGTGCCGTCTATGTAAATAATTGTTTACTTGTGTATCTAGTTCATGTTGTGATTTATTTTCTTTACTGTTTCTTTGAATATGAGAATATTTTCATTTTAATACAAAAGTAAAAAAGTGTTACCTGAGCCAAGTCGATATTACTTTAATGTGCTTTCAATCTGTGTTGGTTCAAAAAGGTGGGAGAAAATATCCGAAAAAATGACCAAAAGGTGTCAATGCAGTTGTGACAAGTTTTAAGAGCAAATAAAGGTTGTTGTGTGGCTCTGAACCCCCCATTGCACAACGTCAGCTATGAACTGAAGACTGCCAGTTGATCAGGTGGACGGTAACAAAGTACATTTACTTGAGTACTGTACTTAAAGGGCAAGACCACTTTGGTAGAGGTTTGGGTTGTGTAGTTACCTTGCCATGATGTAACTCCAAAGGTGGACAAGAAATCAAAAATAATTGCTCCAGTGATTAGAAATTGAGAATTCAAAATATGCTCCTCATTGACTTACACGGTGAAACAGATCTCAAAGTCACTCTTTTAGCAGGTAAACGAACACAAACAAAGTTGATTCAGACAATATAGGTTCGAGAACATCACCAAACCCAGTACTGTTTGTTTTTTTAATAAAAAACGTTAACTTTCTGCAGATTTTTGATACATTTCTAATCACTGGAGCAATTATTTTTGATTCCTCGTCCACCTTTGGAGTTACATCGTGGCAAGGCAACTACACAACCCAAACCTCTACTAAAGTGGTCTTGCCCTTTAAGTAATTGTTTTGAGTATCTGTACTTAACTTGAGTAGGGGGGTTCCTATCTAAATCAGTTAATATAGCATGGCAATAATAAGTACACATTTTAAATGATGGAGCATGTTTTCAGATGGAGGTCTACGGGCAAATGCATTATGCATACATATAAATGTGCGGGTCCTTGAACATGGAACTGTTTGAGAACCACTTGTTGGAGAGTGTTGGTTCTCAAAGTGCCCCCAGGGGTCCTTGGCGGGGTTCCAGGAGGTCCCCAGCTAAATGTGTTCATATAGCATCACAATACTTCCACTTTAACCTTTTATACTTTGGCCATTCAAAAATAGCAGATATACAAGCGTGCCGCACTATGAGCTTGTAGATCTGCTATTTTTGAATTTGTGCAAAATCTTTGAATATATATTTTATATATTTTTTTTATATTCGCTTTATTTTTAAAGCGAGCATTTGTAACTCAAATCTTTGCTTCTGGGGGGTCCCTGGAACAAAATATTTTGAGATGGGGGTCCGCGGGCAGATGCATATAATTTTGGGGGTCCTAGACATGAAAACGTTTTGAGAACCACTGTTGTAATGTAGGGGACTTATTACAGTTGGGAGAGGAGAGCCCCCTGCTGGTGGTGGGTTAGAGTTATCAAGGATCTAGTCTGGTCTGGATTCTGTTACAAGTAAAAGACCGGAATTCAAAATTGACTTCAGTAAAAGTACAAAAGTATTGTAATCAAAATGTACTTAAAGTACCAAAAGGGAAAAGTAGTCATTATGCAGAATGTCCCATTTCACACATTTTCAAATGTATAAAATGTATACCAATATTTTAAAAATAGCCGATCTACAAGCTCACAATGCGGCGCACCGCGACGCATTGTGAGCTTGTAGATCGGCTATTTTCAAATGGCCGAAATGTATATAGGGCTGAAGTGGTTAATGTATGTTTTGTAATAATCAAAATCTAAAAAGTAACTTAGGTTTTCGAATAATTGTAGTGGAGTACAATATTTGCCTCTGAGATGTAGAGGAGTAGAAGTAAAAGTACTGAAAATTGGAAATACTCCAGTAAAGTAAAAGTACCTCAATATTGTACTTAAGTAGTACTTGAGTAAATGTAGTTAATTTACACCACTGCACTGATGTAGCTTCCCTCTTTGAACTCATCTTCAATCCTGTAAAGTACTGTACCCCCAATACCTTTTTCTTCCTTTTATAACATGCATTAGACATAGTCTCACACACACACACACACACACACACACACACACACACACACACACACACACACACACACACACACACACACACATTCACAGTCCTGTATGTTTTTAACTTATTTGATGTATTTAATCAGGATAGCCTCTTGTTCCAAAATAGCAGTGAAAGCAGCAGGGCCACTACAGTGCAGAAAGACGTTTAATTGTTCCACTACATTTTCATAATGACAATTGCTATAATGGTCTTTTCTCTCACTGTGCCACAGAGCAACACTAAAAGTGTGTGTGTGTGTGTGTGTGTGTGTGTGTGTGTGTGTGTGTGTGTGTGTGTGTGTGTGTGTGTGTGTGTGTGTGTGTGTGTGTGTGTGTGTGTGTGTGAGAGTCAGTGTTTTGATGACATTTGGTGCTGATCCTTATGCTACAAACACAAAGTAAGAACGTTAAAAAAGTTAATTGCTTCCATGCTTCCAACATCTTCCTTTTTTTTCTCGCTCGCTCCCTGTAGAGAGAAATTTTTTTTTTGATTGGCTGAATTCAGGAAGGGGACCGCCCCTTCCTACTCGATCTCGCTGGTCATACCAAGGCAGAACCAAGGGTCTGAGTTTGTTCCCCCGATTTAAAAAAAAGTCACACCCAGTGTGAAGTGAGTGGTGCCTTTGATGAGTTGATTTCATTAAGCTATTATGAAGTAGAGGAACACTGTATCACTGTCCATTCATTTCAAGGCTGCTCAACAGGAACACAGAGGGGGCGGGGCTTAAGCAAGTACAGCCTGTCCCTATTGGCCGCCCAAGAGCACCTACTAAGTTTGGGAAGTTTAGCATGCTGGGAAGTGGTGTTATGGCTGTTTAAAGCCAATAGGAACACAAACACGTGGCATAAGCAATTACAGCCCAGTCTAAAGCCAGGTTTCCATTGTACCGATTTTGGCCCGACTCGGCGTCGGGAAGCATTGGATATCGTTGTTCAGTCGGTTAGGGGGTCCGCGACCGACACCAAGGGGTCCGCCGTGACCTAATCGGCCGACTCCGGGGTGACCAAACTTGTTCAGTCTTTGCCTGACTTAGTCCATGAGCCAGAGCCCCAAAATTGAGCAATGATTATCGAAACAGGAGTAGCGTTTCATGGTTATCACACATTTTGTAATTTTCCCCATACGTACATGACAGGTGGAAAATTGACAACATTTTAAAAAGAGTTATCATAATGAAACTTCCTGAGTTGATTACTTACATGAAGACAATGATTTATCGTATTACAAGTTTTCTGAAATTGTATATTTAAATATGCAAATTAGGCATTATATAGGAATATATGCCCGAATTTGCATAACTTGCCAGACCCAACATTGGAACATTGGACAAAGCCAGAGTCAACATTCTTATTTCATTTTGTTAAGATGTTGGAGTCAAAGGTTTTTAACAAGGGAATTCAATATCTATATGTATCACTCCATAAATAAGAAAATACTGTAAGCAGGCACGTTTTCGTGGCCAAATTCTATTTTTTTGTCTGTTTCTTTTACCTTTGTATACACCAAGTCAATATTAACTAATGAGTTTGTTTCATATGCCACAGAGAGTTTGATGGACCAAATGATCAGTTTATCAAGTAAGATGAGTTATGTAGAAATGTATACGGAAAGTGGGGACCCAGAAGGCAGACAGAGGCTGTTGCATTGGTGAACATTTCAGTTTTACTTACATTTTTTTATAGAGACAGATACAAAGGAGGAGTGTATGACAAGGCCAAGGGAGGGGTCTGACAGGGAGAAGGTTCAGGGGTTCTGGGACACATCAGGGGCCAGGCACAACTAATTCAGTCCTCTATTTCTGAGTCAGTCAAGTCTGCCTCTGTATTAATCAGGGGCCTGTTCCTCGAAAGGTGAATTAAATAAGCCTGGCCTTAAGCCAAATCCAGGCTTGACAAAATCAGGTCCTTATAGCGTTGTTTATTCCGTTCCACGAACGCCAAGCCAGGCTGAAAGGGAGCGACTTTGTCGAGCTAGGCCATGTCGAAAGACCATGAAAGTCGATAGCATGTGTGTGTGTGTGTGTGTGTGTGTGTGTGTGTGTGTGTGTGTGTGTGTGTGTGTGTGTGTGTGTGTGTGTGTTTGCGACGCGACGGGGGCCGCGACGGGACGGGGGGGTTGACCGCGACTGGGGGCCGTGACGGGATGAGCGGGGGACGGGGACGGGGGGCGGAACAGGCAATAACCCCACATTTGCAAGACCACTTTGGTAGAGGTTTTGGTTGTGTAGTTACCTTGCCATCATGATGTAACTCCAAAGGTGGACAAGAAATAAAAAATAATTTCTCCATTGACTAGAAATTGATAATTTAAAATATGCTCCTCATTGACTACATTCAGTTTAGAGGCTCTTTTAAACCCGTAACGAATAATTTATATGTATATATATATATATATATATATATATATATATATATATATATATATATATATGTGTGCGTGTGCGTGTGCGTGTGTCAGACATTTTTTATCATATTAAAAAAAAAATCTCTAATATATTATCAAACATCTAACAACAATATGAACTATAGTGTTAACAGAGTGACAATGACATATCACATGAGTCATTGTGAAACAATTATGATTCATGGTCACACACTATTTCAGTAATATAATTAATTTGATTATATCTTATTGTATTTATTTCATTTTATTTGAATGCAAGGTCATTAAAATGAGTCCATATTCAAACACATGTGTTGAATTAACTGTGGAAAAACTTGAATAACAAGGCACTGGATTAAGTAAGCTTGGCTGTTAGCCTGCTCCTGACCAGGCTAACTTCACAGCTAAATTGCCATGGTAACTAAGGTAGGCTTGCTTCAATTCTCTTTCGTGGAATCGGATAAGGCTAAACTTAGCCAGGGTGAACTGGCTAAACTAATCTTCAAGATAATTCAGCTTTCGTGGAACCGATTCAGCCCTAATCCTGGCTAAATTAAGCCAGGATAGGTGGTAAAGCCAGGCTTTATCTCTAATTCACCTTTCGAGGAACAGGCCCCTGGTCCTCTTCTTGGGGTTGGTTATCGCACGTTTGCAATTTGCACATTGATGTGCATTTTAAGCCAATGGTCAAGCACGGGCATTCTGGGAGCTTGCATTTGCGGCTGCAGTTGCAGGACAGCAGCTGCAACACTACCTCAGGAGCTGGAGATCCCTGCATCCATTCAACAGTGAGCCGACCATCATCATCTCTGGCCCAGCCATGCTGAACTGGGAGTGGGACTTGCAGGTGTTGTTGAAGACTCCCTCTCCAAATGCCAGCCTGGTAGTTGGCACGCATGGCATGCATGAAAAGACAGTCCTCACATGGTGGCAGCTGGCTCGACTCAAGTGCCCCACGCTGTGCACAGAAAAGCTGGTAGCGTAATGCGTTGATGCTGACAAGCTCACTTTCATTTGGGTCAAAAGGGTTTGTCCAGTAAGGAGCTTCACAATATATTGTACATCCGCTTCATTCTTTGTAATTCTCGGCATCTGCAGGTCTGGGTGGTTGAGGTGAGACCTTACGCATCCCACCATTATTCTGAGCTCCTTGAGGTATGTGCTGCGGTACTGCGAAGTCAGGTAGTGCCTCTCCACAGCAGCCGGTTTCAGGCTGAAACCCTTTGTGCCTCCTGCTGTCTGGGTATCTCGATTTACCGTTTCCTCAATGGTTTGATCCGCAGGGATTCGTCCAAAAGGATTCTGGCTACCAAGCTGAACGCTGAAGCCACCCTGCATAAAATACTGGTGGACTTCTGGATGGTCAATGGGCAGACGTGACATTGTGGCATGGTAGAACGGCAGGAAGCGTGCACAATTTAGCTTGTCATAAGCAAAGCACCATGGGATCATAGCATGGATAGATTTGAGGTGGAGCAGCCAATCCCCCTCTCTTGATGCCCAAATCAAATTCAGCATGATCTCAACCATGTCAACATAAGACATCCAGAACGCTGCCAGTGGGTGGCCATTTCTGAGGGAATCAAGGAACTCTTGGAACAGCTGGAGGATGTGAGCACAAGATGTATCATCTATGAGCACTGTGGAGGATGTTTGGGACACCAGATCATGGAAACTTGAGATGCTCTTAAGGGCGTCTTCCAGATGGTGAACCTCTGCTTTGTGGTTGATCTGGATCCACGACAGAAACCCCTTCCAGGCTAGCCTCATCATCGCCTCATATACAATTTTGTGAAGCCTGACAGCACGGTTGTACTTGCGCCCTTCCATCACAGCAGTGATGGATCCTTCTGCAATCACACCAGACTCCACACACAAGTCACGCAGGCCAGCATCCTGAAACCTCTTCCCAATGGTTGATAGGAGGTTACAGATGGTATGGAACACCCCCATTCTCAATATTATGTTCTTGAACTTCTCATGCTTCCAAGTGATTTCTGCAGCCTTGGCGTAGAGAGCTTGGTCGAATACACAGACAATCAGGGGCATTGATTGTTGGCAGGTAGCTCACAGTGTCCTGCACTACTTGCATGTCGTTGCGGATGAGGATATTGAATCTAGTCCAACTGCCAACAATTTGGTCTTCTGGGTTTGACATCCGAGTGAGCAGCCAGATCAAGTTTTTGACCCTGGCATCCTGGATCTGTTTGTCTGCGTCCACATCTAGGCTGACAATGGCTGAAGGCCCCACTCTCTGACCAGTGTTTTACATGGGGAATGATGATGTTGTTGGAGAGATGCTCCTCTTCTTTGACTTTTCAAGTGTATTTGTTTTACCTTGTGGCATTGGTCCGATGATTCTGGGCTGAGCAATGCCATTTACTCGATGTGATGTGCCCTCTCCACTGGTTGTCTCCTCCAAGCGGTCTATATTATCCCAGGCAAGGGTGGTGAAGACTCCCTTGTAGATGTTGCTTGGCAATGCCACATTAATCTGGGATTGCTCCAGCTTTTGAAGGCACAGTGCCGTGTCTCATCATAGCCCAGTCGATTCACGATACGAATCAGTTCTGTATTCCCTGTAAGAGACTTGACCGCAAAGGGCAGCATGATGTGCTTTGGTGGTTTGGTTTTGCCACCAGTGACAGCATACACAAGATCACTGCCCAGGGAGTTGGTGAGTCGTTTAACTCTTTCAGATGGCAGAGCATGGCTGCCTTCCCTGTCAGTAGGGTTTGCAGAAACTTGCAGACAGATTGTGGGATTATGTCTTTATCCTGTTCCACATCAGGCGGCCATGTTTGTTTGGTTTCATTCTGTTTTATTTCATCCCTCAGGAGTAAAGCAGCTCTGTCAACCAATTTGTCTGACTTGGCTCTCAACATCCTCTCATCATCCAAATCGGGTGCAGTACGTTAGTCCGACAGCGCATTCCTCCGACAGCGCAGCGCTCCGACGTTTCCAATACTAAACCCGAACCAAACCCGCACCCTAACACTAACCGCACGCGGATGCCACATAGTCGGAGAAAAGGTCTGTCGGATTAACGCATGCCTCCCATCCAAATCAACCTGGAGAGCATATGTTCTCTTCACGAGGTCACTCTTGGAGATGCTATTGGCGTACACTAGAAGCATCCCATTATCATCAGAGCATATTTGGATAGATTCTGCCAGCTCGCTTTCAATGTTGCGACGGAAATTTGTCTTGGATGACTCTTCAGTTTGCTGACACCGTGACAGGACATTGATTCTTCAAATTGCTGCCTGAGGGTTGCCATGGGCACTATGTTTTGGCCAGAGAGAAGGTGGCCCCTGATGTATGAGAAAAGTTCTGAATAAGCCTGTGTTTCTGCGATTTGGTAAAGATCATCATGATCATCATGATGAACATTGAATCTTGAATCATCATTTTCCTCAGCATCATCAAGTACACTGCTTGTAGCGGGCTCCCCACGGGTGTATGAGCGATAGCATGTTCTGTGGTAGAGCTCTGCTGCTGCAACAAGCTCCACGCTGGTGATTAACAACATTCTGCCATCTAGCTTCTTGACTGCTGCATCTCGTATCCTACTGTCTGCCCGCAGCTCACTGCACTTGACCAGGGTCTCTCGAGTTCTCTCACATTTGATGTACTTACTGGTTTTGTCACAGAAGATACACTTCTCCTCAAGTACCCTTGACGTGCTCGGAGTGGCACGGGCTGGTCTGGCTGAACTCTTTATCATGTGCTTGCCTGGCTGGACTCTTTCTGGACCTGGGCATCTAGCAACTTCTTCATAGTGAAGGTGCTTCTACATTTCCTGTGGTACCAAACCTACGGGTTCTCCCCTTCAGGTATTGTTCTGGCAAGGTCCATGAGACCTGCATAGTTCCTTATCACCGCTGCTCTGACCAATGTCTTCCAGGAGTCCAAGTCTCTGGATGACACCAGCTCAGAGGTGTCATCAGTGCAATGGATGGCACATGCTTTATGTTCGATGCATTGCCTTTTGGCTGGATTATTTTTGTTTTCATCTGCCATCTTCTGCTGTGACCCAGGTTGTTGGGTATCTGCAACATAGATGGTACTACTTTAACACACACACAAAAAACAAGCCAAAAACACCAATCACAGTAACACAGTTTAACTGGCTTCAATTGGCTGGCAAGCTCACTAGCAAACTTAATTAGTTATTGTAGCAAACTGATATAAGATAGATTTATCTGGTACTTACTTGTTAGCTTTCTGGTGGTCACAACTTAAATCTGCAGACGACAACTTCAGCTCAGCTTCTGTTGCACTGACCTGCAGGTGCATTGATGTGTGCACTGATTTATCAGGCAAGCCTGTTGGGGTGATGTTAACTAATCAGTGGTTATCAACCTGGGGGTGGGGACCAACCCAACAATATACCAGGAGGCCGATTTGTGCAAAATCCATTTTTTTATATTACTCCTACAGATTGTATCCAAACATCACGCAAATCAGTACACAGTATCTCTATAGTCATGTGATCAACAGGGATCTGTCCGATTTTCCATATTCCATCCTGATTGGCTAAGGTTGGCTTCCAAAGTTTGCAGGTTTGCTCCGTTTTGAACAAAATGCCTCAAATCATGAACGCAGCTTGTGATTTCCGTGAAATTTCACACTCACATTCCCACTAGGCCGAGGAAGACATGCCACTTGAACATTTTCAAATCAGCCTCATGGTGGCGCTATAACAGGCTGATTTGCGTTTTTAACTGCACCGATATGCATCAAACTTTGCACGCAAACTCCCTAGAGGCCAAGGAAAAACATCTGCCTGCATTTTTCACATTTGCCTTTTATAGCGCCACCAGCAGGCCGACTTATGTAAAACAGGTTTTGATATTAAGCCTTCAGATTTGATCCAAATTTCACGCACATCGGTGATCTCTATAGTCATTTCATCAAGATGGATCTGTTTCATTTTTCATATTCCATGCTCATTGCCTAACACTGACGTCTAAAGTTTGCAGGAGTGGCCCGTTTTCAACAAAATGCCACAAATCATGAACGCTGCCTCCGATTGTGGTGGAACTTTGCACGCACATTCGCACTACGTTGAAGAACAAATGCCACCCTTTTAACATTGCCCTATTATAGCGCCACCAGGAGGCCGATTTTTGCAACACTTTTCTTTTTTATATTACTCCTACAAATTTTGTCCAAACATCATGCAAATCGGTACACATTATCTCTAGAGTCACGTGAGCAAGATGGTTCCGTCCGATTTTTCATATTCCATCCTGATTGGCAAATTCCAAACATTCTTGCCCCACAATAACCTACCTGACCTGGCGGAGACCTGTGTTCCGAGGAGCACTTTTTCTAGTTGGTTGTCAAATTGGTGTTAAAGGTAGGGTTACGTGATATTTTCGAGTGAAAACTGTATAGCCTTTCGTTAAAAGGTTACTGTATTCTGATAGTGATCATTGCTACAGAGTGTTTGTTCAGTAACAGGGGTCTCCCAGTCTCTCCAGCTCTTTAATAAACAGTCAATATATTTTCAGATTGGTGGAACATTTACAGCCAATCAGGAGAGAGTACCCAATTATCATTTTAAATGTTATAGTGTTACAATTACAGTACACCAATTGTGTCTGCTCGTTTCTTTGTGTCAGACAGGGAGACACCTGTTACTGAACAAACACTCTAGCAATGAGTACTATCACAATAAAGAGCTATTTAACACTTAATAAAAAAAAATACCTTTAACCTGGGGCACTCACTTTCATTTAATTTCCGGAGACATAGGTAGAGCATGTTGGCTTCAACTGATGTGCAACTTTTAAGTGATATGTGTATGCAAGCCATTACATTCATGTTTCTTGTTTTTACTGGCAGTTGGGAAGAAATTCAACAGAAGTCAAAGCTTTATTAGAAAGACATAGTGGCAGCGGTGGCCTAGTGGTTAGAGGGGCGGCCTTGATACCGGAAGGTCCCTAGTTCGATTCCCCAATTCATCACATCAATCATGAATCACCGCTGAACAGCCCTTGAGCAAGGCTTCCATGCAGGGTCCGGCTGGAAACAAGCTTCGTGCTTAGTCCGACACCCTGGGTAAACAACAAACTTTGCTTTGCTTTGCTTTGCCAGTGATTTGATTTCAGTGACATATCTCTCTCGAGACATGAGGTCCCGCTAGAATCGATAAGAGAATTGATGAGTCAAAACCATATTGATTTCCGATTCTCAATAACTTTGGAATAATTGATTCTAAAACCCCATCCCTATGACCTACTGTATGACATTACCTAGCTGTCTTCTTTGTGTCTACTGTGATATAGATATGGTATCCCAGAAACCAGACTTGGATTACATCAAGTTCAGCTCGAATTTCAATTCAATTCAATTTAGTCATTATGGCAAATATTCCCTCCCCACACATTTCTGTTTGTTGTCACTGCTGTTTGTATCCTACTGACTCACCTGCCAGTGAGGAGCCCCCACCCCTTTAACTTTAACCCTTTAAGACCTGAGGCGATTCTTAAAAGAAAATGTTTTTTTAATGAAATCTTTAAAAAAGAATGTTCAAGATTTTTCAAAAATAGCAGATCTACATGTCGCGCTATGAGCTTGTATATCTGCTATTTTGGAATAGCCAAAGACATCTAAATTGACACAGATGCGTTCCAGGTCTTAATGGGTTAAATACCACTTTTTTGGCAAATGGAAAAAAAAAGTACTTAAGTAAATTAGTTACTGTCCACCATTTATCTGTGGTGGAATCAACAGATGCTGTATTACGTCAAGGATCCTGGAGCTACCGTCAGCTTCTTCAGAGGTCTGCTCAGCAACAGCGGAAAACTTCTAATCGTCCATGTTTCTGGTAAGTGGGTTGAACCTGGAGCCTCGAATGCGAGGCTTCTGAAACAATAGGGGGGGGGGGGGGGGGGCGTGATATTTAAGTGATGTTCGTTTACGGCTGCCACATTTATCAACACCCGACTTGGACTGCAAAGTATCAATTATTAATTTAGTGATTATTTTAGCGGTTAGTTTATTGATTAACCGAATAATCGACTTTTTAAAAAACGCATTTACATTTTGTCAACCACTTATTTTATACTTAATCGCGTGAGCACGTTGTGCAGAAATTGTCGCGATGCAACGTGCTGTGAACTTGTAGCTATTTTCATTCATGTTGACATTTTTAAAAGAATGTTTAAACCTTTTGCCCATAATGATATGACCAAAATAGGAATACATTATTGTCTCCGCCAGGCCGAAAGGCATGGCGAGAGAGTATGTTTTGCCCCCTGTCCGTCCGTATGTACGTCTGTGTGTCCGTCATTCTGTCTGTGTACAGCTAATCTCCGGCACCGTTGGCTTGCTCGCAGTGAAACTGTGCACACACACTTCCTGGATGCCACAGCAGAACCTCTGCCCCAAATGTTTCACATGGGCCTTTTATAGCGCCACCAGGAGGCCGATTTTTGACAGTACTCCTAAAGATTTTGTCCAAAAATTTCACAAATCGGTACACAGTATCTCTATAGTCATTAAACAAAACGGTCTTTCAGATTTTTCATATTCCATCCTGATTGTCTAAAATGGCTTCCAAAGTTTGCAGGAGTGCTCCGTTTTGAACAAAATGCCTCAAATCATGAACACAGCATGCAATCTCCTTGAAATCTTGCACGCATATTTCCACTATGCCGAGGAAGAAATGCCACCCCCCCTCTACATCGAACCTCTCAGCCGAAAATAGCCAATCTACAAGCTCACAACGCGATGGGTTTAAATTGATAAATGAGGCCCGCAGTGTTTTCAGGAGAGAGTGGGCGGGGAAAGCGGTGGAAGACCTACGGACCCCAACTGAACATCTCAGAGATGAGTCAGAGTGTGACCATGGTTGACATCAAAGGCTTCCTGGATTCCCAGGCAGTGAGCTACCAGAGCTACAGGCTGCCATGTCACATGGACGTCACCGAGTGTTTCACCGAGGGTGACGAACAGGGAGAGCTGCTGCTGGACTTTCTGACTGAGGTATATTCACATGCTAGGAGTAGGTTCACTGTTTACCTGGTATCCTATAGTTTCAATGTCCAGGTTGTTATTTTGATAGTATACTGTTTAGACCAGGGGTCTTCAACGTTTTCAGGCCAAGGACCCCCTTAGCTGAGAGAGAGATGAAGCAGGGACCTCCTCTGTATTGTATACAAATTGTGTTTCAGATTTAACTTTTTTTTGTTTACTTGGTCTGCTCTTTTTTCCCTCTACACCAAACACCTCTTTGCAAATAAAATAGCCGATCTACAAGCTCACAACGCTGCTATTTTTGACTAAAGTTCTCCTCAGAAAACGGATGCTAGGGTTCAAGTGGTTAAGGTAAAATAAAAAATCCTATCACACAAAGATTTGGCGGACCCCCTGTAGTAACTCTGAGGACCCCCTGTTGAAGACCCCTGGTTTAGACTGATGCTAGGCTCATTGTTTACCCGGTATCCTATACTTTCAATGTACAAATTATTATTTTGTAAATTTGTTTAGACATAATGCTAAGTTCTTTGTTTACCTGGGATCCTAGGTTCATAGTTTGCCTGGCATCCTAGTTTTGAATGTACATATTGTAATTTAGATTTAGTATTAGTATATAATTTCTCGAGGCTCTCTGCATTCTATGTAGGCGATTAGTTAACCTACGTAGAGGTAAGTCGCTCTGGATGAAAGCGACTGCTAAATGCTTAATTTGTAAGTTGTAAATTGCAGGTGCTGCACTTCAGCCAGACGGCCTCGACGGAGTTGAAAGCAGGTGTGTTGGAGCTGCTGCGACACCCAGACTGCAGCTCAGAGACCAGTGACAGGGTCATGTTTAAATACAACGTAGGCGCACTGGTTGTTGACCCCTTGCCTTAAAGTCATACTGTACTGTGTAGCATTCATTTTAGTGGTATTTTTGGCAACACCTCTGGTAGCTCTGTGTCATTACATTACAGCTTACGTCTATACAAAAGTACCGCTCAAAAAGTAATTCTGCAGGGTCCTGGTGCCCAAGGATATTTTGGACCACAAAAACAAGTTGTCAGAAACTGTATTTATTACCCTTAAAAAAACATACGTTCATTTCCAGTACCTTTCTGGTGCCTACATCATTTTGGGATGAGTGTCAGGGGCAGACACTCTCAAATGTGTTTAAAAGTTGTTGTTTTTTAGACAACTAGTAAAAAGCACATTTATGTGTAATGGTTATTTGAAAAATATGCCAGTGAGGGGAGAAAACGAAATGAAAAGGAAAAACACTTGTGTTTAGTTGAGAAAGTTACACAGTATGACTTTAAGACAAGTTTTTGTTGAATTTTAAGAGCAGCTACACCATACCCTTCAACCATAATGTAGTTAATATTTACAATAACATTTTTATGCAACTAGATTCTGACAAGTCTCTGAAAAGACGTGCTGTGATTGGCCAGTAGTCAGGAAGCCCCATGGTCCACTCACTGACCAGTGCTACAGTGGCCACAGTGGAGCCCAACAAGAAGTCCATGAGCACCTTTGCTGAGGTTGATTTGAAGTTAAAGGGTGCCGCTCTACCACTTCAAAGCCCCATGGTCCACTCACTGACCAGTGCTACAGTCACCACAGTGGAGCCCCAGAGCACCTTTGCTGAGGTTGAGGTAAAAGCCTCTTTGCCAGAGGATGCTCTGCCTCATCATCCCTGCCAGTCGTCCACCCACCACCAGACCACAGACGACTGCAGGGAAGATGATGGATATGGCTCTCTGGGGAGAGCCCATGGCCGCACCACCAGACCCATCCTAAAGAAGGATCATGTTGACTCCAAGTCTAGAGTGCAGCGACGCCGGCGAGTCACATTTGCCACTAAAGTTCAGGTACAAGAGTTTGAACGAGAGACCCACGAGAGAATCAGACTCAGAATCATACCCACCGAGCCACTCGTTCCTCCTAAGACCCACTCTGTACTCACCTTCCAGTGGAAGGACGTTTGGCTGAGCTTTATGGCTCGGCTCTCACCACGCCTCCCAGTGGTGGAAGTGATGTACTCTAAGGAGTTTGAACATAATGTTGACACTTTGTGAATACTTTAAGTATATTTTGTTGTAAATCAATTATTTTGTGAAATCAACATATTTTTTCATTATTTAACTGATTGTTATACTGTGTATAAACATGTGGACTTAATATCATTGTTTCCTGTTTCCTTGTTTGCAATTCGAAAATGTCACCTGTCAAAGTCTTAACCTAACCGATGCCCCCCGATGCCTTCCTCAATCGATGTCTCAGGAAAATCTGCTGCATTTTCTGGCCTGAGAGGATATCTAACGAAGACCTACTCAGGGTGACCAAGTGCAACTGTGTAGTGTTGGAGATCAAACGTCACGGATTTCGATGGCTAGGGCATGTGTTCAGAATGGCCCAGGATTGTATCCCAAAGGTCGCTTTAGAATGGACTCCTGCAGGGAAAAGGAAGAAAGGTCGGCCTAAAACTACCTGGCGACGAACTGTGACTGCCGAGCTAAAGGAGATGAACCGGGCATGGGGCGAGGCACAACATTAACGATCTGCCTCCATCGGGACCTGTCTTGTGCTGCAACAAGACAGGTCCCGATGGAGGCAGATCGTTAATGTCCCACTAGGGACGAAGAGGATTAAGCCTAAACATGTTTGAAAGTGAAATATCGCTTTAACAGAGGATATTATTCTAATAATGTACCTAGAGGACAACCTCACAGCATGTGGTCCACCGTCCATTGAGTTTAGTGGACAGGTGACGCCATCTTGTGAGGTTCGCTATTAAAACAGTGTGACGTCACATTCTATTGTTCACATGGGTATTTACACGTTTTCCTGAATTATATGAGGTGAACCCCCCCACACACACACAAACACCAAATGTGAGAGAGTACCCAATGTCTAACAAGGTGGGCCACATGCCTATTCATAGCCTGACAAATATGAACAGACACTGATGCTCATATTGTTCTATATTGTTCCAGTAACCTATGAGCTGCAGTTAACAATGACAGGTAAAACAATAAACATTTGATATGCCATGAAATGTATGACTGGGCATTTAATTCCATTGACTGTAATAAAACCACACAGTTAACTTCCAGGAAATAAGGAGTGGTAACAAAGGAAGTTAAAAGTTCATTTTATTTGGATGCGTTAATATTGTCAGGCTCCTCTGCTTGCCTATATATGCCATGTCATTGTCATCCTGGATTCGAACGTTCATATACTGAATTGTTTCCCCTTTCATTTCATATGAAAGTTCAGAATCATAGCTATACAATTCGATATCATTTGATTAGAGTTATGATTTACCAGTTTGTTTAGCTGTAGTTTTGGAACTGTACCTTGTAGAATGTATGTTAAATTAAAATATGGTAGTGGAGAGAAAAAGACAATCATTCACTAATGTCTGGCCACAAGCCATCCCAAACTCCATTGCATTCATATGCAAGGGGAGCATTCTTCCTCTGTTTCAGCTGAGCTTCAGAAAGCTGAGTTAACACCCGCTTTTTAGGTACATTATTTAGCAACAGTATTTCTGCTTTGCTCTAAACTGAGCACGCACGTGATAGTCCTGTGTTTATTATAACAGGCTACATTTGTTCTCTAGTTGATATAATACAGTTTCTGTTCAACTCAGTTTTTCTACCCTATATGAATCTTCATGTGTGTCTTCAGTATACTTGTTTGACTAAAGCCTTTGCCACAAACTGTACAAATAAAGGGTTTTTCTCCTGTATGAGTCCTCATGTGTTTCGTCAGACACGAAGATGTTTTGAACCCTTTACCACAAACTGTGCAGGTAAAGGGCTTTTCCCCTGTATGAATTCTCATGTGTAATTTCAAATCACCACTTTGACCACAGCTTTTGCCACAAATGGCACAAGAAAATGTTTTTTCCCCAGTATGAGTCCTCATGTGAAGCTTCACATGATAATTGCGACTGAATCTTTGTTCACAAAGTGTACAACTAAAAGGTTTTTCCCCTGTATGGGTCCTCATATGTGTCTTCAGTTGACTCTTTTGACTACAGCCTTTGCCACAAACTTGACAGGTAAAGGGTTTTTCCCCTGTGTGAGTCCTCATGTGTTGTTTAAGATCATCCATTTGACCACAGCCTTTGCCACAAACTGTACAACTATAGGGCATTTCTCCTGTATGAATCCTTAGGTGCCTATTCAGATTTCCCTTAAGATTAAATAATTTGCCACAAACTGTACAAGTAAAGCTTGTCTTCCCTGTGTGACTCTTAATCGAGTGAGTTTTTTCTGATGATTTCAGGTCATGGGACAACTTGTTGTTCAAAGACAATCTTTGTCCTTCCACATGTTGAGTCTTGTGTGATTTCAATGTGTTTAAAGCCGACTGATCTTCCCTGTTCTCCTCCCACTCATCACTGTCTTCAGTGTCAGATTCAGAACAGTGTGAAGAGAGGAGCTGGTCATCAGTAGCTGGTTGTGATGGCACCCAGTACTCAACATAAGCTTGTGTTTTCAGGTGTTCAGTTGAGCTGCTGGCTAGAGGCTCTGTCTCTCTGTTTTCATCTCCATCGTAGTTTTTCACTGCTAGTAATGTCAACGTTGACCCATCAGCCTCCTCTTGTCTTTGAAGTAGCTCCTCCTGTTCCTCTTTAATCTGTGGAGACTCTGGTTCCTCCTGGAGCAGACTGGAGCTCCTCTCCTCTTCAGGGGAAACCTCCACATTACACACTGGGAGGTGCAGGGAGTCTAGGCATAAACATAAAATGAGACAATCATTTAAGTGCAAATGTTATGCTGTTATTGGGCCTCATTCACCAACTATTTTTACAAAGACATTTCTTCTTAACCCATTGAGGCCTGAGGTTCCGATTCTGCAAAATGTCTTCTAAATCTGTTAAATACGGTTTTCTGAAAAACGTATGTTTCTATATCAGTGGTTCTCAAACTTTTTCATGTCAAGGACCCCCAAAATGATATGAATTTGGCCGCGGACCCCCATCTCAAAATATTTTGTTCCAGGGACCCCCCAGAAGCAAAGATTTGAGTTTAAAATGTTTGCTTTAAAACAATATATATTCAAAGATTTGCACACATTTTCACGATTTTTCAAAAATAGCAGATCTACAAGCTCGTAGCGCGGCACTTGGTGCCGCGCTATGAGCTTGTAGATCTGCTATTTTTGAATAGCCAAGGTGTAAGCTCAAATCAAAAGCTCAAATCAAAAAGTGACACAGATGTGTTCCTGGTCTCAATGGGTTAAGACCCACTTACACAGTTTTCACAAAGACTCTATACTTGGTCCTTCTGTTTTCTCCAATTCTATTGTTGTATAATATAGGTTTTAAATTAAAATCATAATTTTAAAATGTATAATTATTAATTTTTTGCTTTAAGGGAAGACCGTGTGTGGGATCTCCATTTTGTCTCATGCACTGGCTGCCTGCTCCTATGTGCCAGTCCAAGTAAGTGTATAACCTTTTTTTCCACATAATTTATTATTGGTCATAATTTTTCTTTAGAGCAGTGGTTCTCAAAGAGGGGTCCTTGAGGGGTTCAGGCCCCAGCAACATGAGGAACAGTTTAACCAATTTGACCCTGCTTTATACTTTCTGCAATTTTAAAATAGCAGATCTAAAAGCTTACGACACATTGCTCCAGGTATGATTCGTGTGTTGCTACAAATGAGGTCGCATAGACCTATGAATTGGAATCGTGTTTTAATTTCAATTCATTGTGCATTCCTAGCTGAAAGGTTTGCTGGCTTAGTTTCCTATCTGAAACGGAGGCATGTTGTGTTCGAACATGGTGATTAATCATGATTAATCAGAGCTAAAAGATGAGATTATAGCCCCACAGCAGAACAGAAAAAGGAAGAAAAGACAAAGAGCATGAAACTTACTGAGATCGAGGCGGTCTTCAGGTTCCTGTTTAATGGAAACTGTCCTGGTGTCCAGGTGGTCTTCAGGTTCTTGTTTGAAGTGGTCTTCAGGTTCCTGTTTAATAGAAAATGTCCTGGCTGGAGAACTAATCTTCACCTGCAGGCTGGACTCCACAGACTGGTCTGGAATGAAATGGTAGAATAAGGACTTCAATAATAAGGTATTTTATTTGACATGAATAAGGACTTTGATTTGACATGAATAAGGACTTAAATAATGACTGTAGGGCTGGGACAATAGCCACATTATCATAATATCACAGTTATGGGATGCATACAGTGAGGTTTGAGCACATTATTATTATTTTTTTTATAATTTTGCTGTTCAAAGTTTCAGGGGAGTGCATGTAGCCTGGTAAAGCCCCTCGCTCCGGAAATCTCATTTTCATTTGATTTCAGGAAGGAGTCTGGCATGAGAACCTGTGTGTGTTTTTGTCTGTGGGCTGGAGTTGGGTGGGAGTAATACCGTTGACTGACAACCCCTTCAGCCAATCAGCAGTTGTTCCCCTTCAGCCAATCAGCACTTTGTTTTTACCACCACCAGACCAATGTGACGCAACGGGACTTTTGAAAGGGCCATGCCCAAAACAGGCTGCCTTATTCGGACACATGCGTGTTACTGCCCGCCCTGCCGGTTCTCAGAGTTTTTATTATTAACTCATTCAGTGCCAGACTCATTTCTGGCTGTGTGGTCCCAGTGCCAGGATTTTGCGATTCTCTTACATTACATTACATTACATTACATTACAGTCATTTAGCAGACGCTTTTATCTAAAGCGACTTACAATAAGTGCAATCAACATAGGTAGGGAACGAAAACTACTAATCACCAGAGGTTATAAGTGCATTTTCTGCAAAAACAAGCAACCAAGAGCATACCTAGCGCTAAGGTAAAAGTGGAATATATCAGCTACCTATTTCCTTAAACAGATGAGACAAAATAGCTAAATCAAATGAGCAGGAGCTAAAACAAATAATTGTATTGACTAAACAAGATCCAATAAACAATCCAACAATAAAACAAGCATGCGTACAACTAGTTAACAACAAGTAGGCCAGGCAAAGAGGAAGGGTAGTGTTTCCTGAAGAGGTGGGTTTTCAGCCTGCGGCGAAAGATGGGCAGTGACTCTGCTGTCCTGACACCTTATTTATCTGCAGTATGATTGATCCCCTGATGGTTGCTAATCACTGAAGGTTTTCAGGTGTGGTTTCACAAATGTCAACGAGGTCATCACGACCTCGTTGACATTTGTTGTTTGATGTTTGACAATAGCATGTTTCACTCAAAAAAACACAGGAAAAAAGGGCATTCTTTCTCTGTTTATTTTTTAACATTGAAGTGAATGGAGCAGCAAATCTTTGGATCGCTTTATCTCCTGGTTCCTTTGTGATAAACGGTTAAACAACTAAATTCTATCCGAACGATATCTTAAAAGTAAATTCCGTGCCTCAAAATAAGTTTAAGAGTGTTTTCAAGTTTTAAAACCGAAACCAAAAACAGAAAACAATGGCTGCCGTTCCATTTTGGTCGGCTGCACTCGGATTCATTCTGATTCGCCAACTTGTCAATCACAGAACGATGAGCGAGGAGGGGCTTTACCAGGCTAAGGACGCTGATAGGCTCGTCCACTTGGTGGACGACGAAAAAAAGCCAAATAAGCCCTCATGCCAGATGGAAACTAGAAAATGTGCCCCTTGGAGCACAGGTCTCCGCCAGTACTGTTCCTGATTAATCCTGTCTTACCTCACTTCAAAATATATAAATGATCTTTTGAAGTGACACACCTATTTATAGGACTCTATTTCATCATGCGTCTCGCTAGCCAATCAAAGCACACCCTTTCAACATATTGTCACGTGTCACGTGAAGCTTGACCAATGTTAGCTTGGTGGACACGGAAGGACGAGAACGAAAACATAGTCTCCTGGCGGAGACGATGAGATTTCCGGAGGGAGGGGCTTTACCAGGCTAGAGTGCATGTGGTGTTGCACTATGTAGTTTTGGGTATCAGCGGCCGCTTTGGACACAAATAACATGGCTGCCAACGTCTTTGACTTCATTACCCAAGACTCTCTGCGCCCCTGCTCAGTCGCGCTAGTGAAGTGACACTCTATGTTTGAATATTTTGTCTGAATAAGCCAATGGGCGTGGCTTTGCAGGAACATGCCTGTGCCTGTCTGCTCATGCACTGCGCTGTGCACGTTCATGAGTTTTATACATGTGGGTCATGTTTATACATGATTGTGAGTTACATTGTTTGTTTCAAGGGAAATATATTTTTTAAAGTGGAGGGGAACAAACTCAAATTGTGGATGGATTACCGCAGTAGACATAAATACAGTTGCACTTGAAATTATTCAGCCACCATTGCAAATTAGGTTTACTCAATTCACAAACTGTCAACTGTTTGCAATAAACCAGTGGTGTTCAACCTTTTTCATATCAAGGTCCATTATCTATCCAGCATTTGAGCCAAGGACCACCGTTTGATGAGATTTAGCCTCTCAGACCCAAAACTTAGAATATTTCTTCTTCTTCTAATTGTGTAGACTTCTTGTAAATTAAGTAATGCAGATAATTAACAATAATTTAACTCTTGAAACTTTAAAGAGTTAAAGATCTATAAGGGGCCCCGGACCACTGGTTGAGAACCACTGCAATAAAAAATTAAAACAAGGACAATTTAAATAGCACAACTAATTTTACAAGTGGTTTCTCCAAATTAAAAACAAAATGCTACTTTCAATGAAAGAATCAGAATCAGAATCAGGTTTATTGTCACATCACAGGTTTACAAGGTAAAAAAGTGGGTGAAATTCGTTTTTGTACAACACTCCCATCGCAACGTTAAATTCCGTAGAAAGAAGAGTGGGGAGAGAGAAAAAGAAGAGGGGTAGGGGGTTAAGTGGGAAGGAGATCAACAGAGAACAATAGAAGGCCAAAAACAAGTTATCTACATATTTACAAATGACTACTGCAGGCTAAAATATACTATACACACTTCAAAGGCTAGGCACGCTCAACTGGGTGCAGAGAGTTTTGACAACAAAACAACAAAAGATCCATCGACACTCACGCGTGGGCCTTTGTCAGCGTTTCTACAGCACAACGAGAAAGTGAGCTTTGGTAGCTGGCTGATAATAACCACTAAGTCATACAACTTGTCAAATCATACAGCTGTGTTACACAGCGCTTGCAAACGGTAAAGTGGTGTTGCTTGATCTCCCTCCCCACAAACCGGAAACAGACGTGCCGACATGATGAAATAGCACATAGACAATGGTGGAGCGTTTCCTTGAGCAACAGCCAGCAATAACAGCTGCACTGCTTAGCCCCGATGTGAGAAAGAGACCATGTCAGATGAGCAGAACCCAACAGTCTCTGTCATAGCCCCACTGCACGCACATGTCCTGCAAGACACCCAGGAAAACAGCTCGCTTAACTGCCACACCTCAGCTGCACAGTGCACTTATCACAACTGGTGGTGAATGATGGCCTGTCAAGTCAAGTTGCAGTCACGGACATCCTTGCCATGCTGAAGAAGTGTGCTACCCATTTACATCACTCTTAGGTCTATTCAGAGGGACCTTGGCCTGCCACAACACAACCTCAAACAGCCAGTCCAAACAAGTTGTAGCTAAGAATGTTGGAGCAGAAGCGTTCTCTTAGTATCTGCTCAAGGGACCACGGAGGGTTCACATTTCCTACTGCTCATCAGTGGGAGATTGTATAAAATTTAAATGAAACTCTGATCCCAATTGATGAGGTGACACTGGAAGTGAGCCATTACAATTCATCAGGGTACTGAAGATGCTGCTTGAAGATAAAGGGCCGTGGACACAAGACATCAGAACGCTCAGGCAAGACATGAGGGAGAGCCTGATTAGACGTTTCTCTCCTCTGACACTACCAACCGACATCGACCAAGACCAAATAATGACTGAAAGAGGCTGTACAACAGAGGAAAGTGAAGCTTCTATACAAGTGACCATCGAAAAATGGTGATCCTTTGCCCTGCCCCAGCGCGTCTGATATCTGGCATAGAGGGGCGGATTCAAAATCTCCACCGATCTGAGCGCCGGCCCCACTCCGCGCCCCTCCTCCTCCCCAACAGGGACGGATTATGGCTTGTGCACATTGTGCACAGGGCCCTGGAGCCAAGGGGGCCCTGGGACTGCCACCTAAAAATCTACATTTTGATTAGTGAGTCGGAGATCCCTTGTCCATTTCATCTACCTCCGCTAGGCAGATTTTAAAATAAAACCTGTGTTGTCTAATGACATTACATGTTTCCAATTGTTTGAAATAAAATACTCTTATTTTGAAAGCATCCCAGTTGTAGGAGGAAATCCGATTTCTATTAAAGCTATTTGACAAGCAAAACAACGGACCTCGATTAAGCGCAAGAATTTGGCAAAACTTCATATTTACGATAAGAAAGCCATGTGCTTGTGATTTGCACAATGTACAAACTTTGTAAGTGCGTTCTCTCTTTCGACCTCGGCTCTGTGGCGGCAGGTGAGTCTATTTATCTCATCTGGTTAACGTACACTAGCCTATAGACTTGCGCTCAGAACTACTGAACACAATATGCCCAAAGTCTGTTGCATTGTCGTCAATTAAAACAATATGTCTGCCGTCATGTAGTTGTCTTTAATGGATGATATTGATTTTAAATGCTCAATATTCTTATGGCTCTGTTGCACTTGACAATGTAATGTGAGATGCTTAAGAATGTATGCTATTCTCCATTCTCAACATAAGTTAGTCGGCGTTACAATCACTATTGTGCTGTAGGCTACACATGTAAAGAACAAAACAGACCTACATTGGCAATAATTTAACATAGCAAAAGGACTATAATTTGTATGCTGTGTGTGCGTTAGCGCTATCGGGGTGACGGTGCGGCTTGGTGGGGCCCGTGGTGATTTTGTGCACAGGGCCCATTTTCACTTTAATCCGTCCATGCTCCCCAATGTGCAGCATTGAGAGCTCTGACGTCACAGCATTTGGAGCGACGCCCACTGCACTCCCACTTCCTATGCCAGGAATGTCAACAGCTTGGTCCAGGCTTTCTTTTTGAGCAAAACGCGAAGGAAAATAAAAGCCTGGAGACCGAGGCTACAATGGGGGAGACAAAATGAAGAGTGCTTCAAGTTACTTGAAAAGGTATCTCTGTTCACCACCCTCCTCTGTGCGAATGGACGCGTTTTTAAGCAATCTATGGGGAAAACAGGAGCCGTTTCTCTGGAAGTTTTGAAGGTCATTGGTAGGCCTGGGCGATCATTTGATCTCTAGTGAATTGCAATAAAATTGACTTTGATAACGATGGTAAACGTAAGACATTAATACTCACTATGGATTGACAGTCAGATCTCAGCAGAAATAAATGCATCAGTATCGGTATCGGGGAGGGAAAAAAGGTATTGGTACATCTCTATTTGGGTCGTTCTATCTCGTTCAGCTGTATCATATAGAAGCCTGTGGTTATCATTTTCATCTGAAAATGTTTTGCTCCCGTAAGAGAATATTTGTGTTATTATTAATTAGTAAAGTTATTATTCCACATTTTCAATGTGGAATTAATACAAAATGTGCATTTTACATTTTCTAAAAATAGCAGATCTACAAGCTCCCAACTCGCTGTGATGTGACGTGTTGTGAGGTTGTAGATCGGCGTTTTTTGAAAAGCTAAAGTGTAAAGTGGTTTGAACTGATTTTGATGCTATTTTAACTAATTTAGCTGGAGACCCCCTGGAACCCCCTTAAGGACCCGTGGGGGTCCCCGGACCTCACTTTGAGAACCACTGGCTTATATAATCAGCTTTTTATTTGTGTCCTTTTTCTATGATGCCAAGTAGTACATTGACCAAGTAAGTCAATGTACGCTAATTAAAAGCTTTATATATGGTTTTAATGGTTGTAAATCTACATATTGTAGTGTTAAAAAAACATAAAATTATAATAATAATTATTATTATAATTACATAATTTAATAGCATTTATTTTTCAAACCAGCCACAGTGACATTTATATTTAGTAGTCAATAAAGATTCTAAACATCCAATGGCCAGCAACTGATCCTATATATAATACTGCAACACAACTGACAATAAAAGAGTTTTAAATTCAAAATGTTTCCCTTTTTCCCCCAAGATTTCTTTTGAAAATAGCTCATCTACAAGCTCACAACACGTCGCATCGCGACACATTGTAAGCTTGTAGATCGGCTATTTTGAAATATCTGATGCTTATGTGTTTAGTCGCTTCTTTTGGGCTTGTTTTCATAGACCTAGTTGCTTATTTCTCTCTCAAAACATGGCAACACTGCTTCCAACTCCATTAGGCCAGTGGTTCTCAATCTGTGGGTCATGTCCCCCGGGGTCGTTCCCACATGATTTTGGGGGGTCCCCAGATGACAGTAATAAAGTAACAATTTAAGGAATTTTAAGACCTTTTTAATAAAATTAAAGAAAATAAATGAAAATAAAAAAGACCATATCAAAAGGCCAAATTGTCAAATAATATAAGCTCACAACGTCTCACGTTGTGAGCTTGTAGATCAGCTATTTTTACAATATTTATCTATGGAACTGAGTCAAACTATACGTAAAGGCTCAACTCAAATATTATGTTGGGACTCCCCAGTTCAATAAATATGATTATCTTCGGGGGTCCCCAGTTCAAATATGATTATTTATTTTGAGGGGGGTCCCCGGTTCAAATATGATTATTTTGGGGGGTCGCGGCATGAAAATGTTGAGAACCACTGCATAGTAGCCTAGGTCTATATTCATGTATTCTTTATTCACACTTGCCTGAACTGAAATAGAATTGCATTGAAATGTCATCAAAATACAGACGTACACGGAGGGAGGGAGAGGGAGAGAGAGAGAGAGAGAGAGAGAGAGAGAGAGAGAGAGAGAGAGAGAGAGAGAGAGAGAGAGAGAGAGAGAGAGACCACAGCTAGCTGCTAAAGTAGCTCCGACGGAACCTCTCCCTCCGCTGTATAGCTCCGAGATGAGGTTCCTCGTTAGTTACTGCCGTCTGTTTTCGAAATGGTCGCACGTCTTCCACTTTACATGTTTCTTACCCCTTTCTGCACATCGTATCCAAAAAGTAAAGCATTTCCGCCACTCTCTCAGATGTTTTAAGTTTTAACGCGCCATAAAAGCTACCCAACGGGTTGAAGAAAGTATTTAATTTGCCTCGGTTTTCATCCGGTTACATGGTTTTTAAGACATTGCGCAAGAGTTGCGCCCGTAGAGATGACATTACTGGTTACCCTACTGGTCAAATGTTGAATTGCATCTTCTAATGCAAAATATTATGGAACTGGATGAAAACCGAGGCAAATTAAATACTTTCTTCAACCCGTTGGATAGCTTTTATGGCGCGTTAAAACTTAAAACATCTGAGAGAGTGGCGGAAATGCTTTACTTTTTGGATACGATGTGCAGAAAGGGGTAAGAAACATGTAAAGTGGAAGACGTGCGACCATTTCGAAAACAGACGGCAGTAACTAACGAGGGACCTCATCTCGGAGCTATACAGCGTACAGCGGAGGGAGAGGTTCCGTAGGGGCTAGCTGCTAAAGCTAAAGTAAACATGTCCTGTATTGAGGTGAACAGAATGAAAAAAGAGCATCAATCAGATCAAAGAATCAAATCTCCACATACCACCATGTTCCATTGCTGCGGCATTAACCCTGTGGTGGTCTCGTTATAAAAGCCTGCACATGAACTATTATGTCACATGACGCTTTCTGCTCATTGTTGTCTTTAGGGTCGTGGTCAAGCTCTCCACCATAACACATAGCACTTCCTGTCTTCCCTTTCAAAATAAAATGTACTAAGGAAAGCGGTCTAATATTGGTTCTCAAAGTGGCGTCCCCAGCAAAATGAGTTCACAAAGTAGTCTCGCGTGGCCAGACTGTTGCCTCCCACAATTTACAAATGTTTCCGGCATACAGAGATTGTGGAATAGTAGTCTGGTGACGCGAGACTATTCACAAAGCGTCACAATCATCTTAACCACTTTATATATATATTGGCTATTCAAAAATAGCATACAAGCTCATAGCGCAGCACTGAGTGTTGCGCTATGAGCTTGTAGATCTGCTATTTTTGAAAAATCTCGATTTTTATTTTTATTTTTTAAAGGCGAACATTTTGAACTCAAATCTTTGCTTCTGAAGTTCCCTGGCACAACATATTTTCAGGTGAGAGTCCGTGGCCAAATACATATCAATTTGGGGGTCCTTGGCACAAAAACACTTAAGAACCACTGGTCTAGGGGGTAGCCAAACCTTGCATTTTTTGACATGTGATTTTGAAGTGGTTCATTCATAATGTATCACACATTTTACAGGTTTGGGTCCTGTGGGTCCCTTAATGATGTGTTTAAGACCATTCATGGTTTGTAACATGAATTCACAATACACACAACCCGTGTTACTCATCAGTAGGATTGAAATAATTAGGAATCCAAAATGCACTAAGAGTTAATGATGCAACTCATTTTGATGTAAACGTACATACAGACACATTAAAACAGATTGTTTTAATGTGGTGGACAGTAACAAAGTGCATTTACTTGAAAACTGTACTATAGGCCTACTTGACTATTCGTATTGTGGATACTTTCACTCAAATATAATTGTACTATTTTTGACTCCACCACATTTTCTAGGAAGGGGGGAAGTACCTAATTAATTAACCACATAAGCCCAATTTCAAATGTAGGGAAAATATTATTGCTGGTCAAGCCAGTTATATATTTGTTTGCCTTGATTCCACAGATAATATTGTGAAAATGGCCAATCTACAAGCTCACTTGTAGATCGGCTATTTTCAAATTTTCTGAGGTATATTCTATTTGACAATTTGGCCAATGTTTGACCAATTTTTTTAATAATTTGCTGATTACTTTTGATGCAGTAATGCTCTTATTGTTTTTATTTTATTTTAGAGGTATGAAAATGTCTTAATGTCTTTAAATTGTCACTTTAGAAATGTGCAGATTCCCTGTATGTTAGTTTGTCTACTGTTGAGTGAGAAAACAATGTTGCACATTAAGCTAATCAACACTCCCACCTACTGGTTAACAAGTAGTACTGTCTCAAGATCAGAGTGCAATAGCTCCCCTGGGCCAAGCATACATTGCCTATTGGATGAGCAGTACAATTTGGTCTCTCAGACGTGGGTTTGAATCCCTGGAAGTACGTACAAGCTACGCTGTGAGCTTGTAGATCTGCTATTTTCAAAAACCAAAACAAATGGTGAATTTGGAATAATTTTTGAAACATTACACATATCGTTATGGGGTTCCCTTGCACAAAATAGTGTGCCAGGGAACCACTGCATTAACCACTTAAACCCCAGCATCGGTATCCTGGGGAAAACCTTTGCAGAAAATAGCTGATCTACAAGCTCACAACGTGTCAGCGAAGATATTCAATGTAGAGCAAAAACAGAAAAGACACCAGTATAAAGCCCTGAGGGTCTCCGGTTAACCATATAGGGTTTAAGTGGTTAAAGTACAAAACTCCATGACTTTAACGGGAACGAAACATTCAAGTATAAACCTTGTAGAAAATTATAATAGCTAAAATAGCTGATCTACAAACTCAAACAGTCACGATGTGACAGGTGAGCTTGTAGATCATTCTGAAACTGGAAAATACAAAATAAAAATAATTGATATCATCACAAAACAATATTAAGATCAGAATATCAATATTGGTGGATTTGTTCAAACACATCGTGGCATTTTTGTCAGATAGCCCAGACCTACATTAAAGTATATAATCCCTGACTTCAACAGGAACAGATTAGACGAGAAAGTGCAAATCAAAATGATCGCATTCAAACACAAACTCATGTCACTTTGAGCCACATTGTGACACTTTGGCTGCATCTCAGGTCTTTATTCTACTGTCCTAGCTCCTCTATCTTCATTCCTACATGGGTGGAAGAAAGGAAGAAGGAAGGATCTATGAAGGTATATATGTTGCAAAATTCGAGAAATGGTAGACTTGATTTGAGCACTCCTAAAATGCGATCTACACATGTTACGTTGAATTTTGCACATGCATATGCAAATTGACATTTTAAGTCGATTCGTTTTGCGCGACTGTCAACCTACACACATGTTAATGCTGTGGCAGTGACTTCACTTTTCTTTTTTTCTCCTTTGTGTGACTATGAATTAAGATTCAGATTACGTGCGTGTGGATTACAGGTTACGTGTTCACATTTGAGTGAGTTTGAGTGCTCAAATCAAATCGAGTCTCCGAGTTTCGCAACATATCTCCCATCATATACTGTAGATGGCCTTTCCTTCTTTACACAACCTTGTTTGAGTGAGGATAGAGCAGTGGTTCCCAAACTTTTTAGCCCATGACCCAAAAGAGGAATTTGATGTTTCCCGGGATTCAAACTAGAGAAAATAGCTTCCGCTTAAGAGTTACACTTATGGAATTTATTTTAATAGTTTTAATTCTATTCATGAAATGATTTTGAAAAAACATTTTAATTTCTTTTTAATTTATGAGAGAAAAAAATATTTTTTTGAAATTCTTTTGAAATAATAAAAGAACACACAAAAAGAGGGAATATTTACTCGCAACCCACAAAAATCAGTCCGTGACCCTCAAACGGGTCCCGATCCACTGTTTGGGAAACGGATAGTGCTTGGACAGAGCAGAAATAAGGATTTGAGACGCAGCCTTTGTGACACGAGAAAGGAGACAGACACACCCATTCGTTAATAAAGTACACAATAGTTCAACTTTTGTAGAGGAGAGCCGGTCATTTGATACTCCTTATTGTGTCTGACGACCCGGTAATCTATGTCCCAAAGTTGAATCGTTTCCACAACCGTGAGAAGTCCATGTTGACACCGTTTCAGCTCAGCGGTTTGTGCTAACAACACAGATGACACAACGTTTCGAGCACAGCAATGGCCGATAGGTTTGAACATTGCCGGTATTGACGCCCAGAGCCATTCAAGGAGAGTAACGTCACCTCCGTCCACTTCTTCGGGCCAGGTTTTCTACATACATCCTCCTCACACTCTTTGGCGTTTGTCCCAGTTTTTTTCTTCTCTTCGAGCTTTCTCCTTCATACCTGGCGCCACGCTCCTTTTTTCCACGCTCCTTTTCCCTCCCTGCGTTCTCCGCTGCGTAGGCCTGTCACGGTGAAGACATTTTACTTGACGGTTAATTGTCATTCAAATAATTGCAATGAACCCATTAATACCTGGAACGCGTCTGTGTCACTTTAGATTTCTTTGGCTATTCAAAAATAGCAGATATACAAGCTCATAGCGCGGCACCGAGTGCCGCGCTACGAGCTTGTAGATCTGCCATTTTTGAAAAATCTTGAAAAACATTTTTTTAGATTTTTTTTCGGATTTTAGGATTTAGAAAACATTTTTAGAATCGCCTCAGGTCTTAAAGGGTTAACGATTTAATTTGTGTTTTTCTATTGAACATTGGAACAGAAAAATTAACATTTCAGTTTGCCTTTTAGGCTGTGTAAACACAAATAGCTCAAGGCAGATATGACGGGTAACAAGTAAATAATCAAAACAAATAATGTACTCGGGCCAAAACAGGACATATACAGTATCATCATCATCATTTTATACTTTCAAATGTTTTTCAAAATAGCTGAAATAGCCGAACTACAACCTCACAACGCATTGTGTCCTGCGATGCATTGTGAGCTTGTAGATCTGCCATTTCCGCTATTTAATTTTTTTTAAAGTCTACCAATACCACAGTATAAAAATACTCTGTTACAAGTAAAAGGAGTGTTCAACATGCTACTTGAGTAAAAGTACAACAGTATTGACATCAAAATATACTTAAAGTACCAAAAGTCAAAGTACTAAAATGTTTGAAAATAGCAGATCCACAAGCTAACGACGCGTCGCATCCATAGACTGTAAAAAAGAATGGACAAAGCCACTCCCCTGCTTTCTACAGAACGAAAATGAAGCCGATAGTTCAAGAACATGCATTCCTCCATCGTTAATATATACAGTTGGCCACGCCGGAACTCAAACGCTATTGGTTGAGACCAGACACGTGACCAGCGAACCGGAAAACACCCCCAAAAATGCTATTGGTTGGGTAGCTTGTCAATCAAGAGCGGGGGCGGGGAATGAATGCTATTGGTTGTGTAGGTTGTCAATCAAATCATCCCGCCCCTCCTGGAGCATAGCCTACTTTATCGTCAATTTTAGAATAAATGGGACCATAATTTAGCAAAACGCATATCATGATGATTGAAAGGAGACTTTAAACTAGCGACTGGAAGCATATAGAATTTATGACAATTTTTATTACGGTAAGAAAATCTAGTCTAAAGTTTGTCAAAAACCCATTCACTTGCGCTAAAATAAATTCTTTCTGACACTTCAGGTCGGCGCAGGGTAAAACAGCGCCACTCTGGCCATTCATAAGCTTCCGTGTTGGCCTCATCGTAAATATCCAAGCCTTGCCCCTTGGTCGCATCGCGTTGAGCTTGTAGATCTGCTATCCTCAAATAGCCAAGGTATAAAATAGGGCTAAAGTGGTTAATGTATGTTTTATAATGTAATAATTTACATCTGCAAAGTAACTAATTTAGTAACTAAAGTTTTCAAATAATTGTAGTGGAGTAAGAGTACAATATTTGCCTCTGAGATGTAGTGGGGTAGAAGTAAAAGTATTGGAAATTGGAAATACTCAAGTAAAGTACAAATGCCTCAAAATGTTACTTAAGTACAGTACATGGGTGCATACTTTCCACCACTGATCAAATAATTGTGATCAGGTGATTGTGTAGTACTTGTGACAGGCAGGGACGTCACGGGCTCTCAGAAGGTGGGAGGGATGGACCGAGTGCCGCGCTATGAGCTTGTAGATCTGCTATTTTTGAAAAATCGTGAAAAACATTTGTAACAAATTTTGTATTTTCAAAATGTTGCGTTTTTTGGGCGGATTTTGTTATTTTTTTTCATGTTTTGGTTACTTTATTTCGGTTTTAGGGTTAGGTTATTTAATTCTTATTTTTGCCTGATTTTACCGATGTATTATTACAAAAAAAAAAAGAATTATTCTTATTTTATTTTTTCAAAAAGTGGGGGGTATGAAATCACGGATCTATGTGAGTGAGGGTGTCGCGTCGTACACACAGTGAATGGCCGTGATGCCCCTGGTGACAGGCCTACCGGTCCGTCAGCACAGCGCCGGGCGATGTAACCGTAGAGTTTGGGGCGACTCGGGTGGGCTTCGGTCGCGTGGGCCAGCAGACGGGCGTGGCTCTCGTAGAATTGGCTGCAGAGTGGACACTGGAAGTAGACGGAGGTCGAGGTCCAGAGCTCGCCCTCCCCGTCCTCGTGTCGCTCAGAAACCCTGCAGTTGCTAAAAACCGACGGGACCGCGTCTTTCTTCAGCCGATTTGTCCTCCTAAGCACCGGTCGGCCATCAGCGTCCATGTCCTTTGTCTCGGTGTAGTCCGACGACACAAAGTGGTCGCTGCACACGTGGGAGTGTGCGGGAATGTGTTTGGACGGGTTGGCACTCTTTACCGCTTCTAGCCACTGTTTGCGCAGACCATTTTGTTTGGGTAGGGCGTGGTAGTGCTGGCCAGCACCTGTATACTTGGTCTTGTAGAACGTGTTCGTGCAACCCGGAACGATGCAATAACATCCTCCTGTTTCCCAAGGCTCCACAGGCTTTTGCGATGGCTCGACGGGCATTTGTGAAGAAGGCTCGACTGGCATTTGCCAAGTCTCAACGGGCATTTGCAGACTCTCGATGGCCATTTGCAGAGTCTCAACAGGCATTTGCCGAGTGTCAACAGGCATTTGCAGAGTCTCGATGGCCATTTGCAGAGTCTCAACGGGCATTTCCAGAGTCTCAACGGGTGCTTCCGCGTCCATGGTTCAGGCAGAGGCAGGAAGAAGCATCAACTCACAGGCGACTTCGCTCTGGGAAAGAAATATACAATAAAGACGATGAAAATACCAGACAAACAACAAACTCCATAAACAAAGAAACATCACCTTGTGCGTTGTGTCGCTATATATGGGATGCCAACAAACTTTCAAATGTCTGAATCTTCGTGGGAGTCTCCAAATTAAATGTTCATATTAGACATACGGTGTATTGTATACAATTTAATATGAACATTTAATTTGGAGACTCCCACGAAGATTCAGACAATTGTATACAATACACCGTATGTCTAACCTGATGTAAATGCTGTACCTGCTGGTTTATGCTACGTTTATATACGTAGGCTATGTACACTTTTGATTTTTGTCTAAATGTTCATTTAGGCCATATTTTTCGATGAGAGCAAAATGAATCATTTCATTCATTTAGGCCATGTTTTACTATGAGAGCAGATAGAATGATATTGCATGCATTTAGGTCCAGTGATGGAAGAAGTACTCACATGTTTTTACTTAAGTAAAAGTATCAGTACTGCAATGTAGATATACTTATATAGTAGAGGTCCCATATTCAAAATGTACTTGAGTAAAAGTGCAAAAGTATTGGCATCAAAATATACTTAAAGTACCAAAAGTAAAAGTACTCATCGTGCAGAAGGTCCCATTTCACAAGTTCAACATGTATAAAAAAGCTTTTGAAAATAGCAGATCTACAAGCTCACAATGCATTGTATCGCGATGCATTGTGGGCCTGTGAGATCTGCTATTTCCAAATGGCCTATACACATAAAAGTAAAAGTATTACAAAGTGTAAATTACTGAAGAAAGTAAAAAAAAATATATGCTTTACTATGAGAGCAGATAGAATCATAATTCATTTAAGCCATAATGTTTTACTATGAGAGCAGATAGAATCATAATACATTCATTTAAGCCATAATGTTTTACTATGAAAGCAGATAGAATCATATTACATTCATTTAAGCCATCATATTTTACTATGAGCAGATAGAATCATATTGCATTCATTTAAGCCATAATGTTTTGCTATGAGAGCAGATAGAATCATAATGTTCTACTATGGAACAGAAAGCAGGCTGAAAATGCTTCAATGAAAACACATGAAAAGTAGCTAACAGGCTAATTCAGAATAAAATTAATTTGCACCCACCTCTATGGTGTCTATAGCTGTAGCTGACAATAAACACACAAACGTCCCTTCTGTTTGCCTGTAGAACCAGTGTTATTAATATCAGTTCTGCTTTTTATTATCAGTTATAAACGTTTTGAACGTACCTAGACAAACTGTACTACAGCTTGAGTCAGCTGTGTCCCGTTATCGCTCATATGAGCTGTGTTCCGAGCTGTGTTCCGTGAGCAGCAATAACTTATCAGCAATACGACTTCCGGTCGACGATCTCTTCAGAATAAGAGTACCCTCTAGAGTAAACAGAAGCCATTGAAAACCATTGAAAAACGGCTCATTTGCACATTAAAACTATAAATTAAGCATTTAAACGAAGCTGTACAACACATATTATGTTTCTGTGTAACAAAAACGTGTTTTAAAACATTAATAATTGATCTAAATGGATAAATGCTGTTCAAAGGAGTGCATAGCCTATACAAATTGGACACTGGACCGGAGACGGCTGTGGATGCCAACACTTGTGACATGCACGCATTCAGGGAGACCCCCTCTGCTCCGCTGGTCCCGCATTGGCTGAGCTGGAGGAAGCGGGTGCTCAGGTTCCGACCCGTGGACATATGAACCAGAGAAGCTGGACTCAGAAACCATTCGAGACAACGGCGAGGAGAACAGTTCCTCGTCGTTGGATGCGCGTGCATGTAAAGCTTGCGCTCGTCCATGACGGACGGCGGAAAAAACGAACGCTATGAACAATAATACCCGATATGAAACTCACTATCACTGTTGTAGTAACTTTAGCTTTACGGATTTAACAACAGTGCTGCTGCTGGGATGATATGAAACAAACGAAAAGGAACAAAATACGGCGCTTTGGAACGTCGAAAGGCGATATTAGCTGTGTTTGTTGTTTGAAACATCGAAGCAGAATCAAACAGGTAGTAACAAGTAATACAATCGCAGGTGTATTTATACTGTGGTGATTGCGTGATATACGTGGATTGGCTGAGAGATAAGCAGCGCAGGTGAACTTGATAGTGAACGTGAGTGGCGAGCAGAGGGCGGTCTCTACTCCTGAACATACGTTGAACACAACTACATTAATTCACACACAGAATTGATGATTTACTAATGATATTTTATGCTAAATGTGCCTGCAAGTATACATTTTTCTTACAATTTGCAAATGATATATTTACAAATAGTCATATATTTCTACAAATCATAGCACATGTATTTAAACACCAAATTACAAGTTACAAGTAAGTTTACAGATAGGAAAATATATTTGTAAAAATGTTCTTAAAAAGCGTGAAGTTAGTCTCAAAATTATGTAACAGGAAAAAGGAATGTATGCGTGTGTTGGTCTACTCACAAATGCAGACTCAACAACTGACACACAGAATTGATGATTTACAACTGATATGTTATGATAAATGCACACTCAAGTATAATACTTGTATTATTTATTACATATTTACAAAAGTCACAAATAAATGATTTGTGTTTGCAGATTGTGAATCCTGGAAACACATTTGTAAATTACATTACATTACATTACAGTCATTTAGCAGACGCTTTTATCCAAAGCGACTTACAATAAGTGCAATCAACAAAGGTAGGGAACGAAAGCTACTAATCACCAGAGGTTATAAGTGCATTTTCTGCAATAACAAGCAACCAAGAGCATACCTAGCGCTAAGGTAAAAGTGCAATATATCAGCTACCTATTTCCTTAAACAGATGAGACAAAATAGCTAAGTCAAATGAGCAGGAGCTAAAAACAAATAATTGTATTGACTAAACAAGATCCAATAAGCAATTCAACAATAAAACAAGCATTCGTACAACTAGTTAACAACAAGTAGGCCAGGCAAAGAGGAAGGGTAGTGTTTCCTGAAGAGGTGGGTTTTCAGCCTGCGGCGAAAGATGGGCAGTGACTCTGCTGTCCTGACATCAGTGGGAAGTTCATTCCACCACTGTGGGGCCAGAACAGAAAAAAGTCGTGACCGTGTCGATCGACCAGAAGGACCGTTGAGTGGCGGGGGAGTCAGTCGCCCCTTGGTGGCCGACCGGAGTGGTCGGGAAGGGTTGTGGGCATTGACCAATACCCGGAGGTAAGAGGGAGCTGTTCCTTTCGCTGCCCTATAGGCTAGCACCAGGGTTTTAAACTGAATGCGAGCCGCTACGGGGAGCCAGTGCAGGGAACGGAGAAGGATAGTTGTGTGAGAGAACTTGGGGCGGTTGAACACCAGACGAGCCGCAGCTTTCTGAACAAGCTCCAGGGGTCTGATGGCAGATGCCGGAGCGCCAGCCAGGAGGGAGTTGCAGTAGTCCAGGCGGGAGATGACAAGAGCCTGGATGAGCACCTGGGCTGCCTTCTCCGTGAGGAAGGGCCGAATTCTCCTGATGTTGTAGAGGAGGAATCTGCAGGACCGTGTCACTGATGCGATGTTAGCCGAGAACGTCAGTTGATCGTCCAGGGTCACACCCAGATTCTTCGCAGTCCGAGTTGACGTCACCACAGCGTTCTCAATGGTGATGGCCATGTCTCGGTGAGGACAGCCCTTCCCCGGGATGAACATCAGCTCGGTCTTGTCCAGGTTGAGCTTCAGGTGGTTCGTCGACATCCACTCCGAGATGTCAGCCAGACAAGCAGCAATGCGTGCCTCCACGTGTGTGTCAGAGGGGGGGAATGAGAGGATCAGCTGGGTGTCATCGGCATAGCAGTGGTAGGAAAAGCCATGGGAGCGGATGACAGCACCAAGAGATGTAGTGTAGAGAGAGAAGAGAAGAGGACCCAGAACCGAGCCTTGGGGAACCCCAGTAGTGAGCCTGTGTGGTTCTGACACAGACCCTCCCAGCTTCACCTGGTAGGAGCGACCCGTCAGGTAGGATGCAAACAGGGAGAGTGCAGAGCCTGAGACACCCATCCCCTCGAGGGTGGAGAGGAGGATCTGATGGTTCACTGTGTCGAACGCTGCAGACAGGTCCAGGAGTATCAGGACAGAGGAGAGAGAGTTCGCTCTAGCGGCATGGAGTGACTCCGCCACTGCCAGGAGGGCAGTCTCTGTCGAGTGACCCACTTTGAACCCAGACTGGTTGGAGTCCAGGAGGTTGTTCTGGTGGAGATACGAGGACAGTTGTTTGAACACAGCACGTTCGAGAGTTTTAGATAGGAAGGATAGAAGGGAAACCGGCCTGTAGTTCTTGACTTCAGAGGGGTCAAGTGTCGGTTTCTTGAGGAGGGGGGTGACTCTGGCAGTCTTGAAAGTAGAGGGAAAGTAACCAGATGTCAGAGAGGTGTTAATAAGGTGGGTTAAGAAGGGAAGAAGTTCAGGTGCAGTGGACTGCAGCAGAGGGGATGGGACAGGGTCCAGAGAGCATGAGGTGGGGCGGCTAGAGGTAACAAGGAGAAGGACCTCGTTAGGAGAAAGGGGAGAAAAGTGGGATAGAGAGGTGGAGGGGGGGGAGAGAGGAGTAGATGAAGCTAGAGAGGGGAGGGTGGAAGAGGGACGGGTGTGGGTAGTGCGCAGGGCACCAGCCGGGGGAGGAGGGAATGAGGATCGGATATCGTTCACCTTCTTGTCAAAGAAGTTGGCGAAATCGTCAGGGACGAGGGACGAGGGACGAGGAGGGGGAGGTGGTTGCAGGAGAGAGGAGAAAGTTTCAAAGAGTTTTTTAGGGTTAGAAGCAGAAGCCTGAATTTTAGTGCAGAAGAAAGCAGCTTTAGCAGCTGATAGAGAGGAGGAAAAGGTAGAAAGGAGAGATTGGAAGGTAAGAAGGTCCTCCGGGAGGTTGCCATTTCTCCATTTACGCTCAGCTGCTCTTAGGCTCCGTCTCTCAGTACGCACTGAGTCCGACAACCAGGGTGCAGGTGGAGTTTGGCGTGCAGGCCTGGTGGTGAGGGGACAGAGATGGTCCAGGGAAGAGGATAGAGTAGAGAAAAGAAGATCAGTGGCAGTATCGGGGGATAGTAGAGCAAAGGATTCGGGGGCAGGGAGAGCAGAGAGGACAGAGGAGGAAAGATCAGAGGAGGATAGTGAGCGAAGGTTGCGACGTGAGGAAATCATGTGGGTAGGGAGGGGCTGTGGGGGGGGGGAGGAGAGAGAGAGAGAGTAAGACATGAGGTAGTGATCAGAGAGTTTCTTACCCTTTTCACTGGGAGGAGGAGTGACGGACAGGTTAGCAGTAGAGCAGCCTCTGGTGAAGATCAGGTCCAGTTGGTTGCCCTTCTCGTGGGTAGGGGGAGATGGGGAAAGGACTAGGTCGAAGGCGGCGAGAAACGACAGTAGTGGGTCTAGCTGCTTCTCGGTCGGGAGGTTGAAGTCACCCAGAAGGATGATTCCAGAGCCGTCGACCGGGAAGTGAGAGACTAGATGGTCGAGTTCCTCCAGGAAGCCACCAGCAGAGCCCGGTGGGCGATAAACAACTGCAATGGTGAGCTTGACTGGATGAGAAACCGTGACCATGTGATATTCAAAAGAGTTAGGAGAGAATTGTGACAGTGAGACAGGAGAGTATTTCCATTTTCTGGAAATTAGCAGACCAGCACCACCACCTATCCGCACGCCTCTGGGAGTGTGAGAGAAAGAGAACACATCTGACAGAGCCGCGGGTGTAGCAGTGTTTTCTGGTGGGATCCAGGTCTCAGTCAGGGCAAGGAAGTTAAGGGAGAGCCCGGATGCGTAGCCTGTGATGAAAGCAGCTTTGCCTTCCACCACAGCCGATCGGCAATTCCAGAGCCCCCCTGTTACCACTTGCTCGACGTGAGTTGAAATAGTAGGATATATTAGATTAGCGGTCTCGCGACATCTGGGTGTAACCCAGTGTTTTTGCGACCGCCAGAAAGAGGAGAGGACAGGAATAGGAAGAAAGCCCATTGTAGATCACTAAACATATACACACTACTATATCTAGAAGAAGCACTCAATGGTCCAGGTCTTACATTGACTAAGTCGCGCTTTGACAAAGTCGCCTGCAGCTGCCTTTGTTCGTCTAGACTGCTGCCTTTGTTCGTCTAGACTGCTGCCTTTGTTCGTCTAGACTTCGTTCGGCTGGCCGCTTTGCAAGCTGCCGCTTTCAGCGCTGGTTTAAAACCACTTAGCTTGATTGCTAATTGTCTGCCGGGGAGTGCTGCCCCACCCAGCCACTTAGCACAGGGCTATTAAGTGGCCTGTTCTACCTGAAATTGCCTCAAGTGCTCTGTGAGGCACACACAGAGTATCAATGGCCTACAGCTTATAGCACAAATACAAAAATAGAAACTACAGACTAACACAAGCTGAGAATACAGCACCAGTAACAAAGCACTTAAACTACACTGCTAGTAACTTGCTAGATAAGAAATATGCTATACTCACTACCCAGCAGCCAGGAGCTATGTTCACTCCAGATGTTGAAACGCACACTGAGGTGAAACTATAGCAGCCTGACTTTTAAATCCTTGGAGCTGTGCTGCCCCACCCAGCCACTTAGCACAGGGCTATTAAGTGGCCTGTTCTACCTGAAATTGCCTCAAGTGCTCTGTGAGGCACACACAGAGTATCAATGGCCTACAGCTTATAGCACAAATACAAAAATAGAAACTACAGACTAACACAAGCTGAGAATACAGCACCAGTAACAAAGCACTTAAACTACACTGCTAGTAACTTGCTAGATAAGAAATATGCTATACTCACTACCCAGCAGCCAGGAGCTATGTTCACTCCAGATGTTGAAACATAGCTCCTGTAAATCATGGAATATTTGTGCATCATGGTACTGGATTCACAAATAATGTTGAGACAAATCTCTCCCCCTCTGTACCACTAAATACTCTGTGCTCATTGCCAGCGGCCAAGAAAACAGAAAGTTAATTGCCTCACAGACAAGCTGCAGCAAGCAGATAAGCCAGAAACATTGACACTTATTTTGCACACAAACACAGACACTCCTTATTCGGTCACGTACCATTGTAATAACCTTTTTTGTGTATTTCACTCTGTATCCTAAACTATGTATTTCCTATACAGGAGATGAGACTTATTTCTTTCTTCCTTTTTGCCTAACTCAAATGTCCCTTTATAAAGTGTTTCTTTTGCTTGATGTTTTGTGTAAAGCACATTGTTGAAAATGTGCTGTATAAATAAACTTGCCGTGCCTTGTGTTCCCTGTAACCAAATAAGTACATAAATAATACATTGAAATCAATAATTGTTTTTGACTATGCAATTGTGTTACCATTAAATGTTTTCACCACTACGTTGTAAGCAACCTTTCCATTTCCTCATTGGAGAGAGGAGTTGATGTGTGTCTGTTGTTTATTGTATTCTAGGTCAGCTCAGAGAGAGACCTTCAGGGGTCACAAGTCTCTGCCAGTTACACACCCATGATGATGATGAAGCTGTGACACACTCACACATCTCATATAAAAACTCCATATCTCATATAAAACCTGTTTATGGTTGATTGGAGACATTACTGAACTGAACATTAACAAAACCAGAACAGTTAAAAAAAAATACTGACAATTGGAAATACTCCAGTAAAGTACAACTTTTACAGTATACTTTCACTTTCAGTTGTACTGTAAGTATGAAGACGGCATGAACTGTACCCATACACATGTATGTATTATCCATATTAAAAACCCAATAAGCAGTATGTGTTAAAGTGTTTATTAAGGACTACCACTGTAAATGTACAGTAGCTAATCTAGGATATATGGATGATTTTCAACAGTGTTATAATGAGAACATTACAAAAAAGTAAACTGATATATTGGTCCGTGTACCTTCTGGCAGTTGGATTTTCTTTTGAAAACCACAAACAGAAAACCGCCCGTTGCGCTCGTTTTTCATTTTTCATTTTTCATTTAGGGTCGTGTCGGTTCTTTCGCTCCCGTTCGCTCCCGTGTTTCATTTTTCATTCTTCATTTTAACACAAGTTACGTTCGTTTCGCTCCCGTCTTTCATTTTTCATTCTTCAATAAAAAATAAAAAATGAAACGTAAGAAAACAGGGTTTTGCTTTTTCATTCTTTCATTTCTCGATCTTAATATCAAAGATACTGTAAAGACTAGACCAGAAGCGGAAGTAGATTTAGGACTTAAAAATAAAAGTGTGTGTTTGTGTGTGTGTGTATATATATATATATATATATATATATAATTAAATATAATTTTATTATACCGTAGGCTACATGATTATAACATTACTATGGCTACATCAATGTTAGACAGATGGACATATAGATAGATAGATAGATAGATAGATAGATAGATAGATAGACAGATAGATAGATAGATAGATAGATAGATAGATAGATAGATAGATAGATAGATAGATAGATAGATAGATAGATAGATAGATAGATAGATAATATAAATATATTATACTGTCGGCTATATTATTATATTAGGCTATTAACATTATGCAAGCTGTATATTTACCATGGTTACGTCAAAAAGAAGACAGACAGATCTATATCTGTCTGTCTGTCTGTCTGTCTGTCTGTCGGACGGACGGGCAGATATAGGCCTACGTGATTCTCTTCTTTTCATTTAGACATGCGTTTTTTCATCCAAAATGTGTGTTATTTTTATATTATTTAGTTGCAGCATGATAAATTAATAGCAATATTACGGAATAGGAAAACAGAAAAAAATCTACCTATAGAATTCGAACTTGGAAAGTTGGGTTGAGACTAGTCAGGTTCACATGACATGGTGCCATGTACCCCAGGTTTATCGGCGTGTTCAACTCTGACATGTACATAAACGTTCAGATTTCAAATATAAAGTGCTTACCCCCGAGCCACGGATGTTACAAGGCGATCCGGACTACGATAAGTACCCGTATCTCCCGTATTGTTCTATAAAAAGCATTTTAATCCCATCGCCGGCCATTTTCTTTTTTCTTTTTCTTTTTTTTGTAATGTATCAGAGTGCAATACACCTCCCAACCATTAGTGTCGCATGGTTGAAAGTATCGGAGACAATTTGGAGAAAATGGCCGGCAATCGGATTAAAATGCTTTTTATTTAACATTGCGGGAGATAAGGGTACTTACCGTGGTCCGGATCATGAGGTAACATCCGTGGCTCGGGGGTAAGCACTTTATATTTGAAATCTGAACGTTTATGTACATGTGAGAGTTGGCAATGTAAAAAAAATGAACACGCCGATAAACCGGGGGGACATGGCACCATGACTGTCTGACAGTCCGGCTTTCCGGCATGGTGCCTTTCCGACATGTCGCCATTTCGACATGTCATCATTTAGACATATTCTAACTGTCAGAGTGGAGGTAGGTTACTTTCCATAGTTTTCAAACGACCCACCATTCCGACTTGACTTTGGCCAAGGGTGAGACCGCCGTTGGGGCCGTCAGCAGCGAAGTTGGGACCTCCATCCACCCTGCGGGTTAGGGCTGACCCGTTGCCCGCGGGTTGGACCGCGGGGCGAGCGGGAGAGTCAAGTGATCAGAGGCAATTATCGTGGGGCGGGATGGTGCGGGCTGCGCAAAGACGCAAACAAATAAAGAAAAGAAAAAGCATTTGATACCTTCTCTCTCTCCCATTGTTATCTCACTCTCCTATCTCCTACTCTCCAGTTATTTCCTCCTGGCTGGAATCATCTGGGCTTATGTTAAATGTGTTGCTTATTTGAACAATGATGCACAGCTGCCTTTAATGTAGCCTAATGATATCCCCACTGCAACTTTAGTTTATATTGGAGTGTCCCTTGTAGTGCTGTTGTAGTAGGACTGGACACACTCACTGCACATGGCGCTCCCCTAGAGTTATAGTGTCGAAGTGTCCTTGAGCAAGACGCTGAAGTTGAACCCCTAATTGCTCCCGGTGAGCAGGTTGGTGCCTTGCATGGTTTCCTCCGCCATCGGTGTATGAATGTGTGTGTGAATGGGTTAATGGCACAATCAATGTAAAGCGCTTCGGATAGAAGCGCTATATAAATGCACCATTTACCATTTTATTTTACCACAGTGTTGCCAACTTAGATTTAACTTCTTTCCAGACCCCCCCAGCGACTTATTTAGTGAAAAGCTTCTAGCGACAAATCTAGTTACTTTTTCTGGCCCAAGGGTCACTCATAATAATTGTATATCATATTTTGCGCATTCGGACAGAACAGTTGAGATTTCATTAGACCAGATCTCTGGCAATTGCGCTTGAATTCTTATAATTTTAATGTTTATATGGTCTGTCAAGTTTATATTTTCATTTGGTATCAGTCATGAATGTATTAGAATTTATTAGAATTTATATCAAGCCGGATTTTTCCACGTGCGTAATTACGCACGCAAGTGCATGCTGTAACATATTAATACACAACGTGTACTGTACATATATATAGTAAACATTTTTGGGGGTCTTATTATGGACCCCCAAACTCCAAGCTCCACCTTAGCGCCTTAGGTTTCAGAAAAGAAAAATTAAAAAAATTAAACCGAAAAAAAGGCGTGTCTGTGTGTCTGTCTGTCTATCTATACATCTATCTAAATATCTAAATATCTATCTAACTAACTATCTCCAGCAATATGTACCGCTCAGCAACATGTTGTTCAACAAATAGCAGATCTACAAGCTCACAACAACTGTTATTGTGAGCTTAATCATTTATATCTGCGAAGTGTAGGATTATTATAATTATTATTATTATATTATAATTAAAGTAAGCGCATCGGTTAGTGTGAGTGAGTGCATTCCCACGGCCCAGGTCTGTCTGTCTGTCTGTCTGTCTGTCTGTCTGTCTGTCTGTCTATCTATCTACTAGTAGTAAGTATAAGTAACGTTTTCAAACACTGCGCATAGCGTGTGTGTGTGTGTGTGTGTGTGTGTGTGTGTGTGTGTGTGTGTGTGTGTGTGTGTGTGTGTGTGTGTGTGTGTGTGTGCCTGACTGTGCAGCGTGTGTGCAAGACAGACAGACAGACAGACCCACCCAGGCCGACACCAAAAATAGCCAAGCTCACAATGCCTGGCAGCGCGATAGATAGATAGATAGATAGATAGATAATCACTTATGTTGCATGCAAGTAAATCCAACGTGCGTAAAGATGGTGCGTATATAAAGTCCAGCCCCTGTGTGCAAAACTGTTCTTATATTTAAAATATACAGCTCAAGCAATTCATTATTAGTTATAAATTATGAATGTATTATTAATGATTTAAAAGGGGGGGCGGTGATCCTCAATGCGCACTCAACCAGGGATTTCACATGCTGCTCATCCCTGCCTGGGTGCACAGTAGGCAAAATTCAGAGCTCTCCTTCTCTCGTAATTCCCCACAAATCTGATATTCTAATTTTACTATAGTGTCAATTCCATTGCCCATCATGGGCAGAGGGCATGCGATTGCACTGGTGATCAAGCCTTACCTTGACCATTAATTGAGGTGATTGAGATGACATCATGACATCATGATTTCTCCATGAGTCTTTTAACAACTTTGCTTTCGAGGAAAAACAAACAAACAATTAAATAGGTGTGGATGGCTTCAGTCAATGAATCAACAACGGTCGTTAGCTCCCCACTGGGAGATCAGACAAACTTGATGGCCCATTCGCGCACACATCAAAGGTGGTTAGGATCAAAGGCACTTAGTTTGTAGACAGACGCACAGAGAGAGAGAGAGAGAGAGAGAGAGAGAGAGAGAGAGAGAGAGAGAGAGAGAGAGAGAGAGAGAGAGAGAGGACACCAAAACATTCTGGGCACTAGGGATAACTGGGCACCTTGGACGAGTGGGCATTAGGGACATGTGGGCACTTGGAAGAGTGGGCACTTATGGGTGGATATGAGTGGGCGCTAGGGAAATGTGGGCACCAGGAAGACTGGGCACCGGTAAACTGGTGTTAATAATCATTGTTAATAAAGAATACAGACAGAGAGACAGACAGACAGACAGACAGACAGGCAGGCAGGCAGGCAGGCAGGCAGGCAGGCAGGCAGGCAGGCAGACAGACAGACAGACAGACAGACCCACCCAGGCCGTGACACCAAAAATAGCCAATCTACAAGCTCACAACGCCTGGCAGCGCGATATAGGCTATAGATAGACAGACAGACAGACAGACAGACAGACAGACAGACAGACAGACAGACAGACAGACAGACAGACAGACAGACAGACAGACAGACAGACAGACAGACAGACAGACAGACCCGGGCCGTGGGAATGCACTCACTCACACTAACCGATGCGCTTACTTTAATTATAATATAATAATAATAATCCTACACTTCGCAGATATAAATTATTATATTATGAACCACTAACATACATACGCTATTTGAAAATAGCAGATCTACAAGCTCACAACAACTTGTGAGCTTGTGTTGTTGTGAGCTTGTAGATCTGCTATTTGTTGATTTTTTTTTTTTTTTCATTTTTCTTTTCTGAAACCGCTCCGTTAGCGGCGCTAAGGTGGAGCTTGGAGTTTGGGGGTCCCTAATAAGACCCCCAAAAATGTTTACTGCAGTGGGCTATAGCCTACTAGGCCTACATATGTACATGTGACGGTGGCCAGGCTGTCACATGTAACTTTGCCACTTCTTTTCAGAATGCTGACCTTTTCCAATAAGTAATTTATCATCCACATTTAAGCTCACAACAATAAAATATAGAGTGCACAATAAAGTGCGGGGTGCGTAATTATTGTGAGGATAATAATGGTGATTCTACTGCAAGACTACGCCACCCTTTTATTTAAGAGGTAGGGTCCTCTATAACAATGTCTTAGGCTATTCACAGGTTCAGTTTTGCCCAGGTAAGAACAACACTTTGCAACATCCCACAAGAGAATTGGACGGACACAGGTTTGTATAAAAAGGTAACGGATTTTATTAAGCTAAAACATTGGCATCTATAAGCCTTAAAACTGAAAAACATAAACACAATATAACACTACACTAAAACCCTCAACCTCCTAATGCGCCCACTAACTAACTAAAATACAGGAATACAGACAATCACAAAATACTTAAAACAAACAGGGCTTGTGCAAACTATAGCAAATAAATAATGAATTTAGCGTTAAAGTGCCAACTATTACTGAAGCAGTAAAGTGCCAAGTGCCAATTCAAATGCTATATCATATACTCATCACGGTTCAATGCAAAAGGTGGGAATGTCCTTATATGGGGTTTAACTGGAGCGGGGGTTTAGGCCAGGAATCACTGTCTCTTCTTGTCTTCGTGCGTATTGCCTGCAATCATAGAAACTAGAACCAGTTCATCTGTTCAGGTATATTTCACATATGAGGTTTAGGACCGTGGGTTTATAAAGGTAACGTTGCATAGAAGGACACTTACTCGCCCGCCAGACTGTACGTCTGGCTTTGAGGGTGTGAAGCGCGCAACGTTATCGCCACTGGACCTCTCCTCCGTTCCTTGGTTCGTCTGTCTGTCCTCCCCGTCTCTGCTGCTACTGCGCCGTCTGCTCACCGTCCGCTACTGGTGGCTTGGTACGTGCCGCGATCACTGTATTCCCCACCTCCGCTCCGTGGTATGTCTGCTCCTCCTGTGCACAACCGTTCCTTCTGGCTGTCACTTCCACACTGCCCTGTATGCCTGTCTCTCTCCTGTTCGAATGGCCCGCGCCTACTTTTGTATTTGTGGCGGCCACACCCTACTCCGCCCTCATTTGCTCTGCCACCAGCGTGACCTGGGGACATTGGCCGTCTGGAGTCACAAGGTCAATGTCACGCAGCCTATAGGGGAGTCCAATGTCAAGTGGCTCGGGGACCGGGGGGAAATACATTGTCAACCATAAAACATGCAGTGCAGAAATACATTTAAGAGAATGATGTTTTTAAGTGCATAATACAGGTTTTTCATCATCAATAAAAAATGTTACAAAATGGTTTCACCCCCTGCTTTGACCCTGTCACATCCCCCCCCACTTTTCCGTTGCCAGTCCCTGCAACTGTCCCTAATCATGTCCATACCTCTGGGGTGGCTGGCCTATATTTGCTCTTCCCGAGCGCCGTGGCTCGTCTGGTGCTCTCGGGACGGAGAAAAACCCATAGTACTGCGGCGTTGTTGCTTCTACCTGCTCGGGCTGCACTACAGCTGGGGGGTCCTCGTGGGGCGACCTGGGGGCTACACACACTTTCAACGCATTTCTATGTATGGTCTTTTCTCGCCCCCCCTTCTCGGGTCTAACTCGGTACACCAACCCCGTAGCTCCCACCTGTTCCATCACTGCGTAAGGCTCGGGGTCCCACCACGTACTCAATTTCCCCTGCCCGTCCCTCTTCCGATTCCTAATCCACACTCGTTCTCCTGGTAATAACGGCGTAATACCGGCCCTACGGTCATAAACCTGTTTTCTCCTCGTCGCTGCTTCCTCCATCCTCTCCCCTGCTGTCCTATAGGCGGTCGCCATTCGCTGCTGGTGGTCCCGTACCCAACCACCCACCTCCATGCGATTTTGCGCCGTCTGCACCCCTAACTGGACATCTACAGGGCGCCTCAAGTGTCGGCCAAACATCAAATAAGCGGGGGCATAACCCGTAGCGCTGTGGATCGTGTTGTTATATGCGTGAACTAGTTCGGGCAAGTGCTCATTCCATCTTCCCTGTTTATCAGTGTCTAGCGAGCGTAACATGTTCAATAACGTCTGATTAAACCGTTCCACCGCACCGTTCCCAGCCGGGTGGTACGGAGTGGTGCGACTTTTTGCAATACCATAAGTCTGACATAAATGGTGCATTAACTCGGACTCGAAGTTGGGGCCTCGATCCGAGTGGAACCGGGCCGGGCACCCGAACGGCTGGATGATGTGCGTCCATAACGCGCGGACAGTGGTTTGCGCAGTCTGGTCACGGGTGGCAATAGCCCAACTAAACCGGGTGAATAAGTCAGTAGCCACCAGAATATTCGGCCACGCATCAGCAGGCCTACCTAGTGTGAGGAAATCAATAGCTATTACTTCTAAGGGATATGAGACTTCAAAGGGTTGTAAGGGGGCCCGGGGCTCTGACCTGTTCCTCTGCAGGCTGCAGGCGACACAACCCTGTTGTAACTGACGCACCGCTCCCTCCATGCCTGGCCAATAGAACCGACGCCGCAGCTGGGCCAAGGTCCTCTCCAACCCAGCATGCGCCGCGGCCGCGTGGATCCCTTTCCACACCTCCTCTCTGCGTGAACCTGGACAAATGATCTGTGAGTATTGTTCTTTGGTATAGGGATCGGTCACTTTCCTATATAACACATGATTTTGTATGATCAATTTGTTCCACTGGCGTAACAGTTGCCGCGCTCCTCTAGTCCAATTCTTCCTCTCCACCATATTAGGAGCTCTCCCTCGTTCCACACACCTCTTCACTACGCGCACATCTGGATCCCGATCCTGCGTCTCTCTCCACTCATCCTCCCTCGCTGCTGGTGTCAGCTGTACAGCCGCCACGTCTACAGGCTGTATTGGGAACCGCGATAGGGCGTCAGCGTTTGCGTTGTTTTTGCCCGGTCGGTACTTAATGTCGAACGTGAAGGACGCAAGCTGAGCAGCCCACCGTTGTTCCACAGCTCCCAATCTAGCCGTTTGGAGATGCGCAACGGGGTTATTATCCGTGAATATAGTGAACTGCGCGCCAGTGAGGTAATCTTTAAACTTCTCGGTCACGGCCCACTTAAGGGCCAAAAGCTCCAGTTTGAAGGAGCTGTAGTTCGCATCGTTTTGCTCAGTTGGGTGTAAACTACGGCTCGCATACGCTATTACACGTTCATGACCATCTTGGACCTGCGCTAAAACCGCCCCCAATCCACGGCCACTTGCATCGGTGTAAACCACGAAAGGCTTGGTATAATCGGCATAGGCTAACACCGGAGCTTGTGTGAGGGCACTCTTTAACGCATCAAACGCCCGCTGGCACTCTAAAGTCCACTCTACTTTACACTGGTGTGATTTTACATCGTTCTGGATTCCTATCAATAGGTTGTTTAAGGGCCGTGCCATGGCGGCAAAAGAGGACACGAAACGCCTATAGTAGCCCGCTAAACCTAGAAAAGCGCGGACCTCGCGGACCGTAGAGGGGGGTGTCCAGTCTCGCACCGCTGCCACTTTCTCCGGATCAGGTCGCACTCCCTCTTGGTCTACTACATGGCCCAGGAACTTCACTTCCCTCCGCAGAAGTTTGCATTTGTCTAACCGCAGCTTCAGTCCATGTCTCCACAGGCGCTGGAATACGAGCTCGAGGTGCTGTAGGTGAGAAGAGAAGTCAGGTGAATATACTATAATGTCATCAAGATACACTAGCAAGGATTCCGTCACCTGACCACTCAAACACTGCTGCATCAGTCTCTGAAAGGTCGCGGGGGCATTACACAGCCCAAACGGCATACGCTGAAATTCGAATAGCCCCAGGGGGGTCGTAAAGGCGGTCTTCTCCCGGTCCCGGGGATCCATTCCTACTTGCCAGTAGCCACTGGCCAGGTCCAACGTGGAGAACCACTGCGCTTTCGTCAGGCTGGTGAGCGTCTCTTCTATTCGGGGTAGGGGGAAGGCATCCTTGTGCGTCACGGCGTTCAGCTTTCTGTAGTCAACACAGAACCTCCAGCTGCCATCCTTCTTCTTAACCAGTACTATAGGTGCTGCCCACGGACTGCAACTCTCCTTGATGACTCCCTTCTCCAACATCTCGTTCAGCAGGGTCTTCATCTCCCGGTACATGGAGGGCGGCAGCGGCCGGTGCCTCTCTCGTATGGGCGCAGCGTCTCCGGTCGGTATCTGGTGCTGCACGGCATCCGTCTGTCCGAAGTCTTCATCATGGATGGCGAACACCTTCTTCCACCTGCATAACATCTCGTGCAGCTCCTTTTTCTGCGCCTCCGGCAGGTCATCACGCTCCGTCAACACCTCCATCTCTTCTGGCAGGGTCTTCGGTGGTCCATCATCCTCCACACTAATTACGGCCACTTCCACCTCTCCGTCGGTCCCCAGGGACAGGCTCAGGTCCCTGCCGCCTCGGACATCGGCTTCTTCTACTGGGTACAGCCTCCCCAGTTTCTGGTGGCGGTCCAGGACCAGACTATAGGCGTGTGGATTACATACTCGTATGGGAACGCGTCCGTGGCGCACCGTGACGAGGGCACGGGCCACTCCCAAATCCTTTCCATCTGGCAAGGCTTCCATCAAGGCCTCGTAGTCCGCTCCTTTTGGTCCTCTCCAAGCGCGGCCCCAGATCATCACTTCACTCTGCGCGGGGATTCGAATCCTCCGCCGGCCGACAGGCCATACGTAACCTATGGACCCATCTCCATTCGTCACTGCCTCCACCCTCCTACAGGTGGCGAATGCGTCCTTCCACAGCGTCCTTCCCTGCTGACATGAGGACACAGGCCTCCCAGGCCGTTTAAAGAGGGCATGCCATACAGCGTTCACGACATTCATCCCAATAATCAGTGGCTGCGTACAATGTTCATCTTTAACAATTACGACCCCTCTCCCTGGTATCTTCCTTCCTTCCAGTTCTAGGTCCAATATGGCATAGCCAGTATAAGGTAAGTCAAGACCGTTAGCGGCGCGTAATTTAAATACAAGGGGTTCGTTCCCCAATGTCAGGTGCGAGAATCTTTTCTCAAATAAGCTCTGCTGCATTAAAGTAACTTGTGACCCAGTATCCAGTAACCCCCTTAATTGGACTCCTCCCATGGTGATCCCAATTGTCGGACAATCTCCGATAAATACATCATTAGCCCTTGATCTGGCGAGTGTGCGCTGTACCCCTGTCCCCCGGACCTCGGCGACAGGGTGTGCTAGTTTAAATGGTTGGAGTCGGATTTACAAAACCGGGCAATGTGCCCGGACTGCCTACAGTTCCTACATATCGGCCTACCTCCCTCATCCCACTCGTTGCGTTGGTAAGGCGCCCGGCGTCGTTCAGGTGGGGGTGAAGCGCGGGTTCGTGGATCGGTGGTGTCGGGTCGAAGGAGCGGTCGAATCTCCTTCATCAGCTCCTGCGTAAACCCCTGCATTTGTGATTTGACGTCCGCCATAATCTCCTGTTTCAGTTTTTCTCTCCATTCAGGTTCCTGTGAGGTGTGTGGGATAGAGACAGGTTTAACAGCATGGCACAAGATGTCAGTAGCTCCTTCTCGTCTATGTTCGGTGTCTAGTAGGAAGGCCTCGTCTTTTAGAGCTGCGAAGTCTTCGGTGGGGTTTCGACGGGCATATATTCTCAAGGCTTGGCCCAGAGGGCCTTCAGACAGCCCCACAAGCAACTGCTCTCGCAGAATGGCATCGGAGGGAGCGGTGTCTGGGTCGAGCCGCCGCAGCCCGCAGAACAACTCCCTAAGCCTCAGAATATAAGCCTGCACATTTTCGCCTGCGCGCTGCGCACAGCCATAAAACAAGGCACGAGCTTGGGAAGCAGAGATGGATGATTTATATAGGTTATCTAGACATTTGAAAACTTTAGCCACTGTGTTTCGGTCTTCCCTGTCAATCACACTAATTTGTCGTTTAGCTTCTTCCGTAAGGGTTTGCACTACAAAAGCAACTTTTTTCTCTTCCGTCAATTCTTGAGTGCCCAATAATCCTTTAATCTGTTCTTTCCAATCTCTATATTTCTCCTCACCTTCTGTGCCCGAAAATTTGGGTAACCACGGGGCCCCTGGATACACTGGCATCATCATCATTACTTTTCCCAAAAACAAAAACAAAAAGCAGCAAAACAGCAAAATATCAGTACAATTTCTCTTAGGGATTTGTTTGTGTTGTTCTCTACCCAGTCCTGCCGCGCTACGCCAAATATGTGACGGTGGCCAGGCTGTCACATGTAACTTTGCCACTTCTTTTCAGAATGCTGACCTTTTCCAATAAGTAATTTATCATCCACATTTAAGCTCACAACAATAAAATATAGAGTGCACAATAAAGTGCGGGGTGCGTAATTATTGTGAGGATAATAATGGTGATTCTACTGCAAGACTACGCCACCCTTTTATTTAAGAGGTAGGGTCCTCTATAACAATGTCTTAGGCTATTCACAGGTTCAGTTTTGCCCAGGTAAGAACAACACTTTGCAACATCCCACAAGAGAATTGGACGGACACAGGTTTGTATAAAAAGGTAACGGATTTTATTAAGCTAAAACATTGGCATCTATAAGCCTTAAAACTGAAAAACATAAACACAATATAACACTACACTAAAACCCTCAACCTCCTAATGCGCCCACTAACTAACTAAAATACAGGAATACAGACAATCACAAAATACTTAAAACAAACAGGGCTTGTGCAAACTATAGCAAATAAATAATGAATTTAGCGTTAAAGTGCCAACTATTACTGAAGCAGTAAAGTGCCAAGTGCCAATTCAAATGCTATATCATATACTCATCACGGTTCAATGCAAAAGGTGGGAATGTCCTTATATGGGGTTTAACTGGAGCGGGGGTTTAGGCCAGGAATCACTGTCTCTTCTTGTCTTCGTGCGTATTGCCTGCAATCATAGAAACTAGAACCAGTTCATCTGTTCAGGTATATTTCACATATGAGGTTTAGGACCGTGGGTTTATAAAGGTAACGTTGCATAGAAGGACACTTACTCGCCCGCCAGACTGTACGTCTGGCTTTGAGGGTGTGAAGCGCGCAACGTTATCGCCACTGGACCTCTCCTCCGTTCCTTGGTTCGTCTGTCTGTCCTCCCCGTCTCTGCTGCTACTGCGCCGTCTGCTCACCGTCCGCTGCTGGTGGCTTGGTACGTGCCGCGATCACTGTATTCCCCACCTCCGCTCCGTGGTATGTCTGCTCCTCCTGTGCACAACCGTCCCTTCTGGCTGTCACTTCCACACTGCCCTGTATGCCTGTCTCTCTCCTGTTCGAATGGCCCGCGCCTACTTTTGTATTTGTGGCGGCCACACCCTACTCCGCCCTCATTTGCTCTGCCACCAGCGTGACCTGGGGACATTGGCCGTCTGGAGTCACAAGGTCAATGTCACGCAGCCTATAGGGGAGTCCAATGTCAAGTGGCTCGGGGACCGGGGGGAAATACATTGTCAACCATAAAACATGCAGTGCAGAAATACATTTAAGAGAATGATGTTTTTAAGTGCATAATACAGGTTTTTCATCATCAATAAAAAATGTTACAAAATGGTTTCACCCCCTGCTTTGACCCTGTCACATACAGTACACGTTGTGTATTATTATGTTACAGCATGCACTTGCGTGCGTAATTACGCACGTGGAAAAATCCGGCTTGATATAAATTCTAATAAATTCATGACTGATACCAAATGAAAATATAAACTTGACAGACCATATACACATTAAAATTATAAGAATTCAAGTACAATTGCCAGAGATCTGGTCTAATGAAATCTCAACTGTTCTGTCCGAATGCGCAAAATATGATATACAATTATTATGAGTGACCCCTTGGGCCAGAAAAAGTAACTAGATTTGTTGCTAGAAGCTTTTCACTAAATAAGTCGCTGGGGGGGTCTGGAAAGAAGTTAAATCTAAGTTGGCAACACTGTGCAGTGAGTGTGTCCAGTCCTACTACAACAGCACTACAAGGGACACTCCAATATAAACTAAAGTTGCAGTGGGGATATCATTAGGCTACATTAAAGGCAGCTGTGCATCATTGTTCAAATAAGCAACACATTTAACATAAGCCCAGATGATTCCAGCCAGGAGGAAAGAACTGGAGAGTAGGAGATAGGAGAGTGAGATAACAATGGGAGAGAGAGAAGGTATCAAATGCTTTTTCTTTTCTTTATTTTTTTGCGTCTTTGCGCAGCCTGCACCATCCCGCCCCACGATAATTGCCTCTGATCTCTTGACTCTCCCGCTCGCCCCGCGGTCCAACCCGCGGGCAACGGGTCAGCCCGCGCATCACTCGTGCTGAGGAACACCTCGGTATATGGCGCAGGGTGGATGGAGGTCCCAACTTCGCTGCTGACGGCCCCAACGGCGGTCTCACCCTTGGCCAAAGTCAAGTCGGAATGGTGGGTCGTTTGAAAACTATGGAAAGTACGTCCACGCTGACAGTTAGAATATGTCTAAATGATGACATGTCGAAATGGCGACATGTCGAATTGCCGACATGTCGGAAAGGCGCCATGTCGGAAAGCCGGACTGTCAGACAGTCATGGTGCCATGTCCCCCCGGTTTATCGGCGTGTTATTTTTTTTTTTTACATTGCCAACTCTCACATGTACATAAACGTTCAGATTTCAAATATAAAGTGCTTACCCCCGAGCCACGGATGTTACCTCACGATCCGGACCACGATAAGTACCCTTATCTCCCGTAATGTTAAATAAAAAGCATTTTAATCCGATCGCCGGCCATTTTCTCCAAATTGTCTCCGATACTTTCAACCATGCGACACTAATGGTTGGGAGGTGTATTGCACTCTGATACATTACAAAAAAAAGAAAAAGAAAAAAGAAAATGGCCGGCGATGGGATTAAAATGCTTTTTATAGAACAATACAGGAGATACGGGTACTTATCTTAGTCCGGATCGCCTTGTAACATCCGTGGCTCGGGGGTAAGCACTTTATATTTAAAATCTGAACGGTTATGTACATGTGAGAGTTGAACACGCCGATAAACCTGGGGTACATGGCACCATGTCATGTGAACCTGGCTAGTCTCAACCCAACTTTCCAAGTTTGAATTCTATAGGTAGATTTTTTTCTGTTTTCCTATTCCGTAATATTGCTATTAATGTATCATGCTGCAACTAAATAATATAAATATAACACACATTTTGGATGAAAAAACGCATGTCTAAATGAGAAGAAGAGAATCACGTAGGCCTATATCTGCCCGTCCGTCCGTCCGTCCACAGACAGACAGACAGACAGACAGACAGACAGACAGACAGACAGACAGACAGACAGACAGACAGACAGACAGACAGACAGACATACATAGATCTGTCTGTCTTCTTTTTGACGTAACCATGGTAAATATACAGCTTGCATAATGTTAATAGCCTAATATAATAATATAGCCGACAGTATAATATATTTATATTATCTATCTATCTATCTATCTATCTATCTATCTATCTATCTATCTATCTATCTATCTATCTATCTATCTATCTATCTATCTATCTATCTGTCTGTCTGTCTGTCTGTCTGTCTGTCTGTCTGTCTGTCTGTCTGTCTATCAATCTATCTATCTATCTATCTATATGTCCATCTGTCTAACATTGATGTAGCCATAGTCAGTGGCGTTCCCAGAAATTACATTTCTGGGAACGTACTCGGGGAAAATGTCGGGGGGAAATCTCGGGGGAAACAAGTTAACAACAACACTACACTGACTACAAAACTGAAAAACGTTAATAAAAACAAATATGCAAGTATAATCAATCAATCAATTATTCAGCGGTGGTCTCTTCATGTTGTAGCCTAGTGTAATGGCTCAAGCTGCTCTCAGAGCCCCTTTTATGCCAGGTGAGTACAGGTGATGGCCCAGACCCCCACACCTGGCACTCCTGGCACCCCATGAAGATAAAGGAAAACATTTGCATCACTATAGGCGACGTCGCTCTGCCGCGTGAATGGACGAGGAGGTCCGACGGCCACTATTGTCTTTGGATTTTTTTCACTGCCTGTTTTTCAGTCTTTTACTTTATTTTCTAGGGGAGGCTAGATTTTAGTTGGGCAGGCGGCCGCCTGCCCTGCCTCTATGGTGGGTACGCCACTGGCCATAGTAATGTTATAATCATGTAGCCTACGGTATAATAAAATTATATTTAATTATATATATATATATATATATATATATATATATATACACACACACACAAACACACACTTTTATTTTTAAGTCCTAAATCTACTTCCGCTTCTGGTCTAGTCTTTACAGTATCTTTGATATTAAGATCGAGAAATGAAAGAATGAAAAAGCAAAACCCTGTTTTCTTACGTTTCATTTTTTATTTTTTATTGAAGAATGAAAAATGAAAGACGGGAGCGAAACGAACGTAACTTGTGTTAAAATGAAGAATGAAAAATGAAACACGGGAGCGAACGGGAGCGAAAGAACCGACACGACCCTAAATGAAAAATGAAAAATGAAAAACGAGCGCAACGGGCGGTTTTCTGTTTGTGGTTTTCAAAAGAAAATCCAACTGCCAGAAAGTACACGGACCTATATTGATTGCTTTCCTTGTTCTTGACAGGTGTTTTTTGACATTTTTTGAGTCCAGCTCCCAAGGTCAGCATTTTACAAGACAGAAAGTACAGACAAGACAGAGAAAACATACAGTACATCCTACAATCCTACATATATCCTACCATATTCTTTAAAAGGCAAATATCAAATATCATAAATAAGTACATCATAGTCTAAAAGAAAAGTGCTTTCATGACATGAATGCAGCTCAAAGTGCTTTACAGAGCAAATAAATAAATAAATAAAGCAGAAGTGCTTTACAGAAAAAGCAATACTAATATAACAATACAGCAAAAAAGAAGAGCAAGAACATCTAAAATCATTTAAAATAATTGCATTAAAATAATGGCAAAAAATAAGTCAGTATAGGTGGGCTATGTAACTTGATGAACCTTAAGGATTGGGGGTTTATGATTAAATTCACCTGGCCGCTGAATCCCCTTTCGCACTCTGTTTGGGCTTATGCCCCGGGGTCCCCACAGAATGCCCCGGGGTCCCCACAGGATATGCGTCTATGGTGTGAACTGTCAAGCTCTGCGGTGTACATGAAGGTGTGAATGGTGGGGTCCAGCTTTGGCACCCAGCTACGAGGGACCAGGAACGTAGCCAGATTAAACAGATCCACAAACACCTTGTAGCGATCACTGGAATGGAAGAACAAAAACAGTCAATTTATGATGAAATAATCAGCATTGGTAGAAATTTAGATCAGCATTTAGATTCAGTAGAACATAAAATAAATACAAAAGTCATCCAATTTTGCCCATGATTATTTTCTTAAAAGTTTGCTCTAAAGACTGGATCCTCATTATAGAAGAGATGCCATGTAGACACCCTTTTCAAATGTGCTGTACAACTGTGTCTGAATTGACCATTCAACAGCTTCAACTGTGGTGATGATGATGATGATGATGATGATGATGATGATGATGATGATGATGATGATATTTACCCAAGGGTAGTCCTGAGGTAGTGGTACCCAGATGAGCCCCCTGTGCCAGCTTTGCTGCCGATCATGCGATGCACCATGCACACATGATTGTCTAAAACACAAGAAACATTACAAAACATTACAAACAACTTAGAATCAGTTTTCGGGGTTGATCTTTTCCTCTACAATAGCCAGGGAATCATTCCAGGATCATTAGAATGTATTGCACATTTGCAATGTATACTGTAGCTTAATTTATAATCCATAGCACAAAGCTGATGATCTTGAAGATTAGTTCTAGTTGGAAAGTGATACCATTGTGCGATGGAAAATGTAACTGAGTTTCAGAGTGTTTGAAGAATTCTGTCTGCAACACATCATAGCTGTTATTCGCTGTTATTCATTTTACTCATATCAGGAATATTTGAATATCTGACATGTTTTCCTTGTTGTTTTTTTCTACCTCTATTCTTTTTCCCTTTCCTGAAAACTACAAATGATGGGAACAAAACAAATTTCACCCACTTATTTTACACCTGTAAACCGATAATAAAGTTGAAGTTGAGTTGAAGTTTATAAAACATGTTATTGACTAACAATGTGAAAGCTCATTTGCGCAAGTTCTTGAAATCAACAAAATAAAATGATCTCATGTTCCAGGTGAAGAAACAAATCTAGATGTGGTATATGGGTTGTACATACTGTATGCAGTGGTGGAAAAAGTACTCAAATGTTTGAGTTAAGTAAAAGTATCAATACTGCAATGTAGAAGTACTCTGTTACAAGTTAAAGTCCGGAATTAAAAATGTACTTGAGTAAAAGTACAAAAGTATTGATATCAAAATGTACTTAAAGTACCAAAAGTCAAAATACTAAAATGTTTGAAAATATCAGATCTACAATCTCACAACGTGTCGCATCGCGACGCATTGTGAGCTTGTAGATCGGCTATTTTCAAAGTATTGGAAATTAGAAATACTCAAGTAAAGAAAAAAGATCTAAAAATTGTACTTAAGTACAGTACTTAAGTACATGTACTTTGTTACTTTCCACCACTGCCAACCACTGCTGCTGTCTAGCATAAAATGGATTGTACATAGTGTACGTGTGTATGTGCAGTCTTGTCCACTAGTTGGTACAGTATAAGCAGCTTGCGATGAGGATTGAGTGTGTGTGTGTGTGTGTGTGTGTGTGTGTGTGTGTGTGTGTGTGTGTGTGTGTGTGTGTGTGTGTGTGTGTGTGTGTGTGTGTGTGTGTGTGTGTGTGTGTGTGGGCGCGCAGGTTGCTGCTGAATAAACATGCATTTTGAGTAAATGTCATCTGACTACAGTACAGAAGGTGAGAAAGTTTTGGTATGAACCCCTCATACCTGTAGAAATAGATCATCAGAGCTCCTTGGAGAGCTTTGTATGACAGACGCCTGTCACCTGCACACACAGGAAATGAATAGTTCATGTGAAATCACTTGCTATTACGAACTTATATTGTTCTATGTACTATGGCATGGCATCAACAAGAATTACAACTGTAGTATATAGTGGTGTCAAAGAAAAAAAAGCATTATTGTTAAAAGGGAAGTCACAGAAAAAAGTATTTATATATTTAAACTGACTCCGGACTCTCGCACCTTTACTCAGGAGATGTTCATGCCGTGTTTCGTCAAAGAGCTGCAATGTAGAAGTACTCTGTTACATGTAAAAGTCCAGAATTCAAAATGTACTTATTACAAAAGTATTGGTATCAAAATGTACATAAAGTACCAAAAGTTAAAGTACACAAATGTTTGAAAATAGCAGATCTACAAGCTCACAATGCGTTGCGACGCGTTGTGAGCTTGTATAGGCCTATCGGCTATTTTCAAATAGCCTGTGTTTAAAATGGGGCTAAAGTGGTTAATGTTATAATATTTTTATATTTATAATAATGCAAATAATTGTAATAATTTATATCTGCAAAGTAACTAGTAACTAAAGTTTTCAAATAATTGTAGTGGAGTAAAAGTACAATATTTGCCTCCGAGATGTAGTGGAGTAGAAGTAAAAGTATAGACAACTGGAAATACTCCAGTGAAGCAAAAGTACCGCAACATTGTACTTAAGTACAGTAATTGAGTAAATGTACTTAGTTACTGTACACCACTGCAAACTACATATGAAGGGAGAAGAAAGTCAACTTATCTCGAGTTTCTCCTTCTCTTGTTGCAAGCCAGACATAATGTTGACTTCCAGTTTCTGCCAGAAGTTGAAGCCATCTTCCTCAAGGCCAGGAGTTCTCTCCAGCCACTCCTAACAACAACAACAATAACAACAACCAGGCTTTACTCAATCTACAAGGTAGCCTACATGGTGGTCTTCAGTGGTGTAAAGTATCTAAGTACAGTTACTCAAGTACTGTACTTGAGTACAATTTTGAGGTACTTTTACTTTACTGGAGTATTTCCAATTTTCAGTACTCTTAGTTCTACTCCACTACACCTCAGAGGCAAATATTATAATTTTACTCCACTACAATTATTTGAAATTATTTTTAGTAACTAGTTACTTTGCCGATATAAATCATAAAACATACATTAACCACTTTAGCCCTATTTTATACCTAGGCTATTTGAAAATAGCCGATCTACAAGCTCACAACACGTCGCGATGCAACACGTTGTGAGCTTGTAGATCTGCTATTTTCAAACATTTTAGTACTTTTACTTTTGATACTTTAAGTACATTTTGATACCAACACTTTTGTACTTTTACTCAAGTACATTTTAAATGTCTGACTTTTACTTGTAAGGGCGCGCTCCCACCGCACTTTTATTTTACCTCTGGGGCGGAATCTGCCAATGCTTTGTCAATGCAAATGTGTGGATTCTTGGATATAGACCATGAATCCACATCCGCATATTATTCCTACAGAATGTGTTTTAATAATTATATTTTTATATAATGCATATGATGTATATAAAAGTACAGTGTGTGAGGTTCTGTACTTATGTGTGGCTAGGTAAATCAGTTTCACATCTGAATTCCTGTACATTTGTTTGGCAAATAAGGTATTTCTGACATGTGTACTGGACAGTCCTATCCAGAGTATCTTATAAAAAGCTTATATTCATCATTCACAAACTGTTTACCAAAATAGAAAGCAGAATTAAAACCAGTGGTGGAAAAAGTACTCGCATGTTTCAATGCGAGTATCAATACTGCAAAGTAGAAATACTCTGTTACAAGTAAAAGGCCTGTGTTCAAAATTTTACTTGAGTAAAAATACGAAAGTATTGGCATCAAAATATACTTTAAGTACCAAAAGTAAATGCACTAAAATGTTTGAAAATAGCCGATCTACAAGCACACAACGCGTCTGCTTGTAGATCGGCTATTTTCAAATAGCCTAGGTATAAAATGGGGTTAAAGTGGTTAATGTATGTTCTATAATATCGTAATTTATATCTGAAAAGTAACTAGTAACTAAAGTTGTCAAATAATTGTAGAGGAATAAAAGCACTATATTTGCCTCTGAGATGTAGTGGAGTAGAAGTAAAAGTATTGACAATTGGAAATACTCCAGTAAAGTAAAAGTTCCTCAAAATTGTACTTAAGTTAAGTAAGCACAGTACATGAGTAAATGTACTTAGTTGCTTTACACCACTGGAAATGACAGTGAAATGCATTCATATGAGCTACTGTACCTCTACGAGTTTCAGTAGAGGAGGTTCCTGCTCTGTGGCCGATAGAATCTCGCTGTCGTGACCTTTGAAGGTGTCTTTGTAATTTTGTTTGTTGTACAGTCGTAGCCAGCTGAGAACCTCACCTTAGGTACCTAAGAAATCAGTACCCGGGGGGTACTGATATGAAACCACACCCCTCTGTGGGTGTGGTTTTGCCTTGGAGGGTGGAGTTTAGCATTATTTTTTCCCCACTGTGAAATACAGTAGCTGGACAGTAGGTGGCAGGGCCGAGCAACTATTGGTTTGGTTGGTTTACCTACTAGTCTACTTGGTGGGGAATTCAAATATCCCTTTAACTATATTCTACAGTTTAACCCAGTGATTCTCAACCTTTTTCATTTCAATTTCATTACTCATATCTATTGCTTTATTTAGGCATTTTGTATCACAATATTTTTCTTTTCTTTTAATAATAATAATAATAATAATGGTTAGTGTGTTCTGTAATCAGTGTTGGGCTATATTACTTAGGAGAGTAATATGTTACTTATTACTTATTACTCCTTTGAAAAGTAATTATTATTATTACTTGGAATCAAGGGTAATATATTACTTTATATTACTTTCCCCACGCCCCCCGCAAAAGAAAAGACGTGTGCAGTTTCTAGCCTTTTAGAACTGAATCCAATTTAATGGAACAATAGAACATTGGTTCTCAAAGTGGGGTCTGGGGACCCCCAGGGGTACCTGAGGGGGTTCCAGGGGTCCCCAGCTAAATGGAGGATAGTTAGGAACCAAATGGACCCTTGTGGGTCTGTAACTCTGAGAGTGTACAAATGGAACCAAAGTGTACAAATGGAACCAAATGGACCCTAACGGGTCCATTTGGTTCCATTTGTACACTCTCAGAGTTAAATTAACATTGATTTTACAATATAAATCGGGGTCCCAGGGATAGAAATGCCATTAAATGGGTGTCGCCTAATGCAGTGGTTCTCAAACTTTTTCAGGTCAAGTACCCCTAAATGAATGCGGATTTGGTCGCGGACCCCCATCAGAAAAGAGTTCCAGATGTGGTGATAAAAATGTAAAAAATATTCAAACATTTTCAAAGAATATCAAGATTTTTGGAAAATAGCTGATGTATATATAGGGCCCTGGGGGTCCCCGGACCCCACTTTGGGAACCCCTGCATTAAACCACGGACCACCATAACTCTGAGAGTGTACAAATGGAACCAAATGGACCGTAAGGGTCCATTTGGTTCCATTTGTACACTTCCATTTGTACACTCTCAAGTTACAGCAACATAAGGGTCCATTTGGTTACTAACTATCCATTTGGTTCCATTTGTACACTTCCATTTGTACACTCGAACATTTATCTGGGTACCCCCTGGAACCCACTCAAGGACCCCTGGGGGTCCCCGGACCCCACTTTGAGAACCATGGGCCTAATGCATGTAAACTGGGGGTCCTCTTGAAATTGAAATGGTTAAATTCACTGGTAGCTGGCAGTGGAACATCTTCTGTTTGGCTGTGAGGGGGGTGTCGTAGCCAAACAGGTTATGTTAATTATAGTAGCACCATCTCTCTTAGCCCCATTTAGTACCTCTCCCTCCGCTATGTAGCTCCGAGATGAGGTCCTACGTGGAGCTGTGCCGTATGGTTGAAAAATGTCCGCACATTTTCCACTTTACATGTTTCTTACCCCTTTCTGCACATCGTATCCAAAAAGTAAAGGTATTCTGAAATGATCACAGATGTTTGACATTTTAACTCACCATAAAATCCACCAACGAGTTGAAAAAAGTGTTTAAATCGCTTCTCTCCTCAGCCGGTTCAATAATATTATGCATTAGAAGATGCAATTCAACATTTGACCAGTAGGGCAATCAGTAATGTTATCTCTATGGGCGCAACTCTTGCGCAATGTCTTAAAAACATGTAACCGGCGGAGGAGAGAGGCGAATAAAGTGCTTTTTTTCAACTCGTTGGATAGATTTTATGGTGAGTTAAAATTTCAAACATCTGTGAGCATTTCAGAAAACCTTTAGTTTTTGGATACGATGTGCAGAAAGAGGTAAGAAACATGTAAAGTGGAAAATGTGCGGACATTTTTCAACCATACGGCAGAGATAAACATGGAACCTCATCTCTCTCTTTGTGTGTGTGTGTGTGTGTGTGTGTGTGTGTGTGTGTGTGTGTGTGTGTGTGTGTGTGTGTGTGTGTGTGTGTGTTAGTGGCCAATCTACTGTACCTGGTCTATTCATCACAATTCTGCCAACTTGTGAAATGCACGCCCAACACACATTACACCTTAATGCAAATGTATGCCTTTAGTCTTCATGGGGTGGCAGGAGTGCCAGGGGTGGGGGTCTGGGCCATCATCACCTTTAGCCTACTCATCTGGCATAAAAGGGTGTAGTGTTTCCCCGAGTGGGGGGGGGGGGGGGGCTGGGGCGAAAAAAAAATCTTGCCTGCCTTAAATGTAACTCCTGGGAACGCCACTGCATTAATGTTGATGCAATGAATGTGTGTGTCTGTCTGTCTGTCTGTCTGTCTGTCTGTCTGTCTGTCTGTGTCTCTCTCTCTCTCTCTCTCTCTGCTATAACAAGCAAATAATAAAGTGAAAATCCCCCCTCTCTCTCTCTGCCTTCTTGTCTTTCTCCTTGAAATTAAAATGGTTGAGAATCGCTGCTAGAGCCGTAAAAAATCTTCTCTTATGGGGGTCCCTGGCATATCTTTTGAAATGGGGGTCCGCGGGCTAATAAGTGTCAATTTGGGGGTCCTTGACATGAAAAAGTTTGAGAACCACTGATCTAGGAACCCAACCTCAACACACTTTACACATTAATGTCAGACAATCCTTGTCTATACAGTGTGCACCACGGCACGCGCCCGCTCTTTTGTTAAGCAAATCAAACAAAGTTAATGAGCGATCGTTAACACTTGTGTGTCTGTTAATGACCTGTTCTATTCATCACAATTCAATTCTGCAAATTGCCCAAGCCGTGTTCTATTGTTATTGAAGAGTGTAGATATCCTGTCTTTTGTGTCCATGATAATATTATGTCAGGTTAGGGGGTTTTCTGTTTTTCTGTTTTGGCCATTTAAATGCCTTGATGTAATTTCTCATGTTATTTTAACACGCTTAAAAAACATGTCTCGCTGGAAAAGAGACAATGAGAGATACTGTATTGATGTTGATTTATTTGTAAACGTAAGGTACAGTATATCATGTCACATTGAAAGAAAAATCATAAAAAAATCATTAAACAATCATTAAATGAAGAAATAGAACTGTTCCATGACCTAAAATGTAGGCTACATGCCACTTGGCTTCCCGTTGCGTCTAATGACCTCGGGCAAAACAGTGTACAGGTGGTCTATATATTTGTTGCACTGAACACGGGGCAGTTTCGTGAACCAGAACTCCAATATTGCTAATCTCAGACCCTCACGACAGTCTGGCTTGGCTTCACAGCGTACGAAATTCTTCATTTGATGCCAGACATTCTCGATGGGATTCATATCAGGAGACCTAATGATGAAAAGCAACGTTAGAATGAAGCAGTACTTCAAGAATAAAACATTACAAAAAAACATATTTAAGAGTTTATAAATATTTAGATATTGCAGATATTACTCATTAATAAATAATACTCACTCGGCTGGAGTTTTGACCCAATTCACGCCATGCTGCTCAATGAAGGCTTTTGCTGCTGCATGCTTCGGATCGTTATCTATAGATTCAACGAAATAAGAGCGTGTTAAGCATTGACAACATTAAAGAACAGTCAAAGAACAACATTAGCAGTATGCCTACCTTGAAAAAATCGATGCGTTGGCTGGAGCCACTTGTCTCTGATATATGGAACAACCGCGTCTTTAATTATGGATTGTTCAAAAAAGATCCTATCCATAATTCCTGAAAGTACATAATTCATTACATTATTCATCAGAATGAAGGGCACTGGTAAATACATGTTAATTCATACTCATTAATCCATTCAATTATGTTATCACATACCATCGAAAATAACTATCGGTCCAGCTCCCTGTCTGCTAATAGCCCCCCAACAGTGCAACTTGACTGGATGTTTCACGACCTGCTTCAGCGATTCATGATCTTTTTTGCGGTAACAATAACGGGCATTCCTTTCCAATGCGATTGTGCTTTCATCTGGAAGGAAGGCAAGACAAGGCAAGTCATTGACACATTTAGACATAGCAAACAAAGGAAAATGAAAAATAATGAAAACCAACACACCACCACATCCAGTGATTCCTCCACGGCAGGTGACAACACCAAATGCTGGACCACCAACGAGCCAGTCCGGGCCCGGGGCACAGACAAAACGTTTTGCTAAAACAAAGGGGGTGAGTGTCTTTAGTAATTAATTAGAATGTGTGACTGATTTAATCTACCGAGACGCAATATATTAAAATAAGCTTTTGTGGCATATTCAATAACGTTTTTCTATCCATGTTTCAGGTGGCAGCACCAAGCCAGTCCGCATCCCAGGCAACACTGAAAAGAAAGGCAACTCAGAAAAGAAAGACGCCACCAGCTGCAATAGCATCAACCAGCGAGGCCACACCGGGGCCACAGCCAAAAAGACGACCGGTGATGAAAAAAGCGGTGAGTTTAATTACTATACTATTACTATACTATAATATTATTACAATTGGGCGTAGCCTATATTGACATTATAACCCAAAGACATTGTTATTCCTTGTAGCCTATTGAGAGAGACCGAGGCATTGGCATAGGCTATTCTATTATACTGTCTGTACCATTTAAATCTATTTATCCATTTTGTATGTATTTATTCTTTTAAATCTCATGGCTTTTTCGCATTTCTCATTTACAGGCTGCTGTGCTAACAAGTGCTTTTCCCGATGGTACCAATTCCCCTTACACACCAGATGGCCTCCTCAGCTCCCTGTTATCACAAGCACAAGACAAGATATCGCAGCACGCATGCAAGACTCGAGAGTTAAAGGAGAGTCATCAAGCCGAGATCTTAAAGTTACAACAAGATCACCAAGCCGAGGTCAAGGACTTAACGACAGACTTGGCTGAAGCTAGGCAAGGCATTGTGAAAGCAGGACAAGACCGCAACAAGGCAAACGAAAGAGCTGCATATGAACACACACAGAGAGAGAAAGATTTTAGGGAGAGAGAGAAAGTGTTGAGCCTGAGAGAGTCTGATATTACTTCAGCGCCTTCACCAACGCATGCCAGCAACACCATTGAATACTGGAAGATCACATGTTTGGAGTTGCAAATGGAGAAAAGGCTCAGTGACAGAGAGAAACAGGCGCAGGAGAGAGAGAGACAGGTGCAGGAGAAAGAGAGACAGGTTCAGGAGAAAGAGAGACAGGCAGCGCAGAGAGAGACAGCAGTCGAGGACAGAGAGAGAGCAGTAGGCCAGAAAGAGAGAGAGATCGAGCAGAGAAATGTTGTAGTTGCAACCGCAGCAGTGTTTCCAAAACAACTGGCAGACATACAGCTGAATGCGATATCACACCATCAACATGCTGAGATCAGTCGCTTACTGCAGCTTGACGGTAATCGTCCTGAACGCTATGCAACACTGTTGTTTAGTTATGCTACCCCTTTACACATGTATCATGCATGGGTGAAAAGAGTCAACTGGAATGGTACCGGGAAAAAATCCAGACTACCACAGAACCTGAAAGCCTTCATTTTAAACTCTTGCAAGGAAAGGTACTATTCTGGCGTTGACGAGATACCTGCTGACCGTAAGCAAGTCATTGTAAACCACGTTAACGATAATCTCCGTAAGGGAAGAGAGTGGAGTGACCGACAGTGATTGATTAGTGTTTTACTGATTTAACATGTGTTTCACATGTGAGCATGTAGATCGGCTATTTTTAAAATTTTAGGCCATAAAACTGATTGAATACTTTATTAACAGTTTCCTTTCTATGTAAATAATAATGTACCATTACAACTTTTTTAATTGCATTTGAAGACAGTGTGCTTTTTTTTTGTGTGTGACATGTGTACTGTCTGTACCTTACATTTACAAATAAATCTGCTTATAAAAACAAGCTTGATACATGTTTCTTTTTTTTCTTGTTTTAAACATTCATTGCAATTCATTGCAATTCACTTTATTAACAGTTTGCCAAAAAAGCACAGTTCTATACAAAGGGATGCTCATGAGAACGAAATCTTTTTAAACATTTACAGTTCTATTTCTTCATTTAATGATTGTTTAATGATTTTTTGATGATTTTTCTTTCAATGTGACATGATATACTGTACCTTACGTTTACAAATAAATCAACATCAATACAGTATCTCTCATTGTCTCTTTTCCAGCGAGACATGTTTTTTAAGCGTGTTAAAATAACATGAGAAATTACATCAAGGCATTTAAATGGCCAAAACAGAAAAACAGAAAACCCCCTAACCTGACATAATATTATCATGGACACAAAAGACAGGATATCTACACTCTTCAATAACAATAGAACACGGCTTGGGCAATTTGCAGAATTGAATTGTGATGAATAGAACAGGTCATTAACAGACACACAAGTGTTAACGATCGCTCATTAACTTTGTTTGATTTGCTTAACAAAAGAGCGGGCGCGTGCCGTGGTGCACACTGTATAGACAAGGATTGTCTGACATTAATGTGTAAAGTGTGTTGAGGTTGGGTTCCTAGATCAGTGGTTCTCAAACTTTTTCATGTCAAGGACCCCCAAATTGACACTTATTAGCCCGCGGACCCCCATTTCAAAAGATATGCCAGGGACCCCCATAAGAGAAGATTTTTTACGGCTCTAGCAGCGATTCTCAACCATTTTAATTTCAAGGAGAAAGACAAGAAGGCAGAGAGAGAGAGGGGGGATTTTCACTTTATTATTTGCTTGTTAGCAGAGAGACAGACAGACAGACAGACAGACGCGTGTGCACACACACACACACACATACACACACACACACACACACACACACACACACACACACACACACACACACACACACACACACACACACACACACACACACACACACGAAGAGAGAGATGAGGTTCCATGTTTATCTCTGCCGTATGGTTGAAAAATGCACACTGTATAGACAAGGATTGTCTGACATTAATGTATAAAGTGTGTTGAGGTTGGTGTTGGGTTCCTAGATCACAGTAACCACTTTATTATTCGCTATTAGGAGAGAGAGAGAGAGAGAGAGAGAGAGAGAGAGAGAGAGGGGGGGGGGGCGAGAGAGCGAGAGAGCGAGAGAGCGAGAGAGCGAGAGAGAGTCAGATTGGAAAGAAAAAACAGCACACAGCCAGAGATGCTCATAGGCCTGCATGCGTTCTGCGTCGCTGACGCCGCGGGGTCCCTGGGACGCACTAGTTATTACCGGCAGAGAGAGAGAGGGGGGATTTTTCACAGACAGACAGACAGACAGACATGACGATCGCTCATTAACTTCAAATACATTTGAAAAGTTGTGAAAAAAAAAGAAAACCACATTAAAAACATAGCATTTTCGGGATATACGAGCTCACAACACGCCACTTCGTGTCATGATGCAAGCAAAAGCAAAAAAAAAAAGCAAGATTATAATCTTTGTCATATGCTGGGATCGAACGCCGACCTATAGTTCGATAGTCCACGGCCTGGACCGTCAGGCCATTGAAACCTTGGTTTGGGAAGGTGAAATATCTGATAATTAAACCTACCCAACATAGCTGTAGTATATATATTTATATGTACATATATATATATACATACATATATATACATACATATATATACATACATACATATACATACATACATATATATATATATATATATATATATATATATACTGTGCTTAAGTACAATTTTGAGGTTGTACTATAACTTTGTAGATTTAGATTACAATTACAAAACACACTAACCACTCCAGTCCTATATATATTTCAGCTGATCGAAACTAGCCGATCTACAAGCATACAGTGAGTTTGTAGATAGACTATTTTCAAAGGATTTTTTGTACATTTCGAACGTGTGAAATGGGACTTTTCCAAAAAATGCTATTTTTTGTTGTGTAGGAAAGTAACTAAGTACATTTACGCATTTACTTGTAGAGCTTGTAGATCTGCTATTTTCAAAAGATTTTCTACTTTAAGTACATTTTAATACCAATACTTTTGTACTTTAACTCAAGTATAGTTTTATTTCGTCTCCTGTTAGATGTTTTTTTCAGGCCAATTTTGAAACAAACCAGTGTTCAATTTTGAAAGAAACCATCCTTTAATGGATGCTATTTTCAAAAGATTTTCTACTTTAAGTACATTTTAATACCAATACTTTTGTACTTTAACTCAAGTATAGTTTTATTTCCTGACTTTTACTTGTAACAGAGTATTTCTACTTTGCAAAAGCAGCAGAAACAGTCTATAGCTATGTTGCTCACTGTGAATGCGCCACCCTGTGGCAGAATGGCCACACTACACACTGAAATAAGATATAATACATTTAGGGGGCGTGTCTGAGAATCTGGGGGAGTGGCCGACAGAGGTACCCAAGGGACAAATCAGTACCTATGAGTACTGATTTGAAAATCGTGAGGTTCTCAGCTGGCTACGACTGTAGTTAAAGGACAACTTTGGTTTTTTACAACCAATGTTTATGTTTTAGATTGTAATTAAAGTAAATAAAAGATGAGTGTTAAAATTTTTTAATTTACTGCTTTCTATAGTTTTAGCAATTTTCACAATCTTTTTTACAGTGTTTTCACAGTGGGCGGGGGCATTCTGTCCGGTGGCTAAATATGTATTTTTTTAACACATTAACCCGGCGTTTTCTTTATTATTATTTACAGTAGCTCTTCTAGCCCCCAATAACTCACATCTGGCCATCTCAGACAGCCGGACCTTTTTTATTGTGTAAAAAAGGCATATTTAGCCACCGGACAGAATGCCCCCGCCCACTGTAAAAAATATCGCAAAAAATGCTAAAACTATAGAAAGCAGTAAATGAAAAAAAAATTACACTCATCGTTTATTTACTTTAATTACAAGCTAAAATATAAACCTTGGTTGTAAAAAACCAAAGTTGTCCTTTAACTCTCCGCTTGTCTGGGACTCCCATCTTCTTTTCCAGGAGGCGAAACTGAAGACTCTGGAAGCCAGAGGCAGGGGCTAGGTACTGCCTGAACACAAGATGTACGTACATTTACAATTAACATATGCTCTTGTCCAGAGTGTCAAAGTGCAAGATTGGAGTTAACGGTATGAACCCTGCCTTGGTCAACCAGTGGTGGAAAGTAATTAAGTACATTTACTCAAGTGCTGTGCTTGAATACAATTTTGAGGTGTTTTTAGTTTACTGGAGTATTTCCAGTTTTCAGTACTTTTACTTCTACTCCATTACTCTCAGAGGCAAATATTGTATTTTTACTCCACTACAATTATTTGAAAAATGTAGTTACTAGTTACTTTTCAGATATAAATGATTCTATTATAAAACATACATTAACTCATTTAGCCCTATTTTATACGTAGGCTATTTGAAAATAGCCAATCTACAAGCTCACAACGCGTCGCGATGCGACGCGTTGTGAGCTTGTAGATCGGCTATTTTCTAACATTTTAGTACTTTTACTTTTGGTACTTCGAGCAGAAAGTGGATAATGTGGTTAAAGCTGCGGTGTGTGCCGATGAGTTCATTTTGACACACCGATCTGTGTTTTCTGCTCCCTCTGCACGCCGCAATCCTATGGGCGGCAGAGTGGGGGGGAATCAAAAGTTTTCTGTGTCAAAAAGCCCGCCTCGTTCTGGTTTTAATGTTGTCTCTGGTTCGGAGACTCGTGATTGTTTCTATTGTCATGAAAAGGGTCACCTCATTTCGGCATGTCCCACTCTACAACGAAAAGAAACTCAGGGTCCAAAAAAATCAAAAGCAGTTGGGTTCATTCAGTCCATTCCTCCTCCACTTTCCTCTGACACAGGGGCGCCTGTATCAGACGAAATGGAGGAATGTTTTGGACCCTTCCTTCTGAAAGGTTCAGTGTCCCTGTCAGGTCAGGATATAGATCAGGTACCGATCACAATCCTACGTGATACGGGAGCGTCACAATCTCTCATTTTATATGATGTGTTGCCTTTCTCGAATAAGTCCTTTTGTGGATCTGATGCTCTATTGTTGGGGGTGGAGATGAATTCATTACGCGCTCCGTTGCACTCTGTGTTTTTGCGTTCGCCCCTGGTCTCCGGTTTTGTGCAGGTGGGTACTCGCGCTCAGTTACCAGTCGGCGGCGTTTCGTTAATTCTCGGCAATGACTTGGCAGGGGAGAAAGTTTTCCCAACGCCGGAAATTGTCGAGAATCCTGTGATCGATTTGGATCAGTCTATGGGCACCTCGGTATTGTTCCCTGCCTGCGCTGTGACCCGTGCACAGGCAAGGAAGGGCTGTGATGAGAACATTAGTTTGAAGGACACTTTTATGTGTTCTGAGCAACCAGTGAATCTTCCTGCCGCCATGGTTAAGCAGAAGATGGTTGATGTGATGCCAATAAAGACTGAATTTGTGTTTGATGTCGATAAAGACGCGTTTGTTTCGGCACAGCAAAATGACCCATCCCTCGCTGTTTGCTGGGGGGCCGCTCATGCGCAGAGTGCGTACAGTGTAGTGGATGGCATTTTGTTGCGCACTTGGTTCCCGCCCGGCGCTGGCAACCTCGGGTGGAACTCCGTTCAGCAGGTTGTTGTACCTGAACCTTTTCGTTATCAAGTCCTTAGTCTCGCACATGACAATTTGGCTGGTCATTTAGGTATTCGTAAAACGTATCACCGCATTTTGCGTTATTTTTATTGGCCAGGGCTTAAATCTATTCTATTATTACCTATTCCGGTGATGGGAGAGCCCTTCGAACATATCATTATTGACTGTGTTGGCCCACTTCCCAAAACGAAGTCAGGTCATCAGTATTTGTTGACTTTAATGTGTGCTGCCACTCGGTATCCTGAGGCGATTCCATTGCGCACATTAAAGGCCAAAACTGTAATAAAAGCTCTGGTTAATTTTTTCTCTATTTTTGGTTTACCCAAGTCCATCCAATCGGACAGGGGAACAAATTTCACTTCTAAAGTTTTCGCGCAGGTTGTCGCGTCCTTGTCGATTAAACACATACAGTCTAGTGCTTATCATCCTGAATCTCAGGGCGCTCTTGAGCGGTTCCATCAAACGCTCAAGTCTATGATGAAAAAGTACTGTTCTGAGACGGGCAAGTCATGGGATGAGGGGTTACCTTTTCTGCTCATGGCCGTGCGGGAAAGTGTACAAGAGTCACTTGGTTTTAGCCCTTCTGAGCTGGTGTTCGGGCACAGTGTGCGTGGTCCTCTCCGGGTGCTCCGTGATCGTTTGCTATTGAAATCCACTGTTCCATCTTCAAATGTGTTGGATTATGTAGCTAAATTCAGTGACCGCCTGCACAATGCCTGTGACATCGCACGCAGCGCATTGACTGCGTCCCAGGGGAAAATGAAAAAACATTTTGATCGCAAATCGGTGACACGCCAGTTTAATGTGGGTGATAGGGTGCTAATTTTGCTCCCGTTTCTCACTTCGGCCCTTCAGGCTAAATTCTGTGGCCCATATGTCATAGAAAAAAAGCTTAGTGATACTGATTATGTAGTTGCGACCCCAGACCGCCGGAGTAAAACCAGAGTGTGCCATGTTAATATGCTCAAACCCTATTTTGATCGTTCTGAGAGTGTTGCGCCTTCAGTTCTACCCACCCCGGTAGCCTCAGTAGTGTCCGTCGTGCCTTCTCTATATTCCCCAGAGAGTGATGGCTTGCGTTCAAAGAGCTCTGCTGGCTCTCGGATGCAAAATTCTGAAATTCTGAAAAATCTGCCTGATTATTTGCAGCACTTGGATTCTGTGGCTCAAGCAGACGTAGTTAATTTGATTGAAAATAACCCCATTTTATTTTCAGACATACCTTCCCGCACTACTGTCCTATCACATGATGTGGAAGTAGGTGTGAATCCTCCCATTAAACAACATGCTTATCGGGTAAATCCTACTAAACGCTTGTTGTTTAAAAAGGAGGTTGATTATTTGCTAGATAATGGCCTTGCCATTCCCAGCTCTAGCGCATGGAGTTCGCCTTGTCTGCTCGTGCCAAAATCTGACGGCAGTCAACGCTTCTGCACAGATTACAGAAAGGTAAATAATGTTACCAAACCTGATTCGTATCCTCTGCCTCGCATGGAGGACTGTGTAGATCGTGTTGGTGCTGCTAAATTTGTTACAAAACTTGATTTACTTAAAGGGTACTGGCAGGTCCCTTTAACTGCTCGTGCTTCAGATATCTCTGCCTTTGTTACCCCCGATGGTCTCTATCAGTATACTGTTATGCCATTCGGACTCCGTAATGCACCTGCTACGTTCCAACGGCTTATGCACAATGTGTTAGCTGGGGTGGAAAATTGTGAAGTGTACCTCGATGATGTTGTTGCTTTTTCTGATACGTGGCCTGAGCACATGCACACTCTTGGTTTAATCTTCGGCAGGTTGGCGGGCGCTAATCTGACTCTAAATTTGTCAAAGTGTGAATTTGGTCGTGCCACCGTTACGTATCTGGGAAAAGAGGTAGGTCAGGGTCAAGTTCGGGCCATCGATGCCAAGGTCAAGGCCATAGTGGACTACCCTGTACCTACGTCACGCCGTAGTCTCCGCCGTTTTCTAGGAATGTCGAGCTACTATCGTGCCTTCTGTAAACATTTCGCTGATGTAGTTGCTCCCCTTACCAGTTTGACCAGTGTGAAAAAGCCTTATGTCTGGTCGCCTGCTTGCCAGCATGCTTTTGAGTCCTGTACGGCTCTTCTTTGCAGCACTCCTGTCCTGGCTGCTCCAAACTTCAAAATGCCTTTTAAGTTGGAGGTGGATGCGAGTGGAAGTGGAGCCGGAGCAGTACTGCTGTAGGAGGATGACGTAGGTATTGACCATCCAAACTGTTATTTCTCAAAGAAATTTAATGCACCTCAGAGCAATTACAGTACTATTGAGAAAGAGGCTCTCTCTTTATTGCTTGCTCTGCAATTTTTTGAGGTTTACGTGGGATCTAGCCCATTGCCTGTAGTTGTTTATACTGATCATAACCCTTTGGTTTTTCTGAGACAGATGAAAAATTCGAATCAAAGGCTCATGCGATGGTCATTACTGATACAGGATTTCAACTTAGAGATTCGTCACAAGAAAGGAGTTGATAATGTCTTGGCAGATGCCCTTTCTCGTGTTTATGCCCCAGCTTAAGAAACTTCTTTTTTTGGGGGGGAGGTTTTCTTTAAGGGGGGGGGGGGGGGTGTTACGGCCCTAGCCGTATGGTTATATTATGTGTGGTTATATTTTGGTTATATGTCTGTGCTATGTGTGGCTTGTGTTATATTGTTGTCTTTCTGTGTTCCATATAAGGTCATGAGTGGTGGTGGAAGCTGTGAGTCTGAGTCTGGGTGTGGTGCTGGTATGAGTGAGTGAGTGATTGACTTCCAGCTGTCCAGATTGACAGGTCCAGCCTCTGGCCCTGTTCTCCTGCTCCCATTCGTCGTCCCTTTGTCTCCGCCCTAGCCAGGGCTGGCTGTTCTCTGAAGCTCACCTACAAAATCTCATTCTGCTCTGTGTGTCAGGGGGACTGGTTGCTCTCATTTGAAAGAGCTGCAGAGATTCAATCCCTCTGTCTCCCCGAACCCATGTAGCCTGATCTGATCTGTTCTGTTCTGTTTTCTTTGCTTTCTGTTTGTTCATTTGTCCATCAGTGACTTTTGATTCAATCACTTATTTTGTTTGTTCTTTAGCTACTTTTGTTTGCTCTTCAGTTATACTTATTTCAGTTTCTTGGTTTAATCTATAATTTCATTATAGTTAAACTTGTTGCTTTTTGCCCAGTATTATTTTGAGTTAAGAATTATCTTGTATATATTTGTCCATTTCCATTTAATTATTGTATTTATCTACTCACTCGCCTTGTAGGGGTGTTTGGTCCTTTTGTTTGGTTTAACCACTTTGTTTTTGTATATTCTTTAGTTAGGTAAGTAAGTTTAGTTAATGTATATTTTTCTTTGTTAGGTTTAGGTTAGGGGTAATTTTCTTTATTAGTTAGCCTTTTACAAATGTAAACCGGCACCCTGAAGTTCTTTGGCACTGGTGAAAAAAAGACAAAAAGAGTTTGAAATCTCTGCATAAAAAAAGGAAAATAAAATCAATTCATTTTTGAAAGCGACTTTGTCCTCTATTATTACCTCCCCTACCCTAGACAGGGGGTCGTAACAAACATGTACAAGTGTACATTAGGTAGTAACCATGGATTAGTGACTTAACAAATGCCTAACACATACTGTAAAAGAAAAAACATTGTCCATGTCTGGCTTCCATTTTCAATACTACCACTTTAAACAGCTTCTACCTCAATAGTACCCTGTTGAATATATAGTGAATATACATAAATGTTGTTCAAATTACTTGGTTCTAAGTAGTCATACTCTCCCTCTGCTGTGATGCCGGGCACGTCTGTTCACGGCGGATCCTCTTACAGAACTGTCTGATGTCACTACGGGAAGTCTCCAGGTCCTTCAGCAGGACAGCCAGATCTGCATATGGTGTCATTTTAGATGTTTTTGCTATAACCATTATTTTATACTTTGGGTTATTTTTAAAGAAACCTTTTTTTTTACTCAAATCTTTGCTTCTGGGGATTCTACAAATGTCTTCTAAATCCTAACCTTATTTTTCTTTGAAACTTATGCTGCTATAATAGCAGTGCTTCTCAAACTTCTTTCATGTCAAGGAGCCCCAAAATGATATGTATTTGTCCCCATCTCAAAATATTTTGTTCCAGGGCAGCCCCCCCCCCCCCCCCAGAAGCAAAGATTAGAGTAAAAAAGAAAAGTGTGTGTGTGTGAAGCAGATGTACAAGCCCGTACCGCAGCACTCGGTGTCGCACTATGAGCTTGTATATCTGCTATTTTTGAATAGCCAAAGAAACCCGTAAAATGACACAGATGCATTCCCGGTCTTAACGGGTTAAACACACTTACAGTACAGTAACTGTGCTTTGCGTATGACTACATATACAGTGAGTACCCTGATAATATTTGATGGCCTTGGTTTGAGGCTTCACGTTAACGGTCTCATCCAGCTGGTCTTTGTGCAGCAGGTCAATGAGGAAGTCCAGGGAGCGTCCATGAACGCTCATCTCAGGGTACAGAGACCCAATCGTCTTATACACCTCCACACTGCACTGGACCAGAGGCCTGACAAACAAACGCACATGCACGCACACAAAGATTGAGTATACATCTTGGACTGAAATTTGGTACATTGTTGTTATTCCCCAGGGAACAGGTGGCACTTTTAATAGTCATATTAATGAACTCGAAGTGTAAGTAAAAGGTATAACTTCTAAGCCATTGACTGACTAAGACAATATTATACACATACCACATTGACCGTTGTCTTCTTTTACAGCTCGTTTCGTCTGGTTCCAAACTGAAGAGAGATGAGAATAAAAGCTACAGGCTGGAATCTTTTTTACAACACAGTATCAGAGAAGATTCAGTGACGTCGGGCTCTACGTATAAAGGCATAAATAGAAGGGCTTTTCCATCGTAGTCTGGTGGCGTGCAGTGTTGCCAGTCTGCGTATTACAAGCCACGTTAGCCTTGTTTTTCCATTTAAGTTACTTGAAAATAATGGTAGTTACGGAAAATTCTGCTGTGAGCTTGCAGATCAGCTAATTTTAAATAGCCGACATTTGAAGTGGCCTAACTGTAGTTTACAACCCTCGTAGACGTATTTACGATTCTGACGTCTTCAATCTACGAGAGCTGTAGGGTTCACCCCCCAATGGCCAGCTGTACTTTCTGCACTATGCCCTGCAAAGTACTTCAAACGTGTACAAATTGAAAATAAAGGTGCTTACAGCAAAGCCCCAAATGTTAACGACTCCTACGGCATAGTACTTATCCCCGTAGAGGTATATCTTTCAATAAAGAAGTCTTTTAATCCAGCTTGTGTCGGAATCTCCTCGTAGATTGAAGACGTCAGAATCGTAAATACGTCTACGAGGGTTGTAAACTACAGCTAGAAGTGGCCTATAGTTGCTTCTTTTGGGCTTGTTTTCACTGATGTTTGCTTATTTCTCTCGCAAAAACACCAGTGGTGCGACGTTCAATAATGTTACCATTACGATTACTGAAACTGGGGTATGATGACGATCATGGGAATATTCCATCGAAATGTAAAATTGGCAACTAATTCGCTACCACAGACGAACGTTCGCATCAGCCCAGTTGTTTAATACATACAGTCTGCAGATTGAAGATAGCATTAGCAACATTTCTCTAGCGTGCCAATTGCTAAGCTAACTGCCTAGCTAACAGCAGCGTCGCTTTGGCAAATGCAATGCATAAACCAACACTGAAACAACAACCGAACCACTACACGCATTTAATGAGTAAAGTTAACACAATGACAAAATATGGTTGTAAATGAAATAATAACACACCGGTTTCGGTACGACATTTCGCTCCCCTCCGACGTGGATCTGGTGATTGAAAAACAATGGCGACTCATTCTGAGAGCCAGGGATCAGATGACGTACGTGACGTCAGTACGTACGTGACGCTGCTGTCAAATTATTGGAGCACAAATAATATACTAATATTCATTAAATAAGTAAAGGATTGCTCACTTAAAGTTTGAAATGTGTTCAGATAACTCAGACTGTATAAATGTCTATATAATTTATGCAAATTGAGAAAGGTGGCATGACTGCACCACGTTAACAGGTTAATTTCTAGACATCACATGGCCTTAGAAGGAAAGTTATTGTCTTTTCCTGTCTGGGGAATAAATAGAATTGTGCAAAATATACACACACATTTATATATTCTTTAAAAGTCTTATGTTATACCCTTTGTGTACAAAGTTAGAATCAAATTATTGCATATAATGGATACAAGAAAATGCACATAAACCTACTGTGCATAAGGAAAAAGCAATGACACCCCCCCCCCACCCTCCCCATACCATAATTGTTAATCCAAGTTGACCAATTATGCACATTAAAATACACAACTGAAACAAACAATATCCAAACAGTACTTTTATTATTCATACTGCTCAAAAACATGACAGTAGAAAACGTTTCTCCATGTGAGAAAACTTATAGAACATGTACTTTGTACTTTTTTAGATACATAAAGGAGCACCTCGCCAATGTTCAACCTACTCAATAGACCGGAAAAAGTCCAGGGCCAGAGACAGGCCACGGACCTCAGTGTACTGTGGACCTGCAGCGTCACACTGGGGGCAAGGCATATTTTCTGCAATGCAGTCACTGCAACCGACCAGGCGTCTGCAGCAGGAGGACAGCATGGGCTGTGAGATTTATCTATGCTAGTATGGATAGCTGACTCCATTCATATTTTTTGAATGATTTTTGATTCTCTTTGTGTTATTTCTTGAAAAGCAAAGTTTTAACATTTTTTTTTACTTGTCTTTCTCAATACAGTCAATATATTGTAACCGTTCAAGACAATTGTCACAACACTAATTCAAATACTATATTGGATTATTACTGTGTTACAGATGCAAAATGGAAACAATACCTGTGCAGAGCAGACAGGAAAATGCCTGTTTGACAACCAGTGGTGCCTGTGGTTCCACCAGCTCCTGTGTAGCAGACACTACATCTGCTATTTTGAGAGTGAGCTGGTGCAGACCTTCAGCTCCATCGACAAGGTCTCCCACTTGCTGCCTCAGGGACTGTAGTTCAGACGGCTCAGTTGTGGAACTGAAACATTTCACAAATCATTATCAGATCAAGTTTAAGCTTTGAGAACAAGCATTCTGGAGTGGAGAACAGGTGAAGCAGGATTATAGTGTATACTTAAGCACTTGACAGACTTAATGCTGCTGTGAAAAAATGAAAATACAAGCTTAGGCCTACTGCATGCCTTATGGTTTAAGTTGCATTGTTGCCCTAATTGCACAGCCATCAGTTTGTAAGCAAGGAAAATAAATAGCCCTGATATTAGACATAGAGGATTAATTTCTCTTATTGATTGAGTGATTCTAATTCAACAGCTAAAAACTATCACAGTAGCTCTCACTCTCGATAAAGGAACTGTTAATTCCCAAATTTAAGATATATTTTTTTTACAATACCTGGCTCTCTGTCTGTCACGCCACTCCCTGAAGTCCGTTTCCTCCACTGCCTGCACTTTTCTGGCATTTTGCATCCAGTAGCTGGACCCTACATTGAGAGTAATGCAGAGTCAAGATACCACATTTAAGAAGGTGCTCATTTACTAATGACACAAATTTCAGATCATTTTATTTACAACATTCAGTAATGCATATATGAGCACAAATGGCATTTTAAATACATCTATTAGAGGGAAAAAAATACCTGTTGACCCTTCAGAGTCCCTTATTTCAATCCCCTGTGAGTCGGTGAGGATGAAGTTGTTGAGGCCTCCTATGGCCGACTTCACTTTCTCGCAAAGTATTGGCACTACTGCTTCGGCCTCAAAGAAGCGTATCTGTGCAGAAGTCACTATCTGCAGTCCGCCATTCACCACTTCACATACCTGTACAGTCCTGTAAAACATACAAAAGACAAGGTAAGACATAACATGAAGTCTACAATGCTCATGGAGCATGCATGCATTGTGTGTGTGTGTGTGTGTGTGTGTGTGTGTGTGTGTGTGTGTGTGTGTGTGTGTGTGTGTGTGTGTGTGTGTGCGGAAGGCGGGGGGGGGGGGGGGGGGCATTGAGCTCAAGCTTAGAAGCCAGAGCTATGGCAGCCCTCTACAGATGCAGATAGGCTGAGTTATTCTTCACCACACCTGAAGCACTGTCACATCATTTGACGTCTCTTAGCTAGTCTTCCTGCTTGTCCCATAAAGACGGAGATCAATTCAGCAATGTGAGCTTGTAGATCGGCTATTTTCACTATTTTAAAATGTTTTTAAAACGAGAAAAATGCCTTATAAGATATCACATAAGACTGACGGCAAAATAGGGCCCTGAAGCTATGAAAAATTGTTGGCCTGGTCTGATAGCTTCAAAGGATATTCTAAAAATAGGCATACTTAAGCATTTCAACTCATCTCCATACCTTTGAAATGGACGTGGTGTGGTCACTGCCACTGGTCTTGGAACCACTGGGGAAGGGGAAGCAGGCTGTGGAGCTCGGAAGGCAAACGTCCGAGATGGACCTGCTCCATCTCGGACGTTTGCTGTGGGTCCTGTTGGAGGCGTCGCAGCTGTCGCTCCATCCACAGCGGTCCCCTGGACCTCGTAATGTGTGTCCTCCTCCAAGTCAAAGCCACGGAAAACGCCTTCTCTTGGGAATATGACATTATTTGCCGCGTCGGACAGGTGGAGGCCAGCTGTGTTGACCTAGAAGAAGAATTTTGCAATTATTAACACTACATTGTGCATTGTCTTTTGTCAAGTGTTAAATCCCTCTGTATTACATTTCCATTAGTAGGCAAGTTTTGGCCCGTAGGGCAGGAGCCCAGCTAGATGTATAAGTACATCCAAACAACCATGATGTACAAGCACACCCCCTGAACATGACGCTAGTATGACACATGAACTTACCCATCCGTCCCAAGCAAGGAGGCATTGTGTAACCAAGGTAACCAGGTAACCATGGTAACCAGACAACCAGCCTGTCAATCATTCAATCATCCTTTCAAAATCCTTTTGTCTCCGTCTCATTCCTTGGGTTTTACACACATTGAGCTCTCCACCGAACCTAGTATCTAAAGCAGTCAATTTATCCATTCTAATAGCCGTTATCCTTGGCTACATTATTAACCATTATTATTACAATTGGGCCCTTTTTTTACTGTCTTCTATGACCCGCGACTTAACCACAACCTCCCAATGTCAGGGCGGACTTCTAATCACAAGGACACTGAGCTGTTTGTTCAATTAAAAGTGTTCTTACCAGCGCTCTCTAACCAGCAGCTCTTCTTCCAAAATGCTCTAAAAGATTACCTTCAGATGACTGCAATTCGAAACTGGCCCCTGTCATAACCTAACCCCCCCCCCCCCTTTTTGAACTTTTACTGTACATGTTTTTGGTTTTGATATTTTTAATTTCTGATCTGATTATATGATGAGCATAGTAGTGTATATCTGTCTGACATTTAATGTCACTATGAATTGAGTACAAAAGGACCCCAATTGAAACAAGCCATTGTGCTTTCTTTGGTTTTTTAATCTATTTAGTTACAGCTCCTAACTTCTGCATTTTTTCACTTATGGAAAATCCGTTGGAAATTTTTGTAGGCAGTGGTCCAAGGTTCAAGTGCTAAACGTTTCGTGCAGATTGCTCAAAAATCCCAGGAGGAGATAGATTTTAACTATTACAGTTTAAAGAAAATTATTCATCTGTGCCTAAAACATACATGCAGACTCACATTTCTTTGAAACTTTGCAGAAATGTACAGGGTCATTCCAAATATCACTGAAACCAATCTTACTCCAATTGGCCAAAAGGGGGCGCTATAGCAATTTTTTGAAAAGGCAGACTTTAAACAGGCATAAGTCATGCCTCGTTTGGCCGAAAGTCGTGAAACTTGCTTACACATGTGCCTTGACTCATGAGGAACACACGTATCGATTTGACCATTAAGCTCCGCCCTTAGATTTTCCGCAATTTTGAGCAGTTTGAAAAATACTTGTTTTTGCCAGTTCTGGCTTAACCGTGCATACACTTTTTACGAAACTCGGCCATATGGTAGATGCTCATGAAAAACTACCAAGAAATAATTCTCACACTCATTCGTCAAAGGGTGGCGCTATAGCACTCAATTGAAAGTGCCAACTTTGAACAGGTACAACTCATGCCCTGTTTGACCTACAACCATGAAACTTCGATACACACATGCGTCTCTTCATGCCCGACAACTTTCGTGGTCTGACTTTTGACATCTGACCTTTAGATCTCCCACCATTTTGAATTATATGAAAAACAGTCATTGGCTCCTAACTTCTGCATTTTTTCACTTATGGAAAATCCGTTGGAAATTTTTGTAGGCAGAGGTCCAAAGTTCAAGTGGTAAACGTTTCGTGCAGATTGCTCAAAAATCCCAGGAGGAGATAGATTTTAACTATTACAGTTTTTTTTTTTTTTTAAGATATTTTTGGGGCTTTTTTTTTTTGCCTTTATTGATAGATGACAGTAGACTGACAGGAAATGGGGAGAGATATGGGGGGGTGACACGCAGCAAAGGTTGTCGGGATCGGGAGTCGAACCCGCGACACGCTGTCAGGCTGGCATTGCAGCCTAGGGTGCCTGGACCGCCACGCTGCGGCCCAGGCCAACTATTACAGTTTTATGAAAATTATTCATCTGTGCCTAAAACATACATGCAGACTCACATTTCTTTGAAACTTTGCAGAAATGTACAGGGTCATTCCAAATATCACTGAAACCAATCTTACTCCAATTGGCCAAAAGGGGGCGCTATAGCAATTTTTTGAAAATGCAGACTTTAAACAGGCATAAGTCATGCCTCGTTTGGCCGAAAGTCGTGAAACTTGCTTACACATGTGCCTTGACTCATGAGGAACACACGTATCGATTTGACCATTAAGCTCCGCCCTTAGATTGTCCGCAATTTTGAGCAGTTTGAAAAACACTTAAACCCAGGATTTTTCAGCTATTTGCGTGAAACTGTATCATCTGTGTGATCTCCTTTTTCACAGTTACTTGTCTGTTGGGCCAATGGCGTCTCCCTTAAATGAATGCCTCACAATCTCAAGGTCGCCAGGAAGGAAGCCTCACTTGATGTAGACTTAATTTAAGTTGAATTGCAAACAACATGACTGTATCAATGAATACATGTGCAAATGGTAAAGATAACCTGAAATGCTTATTTGAGAGTACGTTTTTTACGTATGACATACTTCATTCTGAAAATAGCTGATCTACAATCTCACAACTTTTCATGGTTTGTGAGCTTGTAGATCGGCTACTTTCATTAGTTTTGGTTCTGAGGAGATGTACAATTTCTTCATTGGTAAATGGCTTGTGAACGAGTGATCTTAGTGTTAGTGAAACAGGGGCTTGGTTCATGAAAGAAGGCAAGAGTTTATGATCTTCAACAGACAATATCAGCCTGGACAAAGCTATAGCACTATAGGTAGTGTTGCAGCCTATTAGTCTGAAGGTTGAGAGTTCGAATCCTGTTAATGGCAGTAGGTTGAGATGTCCAATCAAACCATTATGTTTCCATCTCTCTCTCTCATCAATCTATTGTTTCCATGTCACTCTCTCTCTCTTCAATCTATTCCATTCACTGGCCCCGTATTATCGCTGCTTGCAGCTATATTTGACCTTGTATTAGAACTAGAGTCCTGCAGGCCCGCCAGAGCCCGCCCACGGCCCGGCCCGGCCCGGCCCGCCAAAACGGGCCGGGCTTGGGCTGATTCTGTATTTGACAAAGGGCCTAGGGCCGGGCTCGGGCTCACAGAACATTTTGCACAGATTATTAATAATTGAACATTGAACATGATCGGCCGCTCGAGAACCCCGGTAGAACTGCACTTTCATGTGCTTTTTTTATGCAAACTTATGAATGCATTGTTTAATCATTCAAACAAAGTAGGCCTTACATTTTAGCACAAAAATATAATCCAACCAGGAGGAACAAACTCACATGAGAAGATTTTATATCAAATATATTTTGATATCAAATATTGCATCTGAACTTACCAGAAAAATGTGTGATAGCCTGTCGACACGCATGTCGTCCAGCCGAACACGGGCTCTTTTTGGCCCTCTGAACAGCACGTAGAAGGTAGCGCTTTCCATTATTTTATTTCGTACTATTCTATAAAAATGTATTTTTACCTCCGCCGGTCAATTAACTGCTGCTGTCTACAGAAGAGTTGGAAAAAGAGGGAACAGGAAAGGCGTGTCCTGCAGAACGTACCCGCGTCACCGCGTTTTTCGCAGTTCCGACCAATGGCCTCGTTCGCAGCCTTTCAACCACGCCTTTTTTTTTACGTGTTTGTGTTTTGGGCGCGATTTACACTGTTTCAAAGTTCTCTGCGCGACACGCCCCTTCCTCTTTCCCCATCTATTCAACCAAGATACTGCATCGTGTCCACAACTCTACTCTTTTAAGTCAATTTTACTATTTTTATTAGCTGTAGGCTAACATGGAAGGAGAGGAGACATGCGTCCTCTTTAGAGGCGATAAAAGGATCATTTTTAAATTTGAGGACATGAAAACATGCAAAATTGCAATGATTTTCAAGGTGGGTTCAGTTGCAATACTGTGTTTATTTTAACGCATTAAAGTAACTGTTTTGGCATTCCTGTTCTCTGTAATACATTATAGTTGGTAAGCCTACAGTAACCAGGTTAAACGTTACATAACTCACTGGCACAACAATGTAGTGTTATTAATGGCAAACTATTTTTCTTTTCGCCCATAGATCCAAACACAGGGCATGTACCTCATTGCCGCCAACAATGTTGGAGTGTTCCCTATGGACAACGGTAGGTTCGCCGCCATGGACCTGATCAGAAACTTCAACTATGAAGTTTTTGGAGAAGATTCCGTGCCAGCTGGCCCATCAAGTCGTGCACATGTTGGTGTTGGAGCCGGATCGGTCCCGAGGCAGCTCCAAAGGCCAGTGCCCAGTCTGCCTGCACCTCCTCGGTCATTTCAAAGGTATGGAGACTAGGAGAGGCTCTTTTTGATAAATGAATGGTTAGAATTTGTACTTGGTGTTCATGTTTGCAGATTTTATAATCGAATTTTTAAAGCTACTAGACAAGAGCATTTATGGGAGAAGCAGGGAGACCATTATTATACCATTATTTTTGGATACGATCATGTGGCGAAAAGGGTAATCCACCGACCCTTGGCAGTGTGGTCCATTCCGGTTTCGAGATCCCAGTGGAACCTCATGTCGGAGCTGTATTATAGTGGAGTGAGATGTTCATAATGGGGCTAGTACGAACCGAACTACTGCGGTGCTGTGAGTCGCACCTCGGTAAATTAATTGCTCTTTTACGGTGGGACCCAAGCATAGATCAGAATAAAACTTTAATATGTCCTTTGAAGAGAATTCCGCTTTAAGAGTAAAAAATAACAACTCCAGCGCAGTAAGGCACAGAAATGCATTAAGTAACATCATAACTAACTTAATTCTACTGATCTTTAGAATCGATAAAACTGTAGGTTACTACAGTTTCTGTCCAGTGGATGCATGCTATTTTATCTTGACTTACCAAAAAGAATAATTATTTTAATTATTCTTTTTGTATTGATGTATTTCTTTTTGTACTATTAAGAAAAATAAGGATAGCATTTTGGGAGAACCTTTTTTCCCCCAAAATTATTCACATTACAATTTTTTTTTGTTTTGTTTTTCCAGATGCATTATCTATCAACATACATGAATATAACCATGATTATAGCCATAAAATATCAAACACAGGTTTAACTTTTTGACATTTGAATTTCTCCAAAATGCCACCTTTTTATTATGACTCATAAGATTTCCCTGGGACTAATTTAAATTACCACCAGTGAGTCCGCAAAACTGCACTTGATGTTGTCTTGGCTTTTTTTTTTTTTAACTGTTCTGTTGTTTTACAGATCAATCCTGATCTCTGACATACAAAATGACAAGGTGAAGCCCACCTGTTGGATCGTTTTGAGGATCACCGAGGAGGAGGCAGTTCTCCCGATTATCACCCAGAAGGTTTGCACTGTCTTTTAGACTATGACATGCTTATTTGTGATATTTGTTTTTTAGGGAATGTGGTAGGATATATGTAGGATGTACTGTGTTTTCTGTCTTTTTAAAATGCTGACCCTGGGAGCTGGGCTCCCAAATGTCCTATGCACTTGTGCAAATAAAGTCTATTCTATTCAAAGGTGAGGATTGCCCAAGGCAATCTTGAGGACTATGTGATCACAGACGCACAGGGCACCCCGTTTGTGGACTGTGAGGGAACAACAGGTAAAAGTCTTTTTAAATTACAATTTAATTTGCGATAAATAAAATCTATGCTTACAGTTTAGGCATTTAGCAGACACTCTAAATCCAGAGCGACTTACAGTAATCAAGGACACAAGATAATACATCAATAATACATAGAAATAGTAATCTAACATTAAAGTAACACATAAGTAAACTAATAATATAATAAGTAATACATACGTAAACCCAGAACCTATCGTAAGCCTGCATTGAAACTACACACACTATACTAGGATGCCAGGTCAACAATGACCTGGCACCTGTCTATATAACATGCTATGTAAGTAAGATTGTAGCCTTTGCATAATCCTGCAAGGTCGTCATGTTGTAATGCAAATGGCTGAAAGTTGTGGCAGTATAACTATGAGCACCTTATTTTTTTGTGTGACATTTGTCTTGACTTGACTCTCCAATTCTCTCATGAAGGGTCCCTGTTCTGGAAGTCAACCAAGGTTAAATTTCATGCTGTGGAGAGTACCAGCTTCAGGCAGTGGCACCAGCGGAGGGGCAGAACAAGGTATTGGATGACAAAACGTATCTTAAAATGTAGGCATTTAGCAGATGCTCTTATTCAGAGTGAGAGCAAATATGACAGTTCAGCGTGTGAATTCGAAAGACGCATGCACAAATGCTTCTTCTATCTAACCATTTGCAAAATGTGTCAGTTCCACACACCAGGTGCAGCAGCTGAGGGCCTGTATGGCGAACCTGGTAGCAGCATCTAATGACCTAGAAGACGCCACTGTGGCCATCAGGGATGTGGTTGCTGCCAGACGTGCCGCGAGGGCACCAAAAATGGTGCAGGTTAAACTGACGTTTCAATGTCCAATCTGCCAAGGTATTGTTTCCATTGTGCATTTGTGTGTTGCTCAGTTTCACACAGGAACAATCAAATGTAGTATTTGTATTGGTGTTGGGACAATTGCCTTGAACGGTGAAAATATATGACTGTACATAACATTTAGAGTAAGTACCAAAAAATATGTTGCAATATACTATATAATATAAACTCAAATCCTAAGCAGACTTGAACTTTGAGGAAATAATTATCACAAATATTTTACAAGTTGAAAAGCTGTAAAACCAGACTCCTTGGACATTTCATGTTTGAACTTTTTTTTTTTTGCTATTGTTTTTGCAAAGTCATCCGTATTAGCATTGCTTAGTGATAGATCACCCCCAAAATGTTTTTTTTCCCTATCGATTAGTCACCCCATTGTTCTGTCAGTTTGAGTACTTAAGAAATGGTCTAAAATATTAATGAGTAACTTCTTTTTTCCCCCATTTTTCTAAAGACACCATGACTCGGCCCATGTTTGTCGACTGCTGTAAGATCCTGGTGGGGTGTCAGATGTGCATAACAGAGTGGATAAATCGCGAAAACATGAGATGCGTCCTGTGCAGAAATGCAAATCCAGTCTACACAGAGGTGCTTGGACTCACTTCAGCACTGGAGTTCTTGAGATCCAATTAGAACGGTATTACTGTATCTTCATCACTAAACAGGAAAACAGTTAGTTCTTCCCTCTGTTAGTTGCCATAGATTTTGTGTGCCTCACTGTGCCAATGTTCCCATGGGGAAATGTTTTGACAGATCTGTGGATGTTATTTTATGAGTGCTCAACTTTTAAGGAGGTTTTACAAGTCCTATTTATAGGATTAAACTGTGTATTTTATGTAAAATAAAATACATTATGAAGAATAAGTGTAAATGTCCGTGTATTTGAATTTAGGTGATTGTTTTAGCCGCAAAAAAGGTACAGCATACAAAATGGCATACTGTAGCTCCAGATGTAACAATTATTCCTGTACCTTTCCAGTGGTGTAGCTAAATCTTTGTACCAGAGGGACATAATGTTTATTTTTGTCAGTAGGAGTGCAAAATGCCCTTTTAGATGTATCGCCGGCAGGAAAGCATTAACATAATCGACCAAAAGCATTTTTTGAGATTTTCCGGTCCAAATCTACAAAACATGTCGGAAACTGGGCTTGTAGATCGGCAATTTTCTGAAAATGTAGAACAATAAATAACCATCTTCATGTACATTTTCACCCTCTACACCAAACCTCCACGCACACATGTGTCAGTGTCACATTGTGTGAACAGAATGGAAAAAATACCTCAAGGCGCACATTCCTTGGGTGTCTTGGGAACCACTGGAAGAAATCTGCTCTCTCCACGGCATGGATGCGTCTTATTGGATTGCGCCAGAACTGGGACCCTTTATAAAAGAAATGCAGAAGCAAGACACAAAGAATTCAACCACGGTGCCTATTTTGGTACTGACAATACTTTCAGAACAGTTGCATGAAAACAAAGAGTTTTTATTTAGCACAAATGTATTTTTATTTGTTTAACATACACTACATATTTTTGTATTTACCAGATGTCCCTGTACCCTGCACAATCTCATTCCCCCGAGTGTCAACTAGGATGATGTTGGAGGCGTCTCCAATAGCCTCCTGCACCTTCCGAGTGATCACATCCACCACTGCTTCTGCTTCTGTGAAAGTCACCATAACTATCTGTGGTGTTTGTCTCAGAACTCCACCTTCTATGTAAGACACATAGATTACCCTGTAAAACAAACAGAGCAGTTGAGTAAACCGAGCTAAGACATAACATGTCGTCTACAGTGCACTCAAGTGTCCAGCAACAGACCAAAGAGCTTGCATGCCATGTGTGTTGGGGGACGACGACCACTAAAAAACACTGACAAAATGTGTTACAAAGTCCAAAATGTTACAGGATAATCTGCAGCCAGTGCAATGGCAGCCCTTTCGAGATGCAGAGAGACCTCAACTGAGTAACTGCTCTGGCAGGTGTCTCCATGTGAGACTCTGAATGTAGCTGGTTGTACAGTACGGATTTTGTTTAATACTTTGAAGTCCAACACTCTGTTTCTTGTGTTTTGTTAGTAGTAATAAATCACATGCTCAATGAGGTGTGCTCTGGTTTGTTGACTTAAAGCAGATTCAAAATGTTTAAACTTGAGCACCACCTGTATTCTTATAAGGTTTTGTAACATTGCTAAAGACATCAATAAAATTAGGTTCTCCTTACCTTTGAAATGACCGAAGTGCGTTCACAAGAGGGTCCCTGTCCCCATGCACCACATAGTGACCAGGGGCACCAAGGTTGTCGGGCCAGAAACGCCCATACACCATGGGCAAATGCACCATGTTGAAAGCATCAGTTAGGTGCAACCCAATTCTGTTGATCTAAAATAAAACACGAATATATCAAAATGTGTACCACTATTTTGTGTATTTTCATTTTGGCACTACGTGCATCCTTTCTCCTGCTTAGTATGCACTTAAACTTTGATGAAATACATACTTGACAGAGACAATGGATATCCAAGTTATCCGTGAAAGTGCAATATTGGTTAGTTCATCGTTGTTAGGAGTTTTCTGTTTCATTAATGGCCTGTCAATGGAGGTATATTGCTAACTTAGATGCTAGTGGTGTAAAGTAACTTAGTACATTTACTGAAGTACTGTACTTAAGAATAATTCAGAGGAACTTTTAGTTTATTTTTTCATACCAGTAACCTGTACGCTGACTGTATGACGTTCTGTATAGTATTGTGTATATCTGTCTGTCTCTTAGGGAGCACAGTGACCCATGCACACATGATATGTGTGTGTGGGTATCTCTTTTTAAACAAGCTTAGTGCTTTATGAGACTTCCAGTTTAGTAGACTTTGTATTGTGAATTTGTACTTCCATGTACTGTTGTTCTCATGTCTTACTAAATAAAGTACATAAAAAAACAAGCTCACAATACAATGCACTGTTAGTTGCTAACATCGAATTTGCTTGCGGATCGATGTAGAAATAGAATCTACATAGCTTGCGGCTAACTTGAACCACAACGCCAATGGGGCTTACACTAATAGGCCTCATGCAAGCAAATGCCATCTTTTTACCATTAACACCTGTAATGCGATTACTATAGTAAAGTAGTCATATGTAACATGACCATGACACTGACAAATCTAATGTGATCACATTAATACGTTTACATGGCGTTATAACAACAACAACAACAATGGCCACTCGACGTACCTCGAAAATGTTTGCTAATGTTTCGACGCACATGTCTTCCTGTTCCAGAGGGACTCTGCGCTGTCCTTGGATGACAATGTAGCTCTCCATCTTAAAAGACTGTTAACACGTTGATGTGTGCTGCTATTGATAATAGCCTACAAGTAAGTAGCCTAACTGTTTTGAAAACGGTGGTTAAGAGGGAGGCGTGGTTATCTCATGACCCACATATGCTTCCGCAGTGCCGGCCAATAGGCGGCATTTAGGATTTGAGATATCACGCCCTAAATGCAAATTACGCAATATATGCACGAGCAAAATATAAAACCAAAACATAACTGATGTATTATTGCAGATAAGAAAATCAGCGCAAACCAACGTACCAATTAAAACACATCATGTGTGTCATAATGTGGATCTAGCCTTAGCCCTGACACATGACTGTCATCATCCTTTGACATATTTTTTAATATAAGGTAATTAAATGCTGTACATTTCGGAACTTACACCCAGTGACACGTTTTAAGCAATAATATAAGTTTTTGGTCAAAAGGGTTAATGTTGCAATGACTTTTAACTATCAAAGTGAACAGCTGAACTAGCTTCAGCTTTATTTTAGAGTATAATGTATTCTCTAAGTAGGCTAAAATGCAAAAAAAAAAAAACATTTTCAATATGGGCAATAAATTAACGTTGCATGATTTTACAAATATATCTATCTTTCTCTTACCGTTGCCAGAAAAAAGAACTCGTCATCAAAAGCTAAACTTAGATAGAAATTAAATGTCCTACAATACAGCTGTATTTGACCTTTGATCTGCTTTCTAGTAGCCTATTAATGACATCTATGATATATCGCAGTATGTATCGATTAATTTATTCATTTTGATTGCATAAGAGAACATTCCTTTAACAGACAGATAGATAGGCCTATCATCCATCCATCCATCATTCCATGCATCCATCCTACCTTATACTGGATCCACCTCGCTACTCCGACGCCTCGGAGTTCCGACAGGCAGAAAAACTCGGGCACTCTCCGGCCGGGGACCCCCAGGGACCCCCGGCGAGGCCTCGACCCAGCCCAGGGAGCCCCGAGGCTGGGTACGGGCTCCGGTCCGGGGGACCCCCGCCTCCGGGGGACACCCGGCTCTCCAGGCGGTCCCGTGGACCCACTCTTAAGCACCCCTCGGCGGGCATTAAGTGGACTGGCAGGCCGCGGCCAAAGCACCGCGCGGACCTGGTGGTACAAACGGCGAAGCGCGCCCATGGGACTATTATGGACTTAGCGCGTCGGACCCGGCTCACCGGCCGGTCCCGCGGACCCACTCTTAAGCACCCCTCGGTGGGCGATAAGTTGGGGGGACCCGCGGCCTACGGACCGCAGGTACCTGGTGGTACAAGCGCTGCTGCACCAGTATTTATAATGCCCGTTAGCAGGGTCTTGTTTCCTCGCTGAGGACTGTCTTCTTCCCTCGGCTATATGGTTTTGCTAGGTAGGGGACAGTGGGAATCTCGTTCGATTGATTCGGGCGCCCCCACGGCATACGGATCTCCTCGCCAAAGGCGAGGCCGACCGCGGGGGGCCCTCGGGTGGTCTGTTGCAAGACAGGGGGAATCTCGTTCGATCAGCTCGGGCGCAGCCACTGCTGAGTGGCGGGAGAGCCGGGGCGCCGGGCACGACCCACATAGATACGTAGCTGCTCGCAGGTTCATGTCAAGTTCCCCCACCCCCAACCCCATCAAGGTAACTTGCCTTGCGGGCGTACTATCGGGGACTCTGGTTTACCCAACTCCTGCGTGCGCCACCTATGTGTTCTACACCCATATAATGTACTGTCCCGGCGTGGGCACTTGGCAGTGCCTGCACGCCCAACTCAGACAGGTCTGCAACGCCCTTTAAGACAAGCATATGCTACTGGCAGGATCAACCAGGTAGGCCTCCTGTTCCGCCGCGGACGCCGCGCCCAGCTGAGGCGCGTGCCGTGGGGTTGCCGGTCCGCGGAGTCTCCGCCCGAGGCCCCCCGTGAGAGGGGCGGGCGGTTGTCTCCCGGAGGCGTGCATTGCGACGGTCACCACTTCCACCTTTACCACCCAGCCGGTCGAAAGCGTGTTACGGTGGATCGGCGCCCGTGGCCCCGTACGCAGCTGTTTGGTCGGTCGCCGGAGTACGCGACGCGGGCAGGGTTTGAGAAACGGAGTCTCCGGAGCGCGCCTTCGCGCCCCCGCTGCATACGGATCTCCTCGCCGAGCCCCGGTGAGGGGGCTCAAGGCCAGGCCGACAGCGGGGGCCCTCGGGCGGTCCATGGCAGGACAACTAGGGCAGACAGGGCGTCTCGGTCTCGCTAGGACGGGGTCGGCCGCGGAGGAGTGCGGAGGAGAGGCCACCGAGGCCTCTCCGCACGTGGTTCCTCCGCGCCTGGTCGGGCCCGCAGGCTGCAAGCAGCGTCCGCCGAAGCACACGAGGTGCCGGCGGGGCCCTTGCAAGAGGCAGGCTTCGTTTGCCATTCGGTCAGTGGGTCCCGCGGTGGTGGTTCCACCTGGTTCCCGGGGGTCTCAGCGCATCGACTAGCGTCCGCCCGGCAGGCCCGCCCGGCAGGCCCGCCATGCGGGGCGGCCTGCCTGCGTTCCGTCCCCAGCGTCCGCACACTGGTTCAAGAATTCGTTCTGGGAAAAGTTGCCGAGACTCCCGGGAGAGAATTTCAAGGGAGGGGGCCACGGCGGAGCCCAGTTCCTCCTGGGCTCGAGGGATCTCCAGGGCGCCCGGCCGAGGCGCCGCGCCCGACCCGAGGCCTCTCTCTCGGCCCGGCCTCGGCGCCCGCACGCCGGTTCCATACATGCGAGCTGGCACAAGTTGCCGGTCTGCCCGGGAGAGAATTTCAAAGGAGGGGGCCACGGAGAAGCCCAGCTTCTCCCAGGCTCGCGGAGGAGCTCCAGGGCGCACGACCACCCGGCCGTGCCCGACCGGAGGCATCTCTCTTCCCATACACCCGATGGCCACCGTGGTCTCCAATTTCCTGGTTCTTTCCCCCCTATCGGGGAGGGGGGAAAGGGACCCATGGCCACCACCACCGGCGCCCGGCTCGGCCCGCCCGAGCAGCCCCGAGACGGAGCCTCGTGCCGGGCCTCGCCGCGGCCGAGCTCTATAGGGACGCTCTGGAGCGGGTGGACGTCTCTACCGAGAAACTTTTTCAAAGGAGGGAGGCAAGGGCGAGCCGGGCGTCTCCAGGGCCCCGGGGTGGGGACGGGGAGGTACCACGCGGAGATCCAGGACAAAGGGGCGCCTCGCGGCGCCGACACTGCCCCGGGACCATGCCCCGTTCTCGGGCATGGTCCCTAGCTACCCTATGGCACAAGTGGCCGAGACTCCCGGGAGAGAATTTCAGAGGAGGGATCCATGGCGGAGCCCAGAGCTTCTTGGGAGCTCTGGAGAGTGCGATTTCCGCCTTTTTTCCCGGGGTTTTTCGGCCGCCATTTGCCCGGGCGACCACCCCGGGAGCCGGGGTGGGCACCGACGCGTGCGCAGCCCCGGCCCGGATCCAACGAGCCCTCCGCCGGCCCCGGGCGACCCACGGTCCGGGAGCTACCGCCACTTTTAGCCCCAAAAAGAGCCGATCGACAAGCTCTTAGCGCCCGAAAAAAGTTGAGATTTTCGGCTGGGGGTCCTCCAGGGTGTCCCCGGGGACCCCTGGAGCCCATGCCAGCACTCGGCGCGATTTTTGGAGAACCATGATTTTGGGGGTCTTCGCCGCCCCGTCGCGCCTCAGGAAGGGTCCTCTTCCTGGGCATGGTCCTCACCTATCCTCTAGCACAAGTGGCCGAGGCTCCCGGGAGAGAATTTCAAAGGAGGGGGCCACGGAGAAGCCCAGCTTCTCCCAGGCTCGCGGAGGAGCTCCAGAAATCCCAGCTTTTTCCGAAAGCTCCAGGATTTTAGGCCCTGCGAGGCGCGGGACGCCCCCGAAAATGGTGCACCATGTCCGGCCACGGTCCCTAGCTATCCTCTGGCACAAGTGGCCGAGGCTCCCGGGAGAGAATTTCAAAGGAGGGCGCCGTGGCGGAGCAGGAGCTCTGGACTTTGAAGAAATCCCAGCTTTTTCCCGAAAGCTCCAGGATTTTAGGCCCTGCGAGGCGCGGGACGCCCCCAAAAATGGTGCACCATGTCCGGCCACGGTCCCTAGCTATCCTCTGGCACAAGTGGCCGAGGCTCCCGGGAGAGAATTTCAAAGGAGGGCGCCGTGGCGGAGCCCAGAGCTTCTTGGGAGCTCTGGACTTAGAAGAAATCCCAGCTTTTTCCGAAAGCTCCAGGATTTTAGGCCCTGCGAGGCGCGGGACGCCCCCGAAAATGGTGCACCATGTCCGGCCACGGTCCCTAGCTATCCTCTGGCACAAGTGGCCGAGGCTCCCGGGAGAGAATTTCAAAGGAGGGCGCCGTGGCGGAGCCCAGAGCTTCTTGGGAGCTCTGGACTTAAAAGAAATCCCACGATTTCCGCCTTTTTTCCGGGGGTTTTCGGCCGCGGTTTGCCCCGGGGGGCACCGCCGCGTGCGCAGCCCCGGCCCGGATCCAACGAGCCCTCCGCCGGACCCGGGCAACCCACGGTCCAGGAGCTACCGGCACTTTTAGCCCAAAAAAGAGCTGATCGACAAGCTCTTAGCGACCGAAAAAAAGTTGAGATTTTCGGCCGGGGGTCCTCCAGGGGGTCCCCGGGGACCCCTGGAGCCCATGCCAGCACTCGGCGCGATTTTTTAATTTTTTTGGAGAATCAGGATTCGCGGCCTCTCCGGACCCGTCGCCTGCCCAGGACCGAGGCCTCTGTCCTGGGCTATAACTACCCGATGGCACGGGTCGGCCTTCCAGGCGCCTGGAAGAAAAAAGACGGAGGCAGGAAGGCAGATCCTGGCCTCCTCTAGGGCCCTGGGCACTTAGAAAATGTTTCGATTTTTTTTTCGCGGCCCCGACTCTGCCCCAGGATGGAGCCTCATCCCGAGCATGGTCCCTAGCTACCAGATGGCACCAGTCGGCGGTTCTCCCTGCCTTCCCCGCTCACACAGGGGAAGGGCCAGGGAGCCCAGTGCCTCACGGCACACTGCCGGGTGCGCACTCGCCCGCTCTACTCGCCCCGGGAGCCACCGTCCCTGGGCACGGAGGTGGTCCATGGACCCCCGATGGGGACCAGGCACCGGGGGTGGCGCCGCCTTGTGGACGCCGCCAGTATTGCGCCCCGCGGCCACCACAGGCCTATGCAGCCTTGTCGATCTGCTCTTTTGCCACGGCAGGCAGGACTCTGTCCTTTTTCTCCACACCCACGACCGGGGATCCCCAGGGACCCCCGGCGAGGCCTCGATTCCGCCTGTCGGAACTGCGAGGCGTCGGAGTAGCGAGGTGGAACCCCGCCAAATCTTTGTGTGATTTTTACATAAACCACTTCAACCAAGTATCCCTATTCTGAGGGGAACTTTAGCCAAAGGCGTTGTGCGTTTGTAGATCTGCTATCTTCGGCAAAGTGGTTTAGTATAGCGGGGAAAAAGAGCAGGCTAAGTACAGAGTGAAAGGTCAGGTATAAGTGTTGTTTAAGTGCATGATTAAATGTTTGGAAATACACATTAACATGAATCCAACATGATAGTGCTGTGGAACAAGTCTATGAAGCTGCCTATGAAATCTATGAAAAAAGAAATATTCTATACAATATAATGGGGGTCCCTGCTTTATCTCGCTCTCAGCCAAGGGGTCCTTGGCCTGAAAACGTTGAAGACCCCTGATCTAAAGCGTTGTAATTATATCTAGTTAGAATGCTGTGGTGTTACCGACCCTGGTTGTGGTACATTTTGACCCAGTCTTGTAAGACCCTGCTTGTAAGACCAGCCACTGTATCAGAATCAGAATCAGAATCAGAATCAGAATCAGAATCAGAATCAGAATCAGAATCAGAATCAGGTTTATTGTCACATCACAGGTTTACAAGGTAAAAAAGTGGGTGAAATTCGTTTTTGTACATCACTCCCATCGCAACGTTAGATTCCGTAGAAAGAAGTGTGGGGAGAGAGAAGAAGAAGAGGGGTAGGGGGCAAGTGGGAAGGAGATCAACAAGAGAACAATAGAAGGCCAAAAACAAGTTATCTACATATTTACAAAGTACCTGAGATAAGAGACAAACTAAGGTGCCTGAGCATAGCAGCAATGTATGTATACTGTGCATGATATACTTATAGACGCTAAGGTGCTTAGAGAGAAAAAAGAGCGCAATAATAATAAAAAAAATAAAAAAAAAGTTTGTGCGTTATACATGGGGATTAAGGTGCAGAGGGTCAGTGCGTGTTCACCTAAGGGTGGACTGACCCTGGTATAATCCGCAAGTAGCTCCATGAGGGGAGAGCAACAAAAAGAAACGCACTTCTCTCTCCGAGATGATTAGAGGGTTCTCCTCTGCTGGTGTTGCTGATGCCCCCGCTTGGCTGCCGCGGTTGGAGCTGATCTCAAACCGGCCATAGAAAGTGTTCAGTTCGTTAGGGAGGGAGGCAGGCGGGTTCACCTCGCTTCTGGTTCTTGTTTTGCAGTCTGTCAAGGTGTGTACCGCCTGCCACGTGCTCCTGATGTTGCCATTGCTGAGTTGGTCTTGCATCTTTTCAGTGTAGGCCCTTTTCGCTTTCCTGATGGCGCTGTTTAGGGCCGCGCGCGTCGTGTTACGCGTTTCCACGTCGCCAGATTTGAAACCAGCATCCCGTGCGTGCATGTGTACACGTACTTCGCTGTCCATCCATGGTTTCTGATTGGGATAGATCCGAACTGTCTTTTTTGGGACTATGTCGTCTATGCACTTACTGATAAAGCCAGTGACTGAGTCTGAGAGTTCGTTGATGTTATTCCCAGCGGCGTTCTTAAACATCCCCCAGTCAGTCTGGTAGAAGCAGGATTGTAGCATAGCGTCTGTGTCCTCAGACCAGATTCGGATTTCCTTCTCAACGACCGGCTCCCTTTTTAGCCTCTGTTTGTAGGCAGGTAGCAGCTGGATGGCGTGGTGGTCAGAGCTTCCTAGCGGTGGGCGGCGGAGGGCTTTGTATCCATCCTTGAAGGGCGTGTAGCAGTGGTCAAGAATATTGTCACCACGGGTACTGCAGGTGACGTGCTGGTGGAATTTGGGAAATACCTTTTTTAGGTCTGTCCGGTTGAAGTCGCCTAGGCAGATGGCTGCGCAGTCCGGGTGACGATTTTCTTGTGCACTGATAGCCTGGTGTAATTTCCTCATGGCTGTGTCCTCGTTAGCTCCAGGATGAATGTAAACAACGGCTACAATCACAATGCTGAAGTCACGTGGTAGGTAGAAAGGACGACAGGCTATGATTAAAAGTTCTAGGTCTGGTGAACAGTGGCTATCTAGGATTTTAACATCTTTGCACCAGTTGTTGTTGATAAGGGCACAAACTCCCCCTCCACGTTGCTTACCGCTCAGTACAGGGTCTCTGTCTTTCCTATACGCGGTGAAGCTTGGAGGAGTGATGGAAGAATCAGATGCTAGCTCCGTTAGCCATGTCTCCGTTAGCGCGACAATGCACGTATTCCTCGTCTCGGTGTTATACTTAACGCGCGCCAGTAAGTCGTCCATCGTGGTCACTGTTCTAGATTTACACAGAGATCTAACGTTCGCTAGCAGGATTGAAGGCAGTACAGGTTTATATCCACGTTTTGTTGTTTTAACGAGGACGCCTGCTGTCCTGACGCGACGGCCGGGTCGCCGGCATCGCCGTTTGCGTCGCTTCTGCGTTGTTGTTCCAGCTGTTCCAGGGACAAAGGGATCCCCTCCCCCCACCCAGCCGGGTGGAGGTTTTTCGGTAAAAAAGTCCGAAATTCTATGTGCAATCGCTTTTCTGATGTCCATAAGTGCTTGTCTATCATAACTCCTTAGGCACCCGACGGTGTAGGAGAAAAAGAAAAGGCTAAAAAATACTAAAAAGAGGGAATAACGTTGCGATGTAACGGAGCTCGTACCAGTGCGTGCCTTCTCCATGGCGCGCCGGATATATACTCTTTTCTGTATGAAAAGTGCTGGGTAACCAGGCTAGTACTTTTTACTTGTGTTTTTCCCCCTATGAAACTCTCAAAGAACAAAGCTTGACTATCTGCATGCCAGCCACAATGGACAGACTCGACTTTCATTAATTATTTTGGGTCATTAATAAGGCCCATATTTGGGCTTTGTTTACGTCTGACTTCTTTTGGGCACACAGTAGCTTAGTCCAGCGTTAGAGTTCTCTCTAAGTTAGAGAGAACTCACTAACGCCAGGGCTAACAGAAGCTTAGCCTTGGATCAAGACTATATATTAGTTGTATTTGATCAAGTCTGACTCAGATAAAATACATCTACGATAGTCTTGATCCAAGGCTAACAGTAGCCACGCTAGTAACACACAGACTTGCACAGCACTTCTACAGTTCACCAACCTTACCTGTCAAACGATGAAAAATAAAAACAAACTTACTTACCCTTGCACAAATAAGATTGAGCCTCAAGGCTTTTGTAGGCCATCAACTGGTCCATAGTGTAGTAGGCACTGCGTGTAAACACTAAATAGTAATCATACAATATCCGGATAATGTATGGCCCGGATAAAGATCCTTATTGACACTAAACTCACTCGTAACAAGCTTATACGGATCGATACCGATAAATGTAATCTTCTCCTCGTATTGTTCCCTCTTAATCGGCGTAAAATGTTCTAGCAGTGACTAGCTAAAGTAGCTGCTATGTGTTTGTTTACAGTGTTACACTTAGCCGGAGCTAACACGGTGCTGCTGGAGCGAACCGGACCTCACCAAGATGGCGCGTAGGGAGGGGGTGGAGTCTCGGCTCCGCTCCCTCCCTATCCGTAACTTTGTATAATAATGCATATGAATGATCGATAATTAAAAAACAGATCAATTTCCGTTTTCCATTCATGTAGATGAAAGGCTAAAACTGAAAATCAAGCCAATGTTCGATTTTTGATTTTTGATTTCACATTGAATAATAGACTGAACGCAAGATATGGGCTTGTAAAGTAATACTTGATATCTTGGCAATAAATTGTGTTTAACAAAAAAAAAACACGATTTAGTAGAATACATAATGTATATGAATGATCGATAATTAAAAAACAGATCAATTTCCGTTTTCCATTCATGTAGATGAAAGGCTAAAATTGAAAATCAAGCCAATGTTTTATTTTTTATTTTTTATTTTACATTAAATAATAGACTGAACGCAAGATACGGGCTTGTAAAGTAATACTTGATATCTTGGCAAAAATTGTGTTTAACAAAAAAATAAAATTAAAAAACGGGTCAATTTCCGTTTTCCATTCATGAGATGAAGCCAATTTCTTATTTTCGATTTTGGGACTTAAGAACGGATATAAACTGAACAGCCAATTTCCGATTTTCGATTTTGGGATTTGAGAACGGATATCAACTGAACGCTACGTACACGGATTCAGGCAGCAGGAAACCTGAGAAGAAAATTGTACGGTAGGTGGTCAAAACATTCAAAAATAAATATGAAATAGAGCTGCAAGCAGCGATAATACGGGGCCAGGAGAGAGAAAGAGAGAGAGAGAGAGAGAGAGAGAGAGAGAGAGAGAGAGAGAGAGAGAGAGAGAGAGAGAGAGCCTGGTTACAACCATAGACCCCGCCCACTCTCTGAGTGAGCTCCTCTTGGTCTGGCATTATAATGTCAGCCTATGGCTTTTCACGATCGAAGAAAAAAAATCGTAAGTCGTAGGTGGGGGGGGGGGGGGGGGGGTCTAACGACAAGCCAATCAGCGAATATCTGCTAAAACAAGCTGTGCGATGACGTCAGATGTGGGAGGATCCGTGGATCTCTTGTGATTGGTTTAGGGAAATTTGAATCCCCTCCCCCTGGTAATCGCGGACATTGCAGCCAATTTCAGACTGAAGCTCCACGCAGCTTCAGGCTGATAATCAGGCTAAGAGAGAGATGGAAACGGAATAGATTGAAGAGAGAGAGAGAGAGAGAGAGAGAGAGAGAGAGAGAGAGAGAGAGAGAGAGAGAGAGAGACAGGCATGGAAACTGAATAGATTGAAGAGAAAGAGAGAGAGACAGAGAGGTGAAAATCAGAATCAGAATCAGGTTTATTGTCACATCACAGGTTTACAAGGTAAAAAAGTGGGTGAAATTCGTTTTTGTACAACACTCCCATCGCAACGTTAAATTCCGTAGAAAGAAGAGTGGGGAGAGAGAAAAAGAAGAGGGGTAGGGGGTTAAGTGGGAAGGAGATCAACAGAGAACAATAGAAGGCCAAAAACAAGTTATCTACATATTTACAAAGTACCTGAGATAAGAGACAAACTAAGGTGCCGGAGCATAGCAGCAATGTATGTATACTGTGCATGATATACTTATAGACGCTAAGGTGCTTAGAGAGAAAAAGAGCGCAATAATAAAAATTAAAAAAAAAGTTTGTGCGTTATACATGGGGATTAAGGTGCAGAGGGTCAGTGCGTGTTCACCTAAGGGTGGACTGACCCTGGTATAATCCGCAAGTAGCTCCATGAAGGAGAGCAACAAAAAGTAATCTTTAGCATTTTGACTAAAGCTTTTGCCACAAAGAGTACATTTAAGCCCTTTCTCCTGTGTGTATCAACATGTGTTTCTTAAGATTAGCATTTTGACTAAAGCTTTTGTCACAAACTGTACACTTAAAGGGTTTTTTTCCGCTGGTATGATTCCTCATAAGTCCAAGTCATTTCCTGGTATAATAATCCACAGGTGTGTTCAGGAAGAGCCAGAAAAGTCTGCAACCAGCTGGGCAGTACCGCCAATACTTTAATAAACTTGTCAATCAACGAGTTATGAGCTCGTTGATCTACCATTTACACTATTTGTGTGTGAACCTTTATCGCAGCATAAAATACCCCATGTGTGTTTATTTGTTGACATATAAAAATGCGCTCATTGATTATTTCATTATTCTGAAAAACAACCAATTGAATAATCCCTACGAAATTATTCAAACGTTGCAGGCCTAGTTAATAAGGGTTGTTTTGTCTTAATTTATTTGATCTGTTTACCAAAATGGTATTATGTATTGTACTTGAGTGTACCTGCCATGTAATTTACTGTATGTTGAGAACCACCATGGAAACAACTTGTTGATTTATTGTGCATTAACCTCACATTTGTATTAACCGGTACTTTGTTTGAAGTGTAGGCTATTGCTTTTTCAAATAAATAAAAAAGTAGAGGGTTGCGCTCAGAAATAAAAGACAGCAAATGTTTTATGGTATTGCTCCATATCCATATGCCTTGATTACAGACATTTCGGCAGTCAAATCAAATCAAATCAAATCAAATCCAGTTGATAAGCTACAGACTGCAGTCCAGATAAGCAGCAGCTTAACTGAGACACCTGATAGAATAATTCACAATGGAGAATATTGTACAGCATGACAGGGTTATTATAGTTAACTAAAACTAATAAAATAACAAAAGCTAGGAAAAAAACTTGTACACAACCCTAACCCTAACTAACTGATATTGTATTATGTTGAAAAACTAACTAAAATCACAGAGAAAATGTCCTTAGTTCTTTGTCGGTATACATTTCTATATTTTTTTTACATAGCAAAAGATTAGCTGATCTATAAGCTCACAACACATCACATCGCGTCAATATAGCATTGCTGTATTGACATTTAGACAGAAAAAAATATTGAAAATAGCAGCTCTACAGTAATACGTTGTATGGCAAAGTGTTGTGAGCATTTAAAAAAAAGGGCTTAAGTGGTTAATTCTTGTTTCTCCCTTCCTAGCAATGCAGCGGAGTCAAGAGTACGTCAATGTCTTTTAAATGTAGTGGAGTGAAAGCCATAAGCTTCTAAAAAAAAACGTTTTAAAATAAAGACAAACTTGTTTAAAAAAAAAACGTGAAGTACAGATAGTTAAAAAAAATCACTTAACTACTACTCAAGTAAATGTACCACCACTGTATTTGTGTGGATTGTTCCCCTCATGGAATGATGCATCCACTACAATATGTTAAAATGTACACTGAAAGAAAACTAAGTATCACATGTTATCACAACCCAAGCTTTGATGCCTGATGAAAATATGATACAGCTAAAAAATAATGAATGAAAAAAAAACTACACCTTTAAAGCTGCTATTTTCTTCGAATTTGAGCTATAATTTTGATATAAATAAGAAATGCACACAACACTTAATGTTGAATCTGTATGACCTACATAACTATGTAGGACATTTGTAAAAAATGAATCCTACATAGTAGGCCACTGTCTCACATCAGAGCCTCAGTAGCCTCCATTACCTGTCCTTTACTGCCACCCTGTGGACGTTTGGTTGCACAAAAAAAAAGTGTATTAACCTCAAATTCGTATTAACCAGTACAAAGGGGTCCCACCGCGCCTCAAGCCTAATTCAGGCTGGTCCATAGAAGAAGTATAGAAGGATTTATGTAATCCTTCTATAGGGGAGAGTGAGGTAAAGTGAGACACCGGGTAAAGTGAGACACCCCCCTTATCACCTGACCACAACACCTGTGTGGTCATATGACCATTAGATTTTGAAGCCCCTCCCATTTCCCACTTACCATGGAGGAGAGGACCTCATTGTGCTGTAGTAGGCATGTTTTTTTCACTAAAATATGTTTTTTGCATGTAAAAGTAATTTTTTGGGCTGTCAACATAATCAGCTGTTGTGTCAAAGAAAATTGATTCAGGTAGAAAAACTTATGTCATGCATGTTGATGAACTACAAACCTATACATCCATGTGATTAATGCTAATTGAAGATAAGCCAGAATTGCTAAAAGTGGTCCTTTTCACCAAAATGTGGCTGTGGGGTAAAGTGAGACAAATGGCTTGGGGTACAGTGGGAAACTGTCTCAAAGTTAAGTTTAGTACTTAAACATAGTATAATCTAATATTGGTTTGATAATCCAATTGGTTTGATAATCTAATATTGGTTTGATTGGTTAAAACTGGTTTGTCTGGTTGGGGTAAAGTGAGACACCTTCCAATTGTGTAGAGCAAAATGTGCTTAATGACCAATTGCCATGATTCTGTTACTAGTCTGACATTAGTTCTGGAATGTGTGGTTGTCAAGCTAGCTGTCGGTATTCTAACTGTTAGAACATGTGTTTTTATGGTAGTTTTAAACTGAAAAAAGTAAGTGGATCAGTTTACCCCATTGATTTTTTTGGTTTGTCTCGGTTTACCCCAGACCTGGGGTAAAGTGAGACACCAAAAAACTTTTTTTAAAACAATCATATTTTCACTGCCTTTTGTCTTGAATACATTCTGATAATTTCCGTTGTTAGGAAACATCCCAAATGTATGGGAAATGTGTACATTTTACTGATATATCATTTTAGCTCACCTAGAGGGGAGAAAATGTAAAAAATGTCTCACATTACCCCACTCTCCCCTACAGCAGACCAAAACAGACAGATGAATTGTCTGTCTGTCTGTCTGTCTGTCTGTCTGTCTGTTTCAAATGACAGCGGGGGCACACTGGATGTTGACACCAAGTGTTCGTTTTTGCAGTATTGATGGTGCAGTCATTGCACATTACATTTATAACCATCAAGACACGTCTTTATATCAGATTTACACCTGGATCGGATTGTTTTCTTTTAGATTATCATATTTTAACTATTATTTAAAATATTGATATACAGCATATTTTGTATTGAGATGGTTCAAATGTTGCTGCCAAAATGTTGCTGCCAAGTTACTTTAATGTCTTCATAAAATGCAGAATAACATTACAGGTAACAGCATCATAGCAATATGTTACAGGTCAGAATGCCCTTTTTTATATAAATTACACAATGTATATGGACGCATATCGTAGAAACCTGTCAAGATCTGTGTTGATGTTTTATTTTGTAGTGAAATCGGTTCCTGTTTGCTATGTTGTACTTAGGTTTTACTTTACATTGATGATACTTTTATTTTGTAGTTATGTTCCTAGTGTTTCCTGTCTGACCTAGTTGTTGTTGCTGCCTGCCTTGTCTCACCAGTCTGTAATTTGCAAATGTTCTACACCTGTGTCCTGTTTGCCCCAGCCAATCCCTGTGATAATTGTCTTTGAGTTCACCTGTGTCTAGTTAGTCCTGTGTCTATTTAAACCTCCCTGTGTTACTACAATTTCACTGCTGGCAACTTGTGGGGAAGCCTGTAACATGTTCTGTGATAAATTTGTACCTCATCATACGAGAGAGCTGCACAAAAGTAGTGAAAATGGCACATCGACAAGCTCACAACAAAGCATTTAGATTGGCTCTTCTATATTATTATAGGCCTAAAAGGAATAGTTTGGGGTTTCCGTCAGACTGCAACAATGTTAAACTGGGTGCTCTGGACAATAACAAGATTGAGAAACACTACACTGAACTACTGAAGCCCTAATGTGAAATCCTCAGTGCTGTCCGGGTGTACAGAAATGGAATCCAAAGGTCCATTGGGTTCCATTCCAAGTCCATTCAAGGACCCCTATTTTGCCTCTGTACAAGTACAATATTTCTATTTGAAACATAGCGAGAGCTTGCAAAAAAACACCAACTATGAAAAGATGAAGTTGGACACAGCTGGGACAACCTGCAGAATCATGACCTACATTATTCATGTCTGTTTACTTAAAAGCAGTGGTTCTCAAAGTGGGGTCTGGGGACCCCCAGGGGTCCTTGAGGGGGTTCCAGGAGCGGGGCGCGACCACGCTTCACGTCTCTTCACGGCAGACTCCCGCATCACGTGTACACATATTTTTTCCTTCTCCCGGGATATATAAATGCTCCTCCACATGTGGCCACAAACAAACATTGACTCCAAAGCCGATACTATGCCGCCGAGTCTAGCAAAGAACGAGTCCATTGATATTTGTAAATTTGCACAAGTAGGCATGTAGGAAAATTCATTAAATGTAAAAGTCTAGTGTTTCAACGCCTAGAAGTGTAATTATATATTTTTTTGTTGTAACTCAAATGTTTATTTATTTTTCAAAATGGTACAGAATGTAACTCAATGGTACAATGCAGCATAAAACAACATAATATAGCCATTCCAAGAAATAAGAATACAATACAAAATAAAAAGTAATACGTACAATTTATATAGCGCTTTTCTAGGTACTCAAAGTCGCTTTACAGAACAGAATAAAAACAACTTTATTAGAATAGTTAAAAGGATTAAAACTATAAAGGAAAAGTAAACAAAACAAAAAGGAGGGATAAGAAGGAGAATATCTTGGTAGATGGACGTCAGACATCACACACGTCAGACATCACACAGAACTGGTTTACACGGGCATTATTTTTAGATATTTGGTGGCTCATTAGCCCTGTCTTGCTCTTACAAGTCATGCCACAGGTTAGACAAGTGTGATCTTGGGCACGGTCTACTGTTGAAATGCAAATGTTGTAGAGTACACAACATGCAGTGATAACAGCTGTTACAAAGGTGTTGTGGACCTCCGGGGCCTTGGAACAGCAGGCACCTCCAGCAAACCTTCAGCATGCCAAAGGTCCGCTCAATGATGGAGCAAGCCTTGGCATGGTGGTAGTTGTATCGCATGTTGACAGGTTGCACTGGATCCCGGTACGGAGTGACAAGGGTGACGGGAGCTCTAATACAGGGGTAGCCCCACCGTCACCCACAATAAAGTACCCCGGAGGAGGGTATAGAGCATCCTTGTACATCCCACTGTTAAGAGACAAAAATCTATAATGTGACTTAACATACAGCAGCATTATGTGGTTTACATGTAATGATTCAAACATCAGTGAGCACTGTGCTGGGACTGAGGTTGTGACACCATCTGAGGTGCCTGCAGGCTTATCATCCAAAGGCCTGGTTTGTCTCTTGAGAAAAAATAAAAATAAAGTGACAAAAGTTTGACATGATATTGCTATCACAGGGATTCGAACTCAGGCCGAAAAACCCATATACCGTAGCCTTAACCACTACACCACGGAGCCTGGTTACTTGAAGAGGAGAGAAGTCAGCCTTACGCATACAACACAGCAGTCACAAGTTAGATAATATTTATTTTTTATTTGAATTACGTTTAATATAGGCAACTAGGCTATTTAAAGAAGGTGCTCGCCTGGCCCTGAACATAAACCCCCTGCATTAAACATTCTTAAAGCTCTAAACACATTTAATTATTATTATTATTATTATTATTTGATTCGGGATATTAACAGCAAATAAACAACATTCAGTACGGTGCGTGACTGGCCCTGAACAGAAAACCCAGTGTTACACATTCTAACAGCTCTAAAAACAATGAATTAGTGCTGTTATTATTATTATTATTATTAATATTTTATTTGGGATGTATCTACGTCGCTTCGAGCCGTTCGATAGAGACGTTTCCTCACACGGCAGCCTCAGACAGCAGATGAATGAAACGTTCCATACTAACGAAATTTAACGATATTTCGTTCCTATGTAACGTTTTCCAACATTGCGAAATCGTACAATACGAACGATTCAGCATGGAGACTGGGTTGAGTGGGCAGATGTGGTATAGTAGCCTACCATCATAGAAATCTTCTCCAGAGTGTGCGTGTGTGTACACATTTGCCGCTGAGACAAAGAGTGGACACCGGGGGTGAGGTGAGCCTGCGGTGAGCCCCCGTCGTGAGAGGTCGTGGGAAGCAGCTGGTGGTGGCCTTCCGCTTTGCCTGATTGACGATAGTAAGAATGCACACATGTGAATTAAATGACAGTAAAGACAAGAAATGCATTCAAATAGTGTTTTCAAACATGCCTTCCAACGACATCACAATGGGGATTCCATTGAGAAGCGGATAGAAATGACAGACATCTTCCTGGAAAGTTAGCGTGCTGAAATAGAAGCCACTGTTCTCGAGTTAATACAATAAAAAATAAGTTTGAAATCTTTTTGAAAATTACCAAAACCGTCTAGCGATAAATGTCCCTGGTAGCAGGTTTCTGAGCTGTCCACAGCTCTTCTTTTAAGACAGGCAAGTAGACAGGTACCAATTATAGCACGACAGGTTGAAAACAGGTGAAGTGGTCCAGGCAGATTTTTAAAAAAGCCTTCTAAAGTATCATTCATAGTCGGACGTAAGGATACGTAACGAGCGCCGGCGCTCCTTGCGTTGTTGTTTTTTTCTCCCCCTCCGTCAATTACGGCTCCAGTTTTCCCGTCCGTGCAGTCGACATTCACCGTCAGACCGACGTGTACGTTCAACTACGTTGCCTGTAGTACCACTGGCGACCGTTGGCAGTAAAGGAAAAAAAAGTTTTCCTTGGGCCCTCTTTCGCCAAAGAAAGACTTACGTTGGTGGAAGTACTTGAGTAAATGTACTTAATTACCAATAGCCGACCGCCGATCCACGGTCTGTGACAAAATGAACCCAGCCATTCCATAAACACACACACACAAATAATACAGCACAGTGCAGTATGGGTCGAAACTCACGTTTTGTAGACGATCATTGTTTTTGTCTAGTTTGTGGACTAGTGTGTGTCTTTTATTGCGTTGTTTTGGCTAGATGCTAATGCTCCATGTTAAGCGCTGTTGCCAGGTTTTGTGAGAGAAATAAAGGTCTATGAAAATAAGCCCAAAAGAATCGACTAGGCCACGTCACATGAAAATAGCAGATCTACAATATATATTTGAGAATCACTGGTTTAAATAATAATAAGCATTACATAATCAAATAAGCAACTACACTTTAGAAACAAGCCCAAATAAAACCGCAACCACCAAAGTTTGTTTACAAGCAACTTTACCGAAAAATAAGCCCAAAGTCGCTTATAATAAGCGGACATGGCAACACTTTTACTCAACACTTTTTTTTCGCAACTGCCATCTAGTGGATTAATAGTGTATGACGCCTCAAAGGAATAATTCCAACGTCTTTAACGTGCGCGACTATGCATGTATCCATAAAGAACGCAAGACATCCCTCACCCACCGACGTACGTTAAAGACCCATCTAGGGACTTTGAACGGCCCTTAAGTGTGTGTGTGTGTGTGTGTGTGTGTGTGTGTGTGTGTGTGTGTGTGTGTGTGTGTGTGTGTGTGTGTGTGTGTGTGTGTGTGTGTGTGTGTGTGTGAGTGTGTGTGTGTGTGTGTGTGTGTGTGTGTGTGTCTGACTGTGCAGCGTGTGCGCTCAGACAGACAGTAGGGGGGAGGGGAACCTGCTAGCAAAACCGGTTATGTTAATGATATACTGTGTAGCCTACACTACAGTATTCCAAATAAGCTGAGGAACTCTGCTATCAGGTTCCCCTCCCCCCTACAGTACCACTTTTTATACTTTTTATTTGATTCTGACAAAAATTACAGGCAGTTAATCAATACATTTTCATACTTTTTTATTTTGTTTTATCTTTGAGGATATAATCCCGGGCTATTGTTACAGCCAGTTTTGCTATTGTCTCTGGTGGCATACTGAACTTTTTAAACACAAGTACGTTCCTGCACTTCCATATGGCTGTGTGTCTAATGGTAGCCTTTTCCCTAATTTGATGGCAATGATTTGCCCCTCCCAAAACTTTGCAAAATAAGACCATAAGCCTGTATTATTGATAGAGCACATTTAACAGGATCAGAGCACATACTGAACCTTCAAAGCAGCATGTTGGCCTGTGCGTATAGAATGTGGCACTGCCTGGAGATATCTCTATCATCTTGTAGATTATCAGTAAATATATGACCCAAATACTTGATTTCCTGACACACTGATAAAGGACTGTTGCTTAAAGAAAAGGCTGGGGAAACCAATTTCTTGCATCTCACAATCATGATACTACTTTTTTTTGCATTATATATATAATGTCATGGTCTGTGCCATACTTGGAGCAATTTTTTAGTAGCTGTTGTAACCCTCCGCTGTACGGGCTAAGTACAACCAGGTCGTCAGCATACATCAGATGATTGATGATAGAGTTACCAACCAAACAGCCCGTATTGCACTTATTTAGTTCAACTGATAGATCATTCATATAAACATTGAATAAAACAGGAGACAAAATCCCCCCTTGGCGTACCCCATTACTAACAGAGAATTGGGCGGATAGTGCATTACCCCATTTGACATGCATTTTCTGATTGGCATACCAATACACCAGTATACGAACAATGAGCCTATAGGTGTGCCTCTATCAAGCAGTTTCTGGAACAGTTTGAGGTGGTTAATCCTATCAAAAGCTTAATTAAGGGGTCCAAATCAGGGTGGAATTTGGTGGCAAACACACTCACTAATTTAGTCTTAATTGTCTTTATGGTACTCACTGCACCTGTACCAATGATAGCCGCTGCTGCCGGTTTCCTCGCCCGTCCTACAAAGCTCCCTGCTCCGTGAACTGCCGCAGCAGACGCGCCTGTCTTCTTCCCTTGAACTGCTGATCTGGGATGCCGCTGACCTGAACCAGACGACTCCGCCGCTGGTCCTTGTCCCGCGCCGAACACTTTCGCAAATGTCAGCCTGACGACACGATACATGTTTCAGAGCACAGACCTCTGTGTAAAGCTGCTCCATTCTCCTTAGTAGACAGGATACATCCATGCTAGAGTAGGATACAGGCGGTAGGTCGTCCAGGTAGTGGGAGACAAACCTAGGAATATCCTCCCCACATTCGTTCAGTTCCCTGAGGCATAGTTTTATATTGCTGGCATCCTTGTGTATCCCTTTGTGAGAGATGCAACGAAGTGATGTGGAGGGACAAACTTCAAACAGCATTTTCTTAGATGCCTCGATTTCAGCAGAATCGAAAGTATTAATGGCCATCAGCACAATGTCGTCCTGGCTTAATGTTTTAATTTTGATGGCCAAGAAGTTAAGAAGCTCATCCTCAACGATTACTTGCCCGTCCGATGTTTTGTAGATGATAGGTTTAGTGCGAGAATGCACACGTTTGTGTGCCGGTCCACGACCAGCCGAGTCATTGTCTAACACAGTACCGTCCGCCATGACACCCCGGATGAAAGCGAGCCACACCTCGGTAGGGGCGAATCGGTCCAGAAGAGAGTTCAGGGCTCTAGCTGGAGTGTTCCCTGCTCTTAGTAGTAGCTGTTAGCCAGCAGCTAGAAGTTAGCCAGCAGTAGAAAGTTAGCCAGCAATTAGCTGCCCACTGTGCAAGTTGTTGTCGGAATGTCCTCCGAGTAGCTGTAGAGGGTTCAGGGCTCTTGAATTAGGAGATTTCCCTGCTCTTTCAGTCCTCCATTCACTAAACTCCGGATCTAGGCTAAAAACGAGCCACACCGGCTGGAGAAAAGTTTGGAAGAGTCTGTGGAGCTAGTCCACGGCTAGCGTTAGCTTCCACGCTGCCGCACATGAGCGTCTTGAACGCATGTTTATAAAAATAAAAAGATTAAAAAGACTTTAAAAGTTATAATAGCAGCAGATAAGAACCATTTGACAGTCCCGTAGATGTATTCTACGATCTAGTCGTTGATAAACCGTTCAGTTTGACGGCACTAGAAGCAGCAGCTCCTCATAGACCTAACTTTTCCTTGCTTACTTTTTCATAGATTCTCAACAGTTTGTCTGACACCGGCCCAGCATGTGAAAATGCGGTCCTTGTACAAGATAAGACTGCCTGCTGCCCTGATTTCAATAAATGACTGAAATGCTGTTGCCATTTTAATGGAATGGAGAACAGAACATTTACATGAAAAAAAATGCCTCTGAAAGAAACAGAAATAAAAGAATGCCTCCAAGAAAAAATGCCTCTGTAAAATGAAATCAATAAAACGTATTGAAAAAACAAATCTTCTTGACCACTTAAATAAATGTCTCAATTTTAGAGAGAGCTGGTGAAATCCAAAAGAAAGAAATAATGTTTTAGAGAAACATTATTTCTTTCTTTTGGATTTCACCAGCTCCTCGAAGAGGTCGAGAAATCGAGTGGTGTCACGCTGCTGGGCAGCTGACGCTGCTCCTCACGCTCTCGCCGCTCTTCCTCCCGCCTCTGCTCTTACTCAAGGAAATATGATATTGTTTTTATTTTCTTGGGGTTCTGTGGTGGGGGATCAGCTGAGGTGGAGGGGGATGATGGACCGGTGGGGGGCCTGGCAGAGGAAGATGATGAGGTGGTGGTGGTGGTGGTGGTGGTGGAGGAGGATGATGGACCGGTGGGGGCCTAGCAGAGGAAGATGAAGTTGATGGACCGGTGGGGAGCCTGGCAGAGGAAGATGAGGTGGAGGAGGAAGAGCAGTGGGGGGGACAGACAGAGGTGGCTGGTTCACCTTCCTCCCGGCCACTTGAGCCAGGTTGTGCCACCTCCTGGCTCAAAGTGGCCGGAGGACATGAGCCAGCAGTTGGCACTTGGGAGGACACACCCTCACTGGCCTATTTGAACAGTCTTACATGAGTTTCACACTGTGAGAGTATCCAAATGCACAAAGCAAAGGATAAACAGCACTAAGCACTTGAAATTGCAAATACCTTATATTTCCTTTTCAAGTTGCCAGCATTGCAAGCAACATTTTACTGTACTGTACTGTACATCCACAAGTGTTTACATTCTGTATTGCCAGAGAAAGTGAGAAAGCGCCCAGGCAATCAAGTGAAGGAAGAAAAAGTACAAACACAGTAGAAATCCTCAGTGTTAACTTATGGCTGGGCAGAACCAAAAACCGATGGGGAGAGGGATCGATGCACTGGGGTGCCCCTGGGCCCTGACTTCTTTATGTTTTTATTTGTAATCTTACAAATGATCAGTAATACACTAATATATTAAAACATCTTAACATGTTTAATTAATAGACTTGGCCAAGGCAAGCCTATTCCACCTTGCATGCATAGAATTAAACCGGGTGCATTTCTCCTTTCCGACATGTCGCCTTTCCGACGTTGACGAACCCTATACCTAACCCTAACCCTAACCCTAACCGCACGCGGAAGCCACTAGTCGGAGTGGTGAGATGTCGGAATGGAGAGTGAACACCAATTAAACCATAGGCCTACCTGCATTCAACTTTGAATCAGGAGCATATCTCACAGAATGCTCTGGACAAAGTTAGGTCTATATATCTGCTTATAAATATGTGGAATTGTAACAGAAGAACTCCACATTTTGGCCAACTGATGTTGCATTTTCTTCACGTAGCACTTTTCCTATTGCATAAGTGTGTGTGTGTGTGTGTGTGTGTGTGTGTGTGTGTGTGTGTGTGTGTGTGTGTGTGTGTGTGTGTGTGTGTGTGTGTGTGTGTGTGTGTGTGTGTGTGTGTGTGTGTGTGTGTGTGTGTGCGCGCGCGTGCGTGCGTGCGTGTCTGTCCTGCAGACTGTATAGTATACTGTGTATTTCTGACCAGTTCAACAGTTCACATTGATAATGCTCTCAGTTCATAACAAAAATCCCCACTGTGAAATAGTTTATTTTTCCAAAACAATCCCAAAACTAGAAAAAGTGCTCCTCGGAGCACAGGTCTCCGCCAGGTCATGTCGTTATTGTGGCCTCCTGGTGGCGCTATAATAGGACAATGTGAAAAGGGTGGCATTTCTTCCTCTGCCTAGTGGGAATGAGCGTGCATTCATGATTTGAGGCATTTTGTTGCAAAAATGTGTTTTGTTAAATTAGACCTGCTGGTGGCGCTATAACAGGGCAATGTGAAAAGGGGGTCATTGCGTCCTTGGCCTAGTGGGAATGTGTGTGCAAATTTTCACGGAAATCACACACTGCGTTCATGATTTGAGACATTTTGTTCAAAACGGACCAATCCTGCCAACTTTGGAAGCCAACCTTAGCCAATCAGGATGTAATATGAAATATCGGACAGATCCGTCTTGATCACATGACTATAGAGATACTGTGTACCGATTTGCGTGATATTTGGATAAAATCTGTAGGAGTAATATCCAAAAATGTGTTTTGCACAAATCGGCCTCCTGGTGGCGCTATAACAGGCCCATGTGAAAAATTTGGGGCAGAGGTTCTGCTGTGGCATCGAGGGAGTGTGTGTGTGCAGTTTCACAGCGACTGGGGCAACGGTGGCGGAGATTAGCTGGTAACAGACAGAAGGACGGACGGACAGACGGACACACACACACACACGGACGGACGGACGGAGGGTAAAACATACTCTCTCGCCATGCCTTCGGCATGGCGGAGACAATAAATCTTGTTTAGAAAACAGATCAACTCACAAAATAATCAAAATAAACCCACTCCAAAACCACTCCAATCTCCGCGTTCCGCCCGTTAATAGGCTCCGCTCTTCAAAAGACTTGTAGTGTTAAGCTGAAACTCCACGGAGTAACCAGTCTCCCCTTTACCTCGGTACCATGGCGTTGAATCCACCGGGTTAATGGCCGGGTCCAGAGTCCGCCGTTGCTGCCGAGGTCCGGGTTGTTTGTTTGTTTTTTGTCTTCACCAATCCAAAGGTTCTACCATCCTACCGACGCAGACTTTACACTGTATGGCTGGTACGATCGCTAGATCCACTATATATATAAATATATATAGGCTACATAAACACAGACAGACGGACGCAGCCTCTTCTGTCGTGAGACGCTGGCTAACAAACAGTCAGTGACGAGAACGGCGGGGTGATTTACGGGGGTGAACTTCAAAGGGAGCGGGGTGGAGAACGTGCGGAGACTGAAGGAATGTGATTGGCTCACAGGTTTTGTGAATTGGGTGTGAAAATGGTGAACGACGTGACGTGTAAATAAAATCGGGGGGCGGACCGCACAGAGTAAACAGGTTATCTGGAACAACCACCACTGCTTGATGAACCTCAGGAACAGGATTTGGAGGGTTAGGAGCCCCTTCTATTGATGGTGGGTCTGTGTCATCACCTGCAAATATTGTCTGGATGGCCGTTAATCCATGTCTCTGTATTTCAAGGCATCCCCTCACGAAGATCTGGTAAGGTGACTGGTACCATGCCGTTTTAAGTGTGTGATTGTTCCACTGACTAGCAAATCGTCGTTCATCTCGCCGACATGTGTTTTTCATTTGTGACAATGGTACCATCTTCCTCCAGCAGAGTAAACAGAGTGGTACAAATTTGCCAGTCCTCTCCAAACATCTCCCCACAATCGTTCTATCCGTTGATTATGGGTACTTCTGCCTCTCATCGCACTTCCACGACCACGACCTCTGAAGAGCTCCATAAACAAACAAACCGCATTCTTCTCACCACCATGGTCGCACCGCACTCTAGAGCACACATGGGCAATATACGGCCAAAAGAAAATTACATTCTAAAAGGATGCCATATGTTAATGGTTTTGAGGAAAAATAATAGATTTTAGACTGGCATGTCTACCAAATGTATGCAGTTTTAACACAATTCTGCACTATGTGTTTCAAGTTTCAATTGTACAATGTGTGGCCCTTCACTCACTTTATCAAAGTCAGTTTGGCCCCCTAGAAATAAATCTTGCCCACCCCTGCTCTAGAGGGTGCTCTGTAAAGAGCAGTGGCACTCTGAAACTGTTCCATAACAGTCGCCCTTCTGTTGTTGTTTTTCAAACAACAAGTCTGCTAAAGCGGTCAATCCCTCCATGAATCACAATTCTCCATCTGCAGTTGTAAGATAGACATGAAAGAACAGGTTAAATTCAGTTGCAGAACTTCATTGAAACATGGCAACATTGTCCCCCAACTGACCATTACAAACAGCAACCTGGCAATAATTATACCTTGAATTTATATAGCCCCTTTCATTAACCCAAACACACTTTACATCAAAAAAGAAGTAGGGATGCACTTCCTTCCACTGATTCCTGCATGATGAAACTTTATTTTCGTTTGGTTCTGTTGTATTTAAATGCTAACGTCATGGCACTTAAAACATGTTTGTTTTTAGTTTTTGATGGAAAAAGATGTGTATGTATTGAATGCACTGCACTGGAAAAAAAAGAAAACATGTCTGGGTATTTAAACACTTGTACTCTATTAGTGTTAATGCAAACTGTGGGGTATTGTAAGAATAAGGATATTGTAATTTTGTCAATGCAAACTGTGGGGTATTGTAGGATATTGTAATTTCGTCACCATCTCTTCTATTTTCTCCATCAGCTCTGTTACTTATGAAATGTCCCACTTGCGACCATCTTGAACATGGTACCTGTAGCCACATCTCTCTAGGAGCCACCTCAGAGGTTCTCCTTCAGACTCTATGTACTCCTCAACACATCTCTCTCCCAGCCAACATCACTTTGTGAACAGAGCCAGAGTGTGTCTCCAGACTCTGTCCCCCAGCAGCTCCATGTGTTCTCCACTGATCTCCTGTCAGCTTCAGATAAACTGGAATTGACATCAACAGCCACCAGGACACCATGGGGTCCAGGAGAACACAAAGTCACACCGCACACACACCTGTATGGGCAGGGGAGACCCGGACGGCAGGCGAAGAGTCAGGGCAGAGAAGTAGGGATCCAGGCCAGGACGGCCGCCGGGATCCAGCTGAACAGCGGCCGGGTAGCAGGCTACATTAACCCTGTAGAACGGGGCGGCAGTGGCTCAGGGGTAGAGTGGCCGGGTAGAGTGAGCTGGAAAACCGCAAGGTTCCCAGTTCGATCCCGGGCTGGGGCGCTCCCCTAGAGTTAGTGTCGAAGTGTCCATGAGCAAGACGCTGAACCCCTAATTGCTCCCGATGAGCAGGTTGGTGCCTTGCATGGTTTCCTCCGCCATCGGTGTATGAATGTGTGTGTGAATGGGTTAATGGCACAATCAATGTAAAGCGCTTCGGATAGAAGCGCTATATAAATGCACCATTTACCATTTACCAAAAGTGCATGGTGCGGCCCAATGGCTGCCGCACAAATCTCACTCAGAGGAACCCCTCGTAGGGCCGCCCAGGAAGTGGAAACACTTCTGGTGCAGTAGCCTCTGATATTATGAGGCAGTGAGTGGCAGGCCTCTTGATCTGTATGCCTCCTCAATCACCATGACAACCCATTTAGAAAGCCTCTGCTTGGACAGGGCGTGCCCCTTTCTATGCTCGCCCGCCATAACAGACGAACAGGTTATCAGAGGGACGGAACCCAGCAGTCGCCATAATGCCTCAAAGCCCTTACTGGGCAGAGCAGCCCTGCCGAAGCACCATCCATCCCCCTGCAGACATGAGGGGTCATAAGCTTGATTTATTTGATTTATTTATTCGCACAATAATAAACATTACAAAGTGTGTGTGTAGATATTTTCAACTAGTTGTAATAAGGCCATATCTGTAGAGTGATTTTTCCTAAAACCATACTGATGCTCATATAAGATATTGTGTTCATTTAAGTGGTGCAACATTCTGTTGTAAACTAGTGTTTCCAATATTTTAGAAAAACATGGCAACACAGATATTGGCCGATAATTATTAAAAAGTCTTGTATCTCCAGATTTATGCAGAGGAATAACTTTGGCTATTTTTAAATCAGTTGGAACTTCCCCAGATTGCAGAGATAGGTTGAATATGTGTGTAAGTGGTTTAATAATAGAAGAAGATACTGATTTGATCAATTTAGCACCAATATCATCATGACCAGCTGCTGATATCTTCAAGTTAGAAATTAATTCCAACACCTCTGTTTCATTTGTATCTTTAAACTGTAAAAGAGTAGGGAAGTTACCCTTAATATAATCTAAATGATTACTATTGGGTTTTCCCAAATCTTTTGACAGAGATGAACCCACATTTGCAAAAAAAAGTGTTGAATTCATCAGCTATAATTTTAGGGTCACTATAAGTCTTTTCGCCATCCTTAAACTGAGACGGGAGGGGAGCAGTACACTTTTTTTTATTGAGAACTTCATTGACAACCTTCCAAGTAGACCTGATGTCTGATGATTCTCTGAATTTATTTGAAAAATAGCTTTTCTTTGATATCCTCAATAGATGAATGAATTTATTTTTATATATTTTATAGATTGCAGAATTAAGTGGAGTGGGATTTGTGAGGAATTTTTTATACAATTAGTTTTTTAGAATAGAGGATTTTTGGAGACCTGTTGTAAACCATGGTTTCCAAAGACCTTCACCTGCTTTCTTCCTGAAATGAGATATGGAAAAATTAAACTGTAATAAAGGGTTAAGAGGCAAGCCTGATGAACCAAGCCCCTGATTCTTCTGATGATACCAAGTGATCTTGAAACTTTGTTGGTTACTGTAAGTATGTGCTCTTTCCAAGACAATTTTTCACCCACCAAGACCCCTAGAAATTTGGTGGATGAAACTTGACTAATTTCAATCCCACCAATAGAAATCTTAGCTGTATGATGACAGTATGTTTTGTTTTTACTTGTAAACACAATAAAGTTGGATTTCTTTACATTTAGTGATAACTTATTTGCAAGAAACCAATCAGAGAGCATAGCTATGCCAGAATTAGCTTCCTTAATGAGTGAATCAAAATTCTTGTGAGTTAAAATCAAATTCGTATCATCAGCAAACAAAATCGGCGTACAGGATGAGGATACAGCAGCAAGGTCATTGATATAAATAAGAAATAATAAGGGTCTGAGTATCGACCCCTGAGGAACTCCACATGACATCTTAACTTTGTATGAAAAACAACCTTTAGCATTAACATATTGTTCACGGTTATAAACATAACTAGACAGCCATTTAAATGTTATACCTTGAAAACCATAATTATGTAATTTATCAAGTAATATAGTATAATCCACGGTATCAAATGCTTTAGAAAGATCTAGGAATATGCCAAGAGCAAATTCTTTGTTATTAATGGCTGAGTAGATATTTTCAACTAGTTGTAATAAGGCCATATCTGTAGAGTGATTTTTCCTAAAACCATACTGATGCTCATATAAGATATTGTGTTCATTTAAGTGGTGCAACATTCTGTTGTAAACTAGTTTTTCCAATATTTTAGAAAAACATGGCAACACAGATATTGGCCGATAATTATTAAAAAGTCTTGTATCTCCAGATTTATGCAGAGGAATAACTTTGGCTATTTTTAAATCAGTTGGAACTTCCCCAGATTGCAGAGATAGGTTGAATATGTGTGTAAGTGGTTTAATAATAGAAGAAGATACTGATTTGATCAATTTAGCACCAATATGATCATGACCAGCTGCTGATATCTTCAAGTTAGAAATTAATTCCAACACCTCTGTTTCATTTGTATCTTTAAACTGTAAAAGAGTAGGGAAGTTACCCTTAATATAATCTAAATGATTACTATTGGGTTTTCCCAAATCTTTTGACAGAGATGAACCCACATTTGCAAAAAAAAAGTGTTGAATTCATCAGCTATAATTTTAGGGTCACTATAAGTCTTTTCGCCATCCTTAAACTGAGACGGGAGGGGAGCAGTACACTTTTTTTTATTGAGAACTTCATTGACAACCTTCCAAGTAGACCTGATGTCTGATGATTCTCTGAATGTATTTGAAAAATAGCTTTTCTTTGATATCCTCAATAGATGAATGAATTTATTTTTATATATTTTATAGATTGCAGAATTAAGTGGAGTGGGATTTGTGAGGAATTTTTTATACAATTTGTTTTTTAGAATAGAGGATTTTTGGAGACCTGTTGTAAACCATGGTTTCCAAAGACCTTCACCTGCTTTCTTGCTGGGTTTAACCAAAGGAAAGCAATGATGAAAGGCTGAATTAAAATAGTTCATGAATGTCTGATAAGCATGCTGCACAGCAGAATGTTTATATACATCATCCCAGGAAATGTTGCCAATCAATCTCCCAAACTGCTCCGTATTCCTAGAGTTAAAGATTCTAAATGTATAACTATTATTTGTTCCCACATGTTCACTTTTGTTTGGCAATGAAAGATGGAATACAGGAAAGTGATCCGATATATCAGTTAACAGAATACCTGATTAAGCTACAGTGTTCAAAGAATTTGTAAAGATATTATCAATAAGAGTGGCAGAAGAACTGGTCACTCTTGTTGGTCTGTAAATCACAGCATAAAGAGAGTTAGAGTACATGGTATTTAGGAAATCAGCAGTTGATGCATGATCTTTTTTAAATAAATCAATGTTATAGTCACCTAATAGGAAACATAACTTATTTTCTTTATTAATTAAGTCTAGTGTTAATAAAATAATATCATTAAAATGTGTTATATCTGTATCAGGGGGTTGATAGATACATCCCACTATAATGTTTTTGCCATCAAAAAGTGAACATGAAGGAATTTCAATAAAGAGCGATTCAACCTCAGTTGAAAGACGCTCAAAAGCAAGATCATCCCTTACACAAAATTGAAACCTGTTATGAACATAAATTGACATACCACCTCCCACTCTCTCTGATCTATAGGAGTGCACAGCATTATATAAAGACATATCATATAATGTTTTTGTTGATTCTGATAGCCATGTTTCTGAAAGAGCAATGATTGAAAATTGATGATTCAGTGAAGATAGATAATTTACAAGATGGTCATACTTATTAGGGCTATTGAGGCTATGTACATTCAGCCAATATCAACCAATATTTAAGATATGCAATGTTCCCTTTTTTGCGTTCTTCCAGGAGAAGGGGAAATAATTATTTCCTTTTCAGGCGAACCTTTTCAGAGAAATCCTCATTAATGAAGATCTTAGAACCTTTGAGATTTTTTGCCCTTTTCATGATCTCCTCCTTGTCCTTATATCTGAGCAGCTTGGCGACTATAGATCTGGGTCGCCCCTCTGGCAGAAAGGTGCCGATTCTGTGGGCCCTCTCCATCTCAATCAGTTTAGAATCCAATTTAAGTCTATCAGACATCATCTTTTTTGGCTTGATCTCAGTCTCTTGCCATGTTTCTGACTTAGAGTCCTCAATACCATCAATCAGGATGTTGTTTCTCCTGGACTGATTTTCTAGGTAGTCTCCTTTAGAGGAGAGCTTGTCTAGAGCAGCCTGTAGTTGGCCAAGTAACAAAGTACTCGACTGAGTTGCTGCCTGGTTCAAGACATTTGCATCCTTAAAACTATCTGTCTCTGCTTGAGTGAACTCCAGGCTATGTTTAAGCTCACAGACTGATTTCACCAAATCATCAACTCTTTTTGTGGTAGAGTCCATGATGAGACCTAGGAAAGTTATTTTCTTGGAGATCCATCAATTCTTTGAAAATTTGCTTTTGTTGTTCTAACATATCATTTAAAACAGTGACAGTCACAAACTCATCCTCCTGGGGAGCTGGATTATTTTTGGGACCCATAGTGACTGAATGCAATAAGTCAAAGTAGTGTGAGTGTGTAAACACACCTCAAACAAACCAAAGCAACTGACCAACACAGACAACAACACCAAAGTAACTCACCAATACAGACAACAAGAGGTCTCACCCAAACAAACACAAAGATGTTTCTGTAGACGTATCCGGGCTAAAGACGAGCCCCACCGTCTGCTGGCTACTGCTGTGGGCACAACCTGGTGTATAATGGCTGCTGCAGGCTTGATGTAGCCTGGTGTATAATGGCTGCTGCAGGCTTGATGTAGCCTGGTGGTGCCTGGCTGATGCGGGCCTGGTGTAGCCGGATGCACCTGGCTGCTGCGGGCCTGGTGTAGCCTGATGTACCTGGCTGCTGCGGGCCTGGTGTAGCCTGATGTTCCTGGCTGCTGTGGGCCTGGTGTAGCCTGATGGTTCCAGGCTGCTGTGGGCCTGGTGTAGCCTGATGGTTCCTGGCTGCTGTGGGCCTGGTGTAGCCCGATGTTCCTGGCTGCTGTGGGCCTGGTGTAGCCCGATGGTTCCTGACTGCTGTGGGCCTGGTGTAGCCCGATGGTTCCTGGCTGCTGTGGGCCTGGTGTAGCCTGATGTACCTGGCTGCTGTGGGCCTGGTGTAGCCTGATGGTTCCTGGCTGCTGTGGGCCTGGTGTAGCCTGATGTACCTGGCTGCTGTGGGCCTGGTGTAGCCTGATGATTCCTGGCTGCTGTGGGCCTGGTGTAGCCTGATGGTTCCTGGCTGCTGTGGGCCTGGTGTAGCCTGATGTACCTGGCTGCTGCGGGCCTGGTGTAGCCTGATGTTCCTGGCTGCTGTGGGCCTGGTGTAGCCTGATGGTACCTGGCTGGTGCTGGCCTGGTTGAGCCTGGTGTTGGCTGGCTGGTGTTGGCCTGGTGGAGCCTGGAGCATAGGCTCAATCCAGTAAAAACTAGAAGCACTGCTGCTGCTCTGCTGCTGTACTACTGATGCTGCTTGTGTGTTCCTCCTCTGGTGTACAGCATACTTGGTTGGTGAAAATACCTTCCATACCATCCGTGTTGAAGTGTAGAAGTGTTGTGTGTAGATGAGTGAAGGCAGGCAGGTACAAAGGTTCGGTGATGAGAAGGGCAGGTTGAGGGTTGTAGAGGTGATGTTAATGTGAGTCTAAATCCAAGGTGAAAGAATTCAATCTCAGATGTAAAACTTACACGACTGTGTCTCAATGCAGAGCAGAAAGCAACAGCCTTAAGCTGGCAGTTTAATAACCTGGTTAGTGTGGTCTGAAGCTAACCTCTTTGGCAAGAATGAAGGGTTAGGCCAAAGTGCCACCCGAGTTCCAGCGCATACACACCTTACTTGTTTATAAGGCATGCATCTCGCTCACACGCTTCGCTGATGCCATTGCCAGAAGAATAAATAGCCAATTTTGATGAAGCCTACTTCAGCCCCGATTGCTCTACAGGCTCGAAGGGGGGGCGAAGATGAAGAGCCTCCAGGACCAGAGTTAAGTCTCATGAGGGATGTTTCGCGGCCCGCGGGGGGTTCCGCCGCTGGGCTCCCCGAAGAAACTGGGTCACCAGAGTGTGAGACACCACAGTCTGGTTATCTATCCTGCTATGGCTGTGTCATGGCTGGCTCTTGCCACGACAAATAATAGGGAGGGAGACCAACGGAAAGTTTAACAAAAGTATGTATTAACTAATAAACTAACCAACAACGGAGAGATAACTGAACATACAGGGAAATCATAGCAATAAAGGAATGAGGTGTGGAGTCAGTAAATCAGTAGTGTAGGTGTGGATGAGTGAAACATGGTGTAGTGCAGGGTGTGTGTGTGGATGAAAAGAATAATCAACTAGAGATAACTGAACATACAGGGAAATCATAGCAATAAAGGAATGAGGTGTGGAGTCAGTAAATCAGTAAATCAGTAAAAGAATAATCAACTAGAGATAACTGAACATACAGGGAAATCATAGCAATAAAGGAATTATTACATTTTATTTATATTACATATTATTACACTCAGGTGTGGATGAGTGAAACATTGCAGCCACATACACCTTGAGTGTTGAAGCAGACAGCTTCTTCTCCAGTAGCAATTTCAAGAAACGCAGTATTATTGGCACAGAGCAACTTTCAGGGACCTCTCTGTTAACACCACACCATTGTGAGCATATCTTCCACCTGTTGGCATAGAGTGCCCTGGTGGAAGGCACTCTTGCATCTAAAACAGTTTGGATCACAGCCTGGTCACACAGACTCAGAGTGGGTCCGGCCCCTCAGGTGCCATACACACAGCTGCAGGCGTTCCGGGCATGGATGTCAAATGCGGCCGTCCAACTGAGACAGGAGATCATTCCTGTTGGTGCGGTGCCATGGAGAGCTGCAGCAGAGACTGTGCAGCATCGAGAACCACTTCCTCCCTGGCCATGTCGGAACAACCAGCAAGGAGTCTGTGGTTGCCTTGCTGAACCCTGTATAGAGTTAACGCTATCAGTGGGGAAAGGTGGGAACGCATAAAGGAGGCGATCAGGCCATGGGTGTGCCAGAGCATCCTGTCCCATATCCTGTTCGTATCCACACTTTAAGTGTCACATATTACTCAAAGAATTAAACACATAATCATAATTAATATTAGAGTACCCATCTTCCCACTTTACCAATTTTAAACCAACCCACAGTTGGTATGGTTCATCATGGGTGGATTGAGCATGCTTGATTGCATGCTCCCTACACTGTCAATGCAATCAAACAATCAATCATCAAACAATATATCAATACAGTCAAACAAATACCATTCTCTGCAACTTAAACAATACAGAATAATTCAAAACCACAGGAATTTACTAAAGTCTGTTATATGCATCATCAGTGGCAGGGTGAACTGCCACAATGACGCTGTTGATCTCATCCTTCAGATGGTGCATCCTGGAGAAAACTGAGTCCTTGTTCATGGGTGTGTCTCCTGCCACCAGATGACGTGCCGCTCTATCCAGAGCCTTAGTGAGCTGGTAATCACGTGTCTCCAGTTCAGTCATCAGATCTCTGGAGAAGGAAGTGAAGTCATCCAGTTGACGCTGCATATCCAACAGGCCACTGTTCCATGTCATGGCCGTGGTCACAGCCTCTCTGTATCTATGGAAACAGTCCTCTCTGACCAGAGGCGTTATACGCGTCACATGAGACGACAGGTGGATCTTCTCAAGCCTAAGGTTTGTGTATTTGCTCATCATGGTACAGCAGTGTGCCAGTGATCTTGTCCTTGCGGTACTGCTGATGGATGACGATGATCTTCTCTTGAAGGACCTCCATCTTCTCCTGGTTCTTGTCATCGGCCAGACTCGCAGACATTCTGGCCTGCCCTTCGAGTAGACGTTCCAGTTGCTTCTCGAACTTCTGGAACTTCGTCACGTGACCTGGCCGCCGTGGGTGGCTGCTGCTGTAGTACTGGTGGTGCTACTAGTGGCTGCTGCTGCGGTGCTGGTGATGAGGTATGAAGAGTGGCTCCAGATAGGACACGTTGACGAGGTCGCGGTGTGGGGAGTGCTCTTAGGGAGGCTGCGCTCCCCATGCCTGGATTGAAGCTGGCCCCTGGTGTAGATGGCTGACTGGCAGCTTGGATGGCTGCCCGTATGCCTCGCATTTCCCTCACCAGTAGTTCTCCTCGGTCCCTCTGTGAACCCATAAACTGCCGCAGCAGATGCACCACCTCCTGCTGGGCCAGTACTGCTCGGCGACTGTGAGATGACGGGCCTTCATCCTCATCATCCTCCCATTCTAGATCGGCTTCCTCAGGTTCCGGTTTTGCCGTTTTGCTCCTTCTTTGGATTTTCGTTCCCCCTGTAGCGGACATGGCGTAATAATTATGGGAAATATTAACGATAATTATGAAAATATTAAAAATATTTTCTGAAAAATCAAAATATTGATTTTCACCAAAAATTAAGGAATTGCACAAATTAAGGGATTAATTCGCACCTCCACACAACCATGAAAAGGGCTACGCAAGAATCTTGGACACAGTAATGATGCATGGGTTCTGGTTAGAAAATGATTGGAAATATATGCGTTGAAATCATTTGGAAAAGGACTTCCGTTTATACCAAAATAAAGTGTTTATTAAGATAAATCCTATGTAGATATTAAAACAACCAATGAAATGGGGAAAAGAACAATAGATCAATAACTCAAAAGATGATGAAACTGGTTAAAATCTCAACAAAATACAAAATTACAGATCTACAATTCAATCAGGTCAAATCAGGAAATGGCCACATTTTAATCTACTAAAGGAGAAAGAGGGATTAAAGTCATAAAAGAAAAGAGAAAGATCAATGATTAAAAATAGCTAATCTACCCTCACACTACACTCAGGTTGCCACACCACATGTGAATGCATTATGCTCGCCTGGTCCATTGGGATAGGAGAGAAGATGATTCCATTGTCTCTGGGGAAGAGACCATGAGGCGTTGGCTAGCAGGTTTGGCTAGCGTCCGGCTACTTCACTGCGTCACGCAGTTCTTCTCAGTCTCCACTCAACTCGGATTGAGGAGACAGTATGCGTGGCCTATTAGGCCCACGTTGTAGAGAAGGAGCAGCGGTTCGTCGTCATCTAGGAGCAGTTCAGCAGTCCTCAGTCTCCATTCAAACTCGGATTTGAAGAGACAGGATGTGTGGCCAAGGGCCCACGTGTAGAGTAGAGGGAGCAGGGCAGTTGTTCCGGGTCAGCAGGGCATCTGGCTTTTGCTGGAGAGCTCGGCGTAGGCCGGTGGTTCTTCTCGTTGGGAGAACCTGAGGCGTTGGCTAGCATGGATAGCTAGCGTCCGTGCAGGAGACAGGGCCAGAGAGGGAGAAGGGACTTCTGGTCAACCTTCCTGTTGCTGTGGTCGTTGGGAGAGAGGCACGGGGGAATGTTCACCCCGGAGATAGCAGTGGAAGAGGGGACTCCGTCAACCCTCAGTGTCATCAAAAGCGCAGTGGAAAAGAGAGGGGACTTGGTCAACCCTGGTTGTCGAGAAGCGGTCAAGAGAGAGAGAGAACTGGCTGAGCAGTTCTTCTTATAGGCAAAAGGAGGGGTCTCCTTCTTGGCCCATTGGGGGGTGTGTTGGAGGCAGCTGGGGTGGCAACCTCCTACCTTACAATATGAAAAACTAAAACTTCTCTGCTAACTATCTTAGGGACTTCCTATTAACACATTTGACTGGATATTGGGAATCACAATGAAATTAGAATTCTCTAGATATTAAACATGACGGCATTATGTCAAATAGAAAGCAGGTAAGCATCAAAGTGTAATTAGCATGGAAGCATTTACATTTTACATCACCAAAGTTCATATTAGTGTTGTGGTCATAATGCAGGACAATAAATATATATTTTGAAGTCACAGAACATAATACATAAGCCAATTTATTCAAAGTTCTTGTTGCTCATTGTCTTGTTCAGTTAGTCTGTGTGTGTGACACAGTGAGCGCTTCGCAAGACATTCTTGCATGTCGTAAAAGTCGCTGGTTCCATCCTTATCTCTTAAAGGATGCCGGACAGAGAGGGAGGTAGAGAGGAAACCAGATAGCCTGTGTGTGTCTTCTGGCTGAAGACATTCCAATGGGCAATAAAGGTCTTATCTGAAGATGCAGTTCTCTATTAGTGAGCTTGTTGGAGTTTGTGTTCCCTCTGAAAGGAGGGGGGGGTCTTTTATGATGAGCCCCGGGTCCATTTGGTTATGAACTAAAAACAATATTAATTTGCTTTCTATGTCCACACCTGGCGGCCTTGGCATTATCATTACACCCCCATGGGGACTTTCTTTCGGGTGGCCATATCCCATCACTGCCACCAAATGTCACACTCTGACTTAGTGAGGATAGTGTTTGCCGAAAGGCATAGTTTGAAACCACTGGTAAAATAGCAAAACTGCCAAAAATCGGCAGACAGAACCCTCGATGTTGCAGAATGGAAGTGGATTTTATTCACCTTCTTACATCTCAGGAAAATCATGAACAAGAATAATGGCGCACAGCAAACTCTATATACACACACTGGACAGATTGGCCCTGGGCCTAAAATGTAACCAGTTTAACTGGTTAAATTGAGGATTCTATTCAGGTTTGGTACGGTCCAACGAGCAGGGCCTAGCCTATAACTAGGGGGACCTGCCCTGTGTGTGTGTGTGTGTGTGTGTGTGTGTGTGTGTGTGTGTGTGTGTGTGTGTGTGTGTGTGTGTGTGTGTGTTTATATCCAACGTTCTATTGTGATGTTATTCCATCCCCCATTTGGGTCCAGATACTGTCGCCATTCTTGGCGACGTGGCCTTGCTTAACCAGGACGTAGAGGGTGCGCCTGACCTTGGCGCTCTTCAGGTTCAGCTCCTTGGCGATGACCAGCGTCGTGGCCTCGCCGCTCTCCAGGAGATACTTCATCACCTTTTTCTGATCCCCCATGATGGCAGTGCTCTTCCTGGATTGGTAAAAAAAAACTAAAAAACAACGTCCCACGAACAGCATAATGATCCTGGTACACTTGCTCTGCTCACACATTTCCGGGAAAAAGTTGGGGGCACTGCACCCCTGCATGGGCCAACAGGTCTGTAAATTGGGCACCGGGCGGGATGGCAGCTGCATGCCAATTATACCCTGTGTACGAGTGTACGTCCAAAGCCCAGATGTGTTCATCCCCATGGATCCTAAAACCAGCCATTTCTGCTTGTTGCTGGTGGTACTAGAGACAGATCTGGAGAGACAGTTGCTGGTGGTAGAGACAGATATAAAATTCTTCTTCAGTGTTTCCCCTAGCCAGAAGCTGATGATGGCAAATGTTGATTTTCCCCTCCTTGTTTGAGGTGTGCCTGAGTTTATTATTGTTTATTTGTTGCCAAGTCTAAGTAAAGTTACCTTTACCACTATCTTGTGTGATTCTCCTGCGTTTAGGTCCTGTGACACACATATACTAGATACATGGTATGGTATATACACCACAATATAATACAATAGTATGATATATAATATAAACCACAATATAATACAATAGTATGATATATAATATAATGTAATATATTATAATTGTAAAATATATAATATTGATTGATTGATTTAATATTTTATTGGGCAAAACATTTAAAACAGCACAATTACATTTAAAATACTTTGTCTAAAAGGTCCGTCCAAAAAAGTCCTTGCAGTCTTGTTTCCATTGAGGTCCTTGGTATTACATTCATAGTCATATAATAGGCTAGTAGCACCAAACAGTTGAAATATCAACACATGTACAAACAAAAAATGCAGGAAAAAAACAACACTATATGTACAAACAATGGGGGGGGGGGTCGTCTGTCTAACGGGAAAATGGTACTACCTCCTCTTTTGGCCTCCTGAAAGGTACATTTTCAGAGCTGTTTTAAATGTATACAGGACACAGTCGGATTGAACACCCTTCCTTCAGCTTAGTTCTACTGTTAAATTATCTTTCTTTTCTCAAACCCATCCTCCTATGATTCGACAAAGCTCTGTGTGGGTGCTGGTGAGGCCAAAATCTCTTGTGCCCGGTTCTCCTCAGTGGCTGGAACAATTGATCTGAATTTTCACACAGACATTCACCATTACCATGTGCACGGAACAGCAAAGACCGTTTTTCGCGTTCCCCAAATGTCAGCTGTTTATTAGCGTTTTTGTGTTGGCTGGCTCCCGGGTTGCCAAATCATGTGCGCATATCCCCCCCACGGGTATGGTCTAGTAAGGATAATTCAGCCACTATGCCGTCTCATTGATATGTGTGGTCTTCATTCATTACACTTTGATAAATTGCTGTGAGATAATGTTTGTTGGCCCCTAGTGGGTAGTGGCAGAGGACACAGACAACTGGCTGGTTTGCCTGCTAAGGGGGGTTCCTCAATTCTTGAAAGGAGAGAGCCAAACCAAAATACATGTGGATTGTATCTGCCTATAATCAGTCACCAACATACCTGGTGCAGTTGACTTTTTTCATAGAAGTCCCTGTGCTCTATTATGCAGACCCCTCCCACAGCTAGAATGGAGCCTAGAGCATAAAGCTAATTCGGCTGTTTTCGTCGCTCCAAACTTATTTTTTTCACAAATCGACAGTCTTCACTCGCTGAATCAGTTCGACAAAGTTTATTGCTTGTCTCATGTCTTTAGTAACGCCATGACGGTGACGAGGGATCGGCCACCTCCGCTCTCTGTGGCTGTTTCTTCCACGTCAATGTGGCTCTGTCAGACGTTGTTGTCGTCAGATTCAAGTAATTTCAACGAGACTTCTTCTTCATTGAGATCCATCTTCACTAGAAATGTCCGTTGGTAATTTGGTCCATAGTCCAGAGGAAAAATGACAGCCTCAGGTGTTACTTCATGAGGGATCAATGCAGGCTGTAGCATTGTTTAGGGATGAGAACACAGTCAGATGTAATCTTCTTGTGATTATACTCAGAATGCTGTTTTTTCACCTCTTCGAGCGGCACATTGTCCGGCAGCAGTAATACTCTCAGTCTCTGCTGTCGAAGGAACAGCAGAATTTGACTCAGAATTTGTTTGTCATAAGTCGGGTCTTCCTGGTTGGCCCGCAGTTTAGTGCACAGACCATATTTGCCTTAGATTCTGAAACCTGTCTTTTTCTCTCGCCTCTCTGAAGTAAAGCATAACATGCCCGTAACAGGTTCCTCCACAGTTTTCCAAGGAGAGGCTCATATACAAGCACATGAGTCTGGTTCACTTTCGCTGGTTTTATGAAGACCACTTCACGTGTGATGTGGGCCACAGACAGGTCATCACCGGGTGTGACCTCACAATGTGGCAGGTGTAGCTGGTAGATAAGACTTGTGAGGACACTGGATGTTAAACAGAGGCCCTGCAGGAGTCCTTCCTGTTGACTAGAGCCATCTTTCACCCCACTGATCAGTGTTGTTGTAGAGGACTTATCCTTCCCCTGTCATTCCAAACTCCAACCCAGTCACACTGTAGTGGAACAGCCCCACCCCGGGTAGCTTGTACCTGTATTGAGTTTTTCCCAGATTTGTGTGCACTTTCGGATTGACAGGGGTACCGTCTCTCTTTGAATGACGAACCTCATCCTAGGAGAGTCTTCTGCTAGGGCTGATGGAGGTGATGGCAGCAATGGCGATGATGGCAGCAATGGTGTTGATGCCAATGTTGGTTGGGCTGATGCGACCGGGACCGGTTATAGTGCACTTCCCAATAGTCAAGTCCTTTAAGGGTGAACGTGAACAACTTTGGCTCAATTTCCCCTCTTGGCTGACTTGTGAGCTGGTACTTCCTCCCCTCTGCCAGTTGTAGATCACAGCCGCTTGTCTTCTCAACCTGGCAGTGAGTCCTTGTTGATGCTCCCACAACACACTCTATTTATTTTATATGTGATAAGCAGGTGAGGTAGATACGGAAAGTGTGACTGTTGTCACTACTGCCCAGAGTCTCGAAGACCAACACCACTCCTTCCACTGTCTTCTGGGAGAAGGAAGCAAATGAGGAAGTTTGATGGCCTTCAGTTTCAGCTCCCATCATGCTCATCCTCCTCTTCCTCCGATGAGCTATTTGCACACAGCACCTTTGAGCTCAATGTCTCCCTGCCAGCCTTCTTTCTCTCCTGATCCCAGCAATTCTTCTTCATTGACACCAATCTACACAAATGGCTGGTCATTTGGTCCATAGTTCAAATGATATGCCGCAGCCTTTGTCCAGCTGATATGTCGCAGCCTTTATCCAGCTTCACGTCTCTGAACCGTCTGTTTCAGGTGGTAACAACCTTTTAGAAAACAGACCGGGAAAATTCTGCAGTGGAGAATTTCAGAAATTTGCATACGAGAGCCAGCAGAGCTCTTTGAACGCAAGCCATCACTCTCTGCGGAATATAGAGAAGGCACGACGGACACAACGCATATTAACATGGCACACTCGGGTTTTTCTCCGGCGGTCTGGGGTCGCAGCATAATCAGTCTCACTTAGTTTTCTTTCTATGACATATGGGCCACAGAACTTAGGCTGAAGGGCTGGTCAGTGAGAAATGGGAGCAAATTTAGCACCCTATCACCCACATGAAACTCACGTTTAACCGATTTGCGATCAAAAGGTTTTTTCATTTTCCCCTGGGACGCAGTTAATGCGCTGCGTGCGATTTCACAGGCCCTGTGCAGGCGCTCTCTGAATTTTGACACATAATCCAACACATTTGAGGATGGAACACTGGATTTAAACAACAAACGATCACGGAGCACCCGGAGAGGACCACGAACACTATGCCCGAACACCAGCTCAGAAGGGCTAAAACCAAGTGATTCTTGTACACTTTCCCGCACGGCCATGAGCAGAAAAGGTAAACCCTCATCCCATGACTTGCCCGTCTCAGGACAGTACTTTTTCATCATAGACTTGAGCGTTTGATGGAACCGTTCAAGAGTGCCCTGAGATTCAGGATGATAATCACTAGACTGTTTGTGTTCGATGGACAAGGAAGCGATAACCTGAGCGAAAACTTTAGAAGTGAAATTCGTACCCCTGTCCCATAGGATGGACTTGGGTAGGCCGAAAATATATTTAATTTTTGCCAGGGCTTTGATCACAGTTTTGGCCTTTAATGTGCACAATGGAATCGCCTCAGGATAACGAGTGGCAGCGCACATTTAAGTCAACAGATACTGATGACCTGACTTCTTTTTGGGAAGTGGGCCAACACAGTCAATAATGTTCGAAGGGTTCTCCCATCACGGGAATAGGTAATAAAGGAGCAGGAGGAATAACCTGGTTAGGTTTCCCCATCATTTGGCAAACATGCCACGAACAGCAAACATTTGACATCAGATTTTAGCCCTGGCCAATAAAAATAATGCAAAATGCGGTGATACGTTTTACAAATACCTAAATGACCAGACAAATTGTCATGTGCGAGACTAAGGACTTGAGAACGAAAAGGTTGAAGTATAACTACCTGCTGAACGGAGTTCCACCCGAGGTTGCCAGCGCCGGGCGGGAACCAAGTGCGCATCAAAGTGCCATCCACTACACTGTACGCGCTCTGCGCATCCTGCGCACGAGTGGCTCCCCAGCAAACAGTGAGGGATGGAACATTTTACTGTGCCAAAACAAAAGCATCTTTATCAACATCAAACACAAATTCCGTCTTTATTAACATCACATCAACCATCTTCTGCTTAACCATGGCGGCAGGAAGATTCACTGGTTGCTCAGAACACATAACGGCAGGAAGATTCACTGGTTGCTCAGAACACATAAAGGTGTCTTTCAAACTAATGTTCTCATCACAGCCCTTCCTTGCCTGTGCACGGGTCACAGCGCAGGCAGGGAACAATACCGAGGTGCCCATAGACTGATCCAAATCGATCACAGGATTCTCGACAATTTCTGGCGCTGGGAAAACTTTCTCCCCTGCCAAGTCATTGCCGAGAATTAACGAATGTGGCCGACTGGTAAAGAAGCGCGAGTACCCACCTGCACAAAACCAGAGACCAGGGGCGGACGCAAAAACACAGAATGTAACGGAGCGCGTAACAAATTCGTCTCCACCCCCAACAGTAGAGCATCAGACCCACCCCCAACAGTAGAGCATCAGACCCACAAAAAGACTTATTCGAGAGGGTGAACACATCATGTAAAATGAGAGACTGTGACGCTCCCGTATCACGTAGGATTGTGATCGGTACCTGATCTATATCCTGACCTGACAGGGACACTGAACCTTTCAGAAGGAAGGGTCCAAAACATTCTTCCATTTCGTCTGACACAGGCCCACCTGTGTCAGAGGAAAGCGGAGGATGAATGGACTGAATGAACCCAACAGCTTTTGATTTCTTTGGACTGAGTTTCTTTTCGCTGTAGAGTGGGATACGCCGAAATGAGGTGACCCTTTTCATGACAATAGAAACAATCACGAGTCTCCGAACCGGGGACAGACAAAACACTTTTCTCCCTGGCAAATTCCACATATGTTTGGTTGGCAGTTTTTTCACAGGACCTAAACCTTTGGTGGTACGCCTCCGGCACTAACTCATATGCCCGTAGTATGGTTTCTTTTACAACTTCATACTTGAGGCTCTCTTCAATAGTTAAAGCTGCACAAACATCCCAAGCTTTTCCCACTAATTTGCATTGCAGTAATTCTTAGGCCATTTCACCGTGGTTGCAATGCGCAAAAGTGTCAAAATAAGAATCAAGTTCTGTCTCTTTAAAGTGTGGTACCAGAGGAATATGCTTACTGATATTGAACGAGTCTGGAGGGCATCCCGAAGTTCCAGAAGCACTTGTCCTGGAGTGAGGGGCAGGCGACCTGTCGAGCGGCCCTGATGCAGAGTTGCATCAGCTCAACCTCTTTGGTTTTTGTTTGAGTTCCACCTCTCGGAGGCGGAGGGCCAGGCGCTGAATGTCCCCGACGAGCTAACGCTAATGCAGAGCGAGATGACGCTGTTTGATCATTTTTGTACATTTTCATTTCCATTTTTGTACATTTTCCACCTCTGGTTTTTAGTCATGGCTGCTAATTCCCACCTGATGTCATGTGGGAGTTCTGACTGCTCCACACCGTACTGAATAACTGCTAGATTGCATAGTGTCTTCAGTGTTGGACTTAAATCTAAGATGTAAAGATCATCAGAGAGTTGATGGTTTACTTTGTATCCTCCAAAAAGGATGACACGATCTCCCACCATGCAACAGCACATCCTATACCCCTTAGAAAGGCTGTTTCCCTTGAGTTCAAGCTTCTTCCAGGAGAAGGTCTCTGAATTGAATTTCCACAGATCATTAAAGTACTGGTTCCCGTTGTATTTCCACAGATCATTAAAGTACTGGTTCCCGTTGTAGCCACCATCAGATCATTAAAGTACTGGTTCCCGTTGTAGCCACCATATATGTTCAGCTCTCCATTGTAGGCAAAGGCTGAATGACCACAGCAACGATATGGGAGAGGCTGTGCAGAAGGAGTGCTCAGCCAGCTGTTGGTCTCTGTGTCAAACACGTTGATGTTGTTGTAGAAGTCCCCCTGGCCCCCCCCAGCTCCCAAATACAAATATCTTTGTCCCGATGATGGTGGAAGAGTGTTCTGATGAAACAGGTGGTGGTTTGCCTCTGGTGTTAAATTTTTAAAGACCAGACCATTGTGGTGGTGTCCAACTTGTAGATGTCATTAGTGTGTCCAGTCAGCTTGTTGATTCCTCCATGGACATTCATGACCTTCTCCAAGACACAGTCTGAGTGGTAGCACCTCGCCTCTGGAATAGTTCTAGAAACCCTGGGCTTCAACCATCTATGAGTGTCGACATCAAATGCATAAAGCGTGTTGCAGTAAGGAGTCCCTCCCCACATGTAGATTTCTTCAATGAGTACAGCTGTGTGGCCCCGGCGCCAGGTAGGAACCTCAACTGGAGGTTCTTCTCTACCAATCGTCACTGGAGGAAACTTCCTCCAGAGTAGAGACACGGTGTTATACATGTGCACTTCAATCTGATCACTGTTGTTCCCTACAAAGCAGTACAACTTTTGTCTAACTGCGACAGCAGCATGGTCTTCATTTGGTCCTCTCAGATGTACCGTCCAGCGTAACATTTCACACAGCAGCACCGCCGTCAAACAGTGTCATAAACTGCAATAATTACCCGCCGTCAATTGATAAAAACTAGATTTTCTTACCATAATAAAAATTGTCATAAATTCTATGCTTCCAGTCGCTAGTTTAAAGTCTCCTTTCAATCATCAGTATGCGTTTTGCTAAATTATGGTCCCATTTATTTTAAAATTGACGATAAAGTAGGCTATTCTCTAGGAGGGGCGGGATGATTTGATTGACAAGCTACACAACCAATGGCATTCATTCCCCGCCCCCGCTCTTGATTGACAAGCTACCCAACCAATAGCATTCTTTGGGGGCTGTATTCCGGTTCCTGTTACCGACATGCTTTTGGCCTTATATTAGAGATGGCGGATTTCAAATTCCTGAACAATCGGCTTCATTTTCGAATTCCTGAACAAATTGGCTTCATTTTCGGTCTGTAGAAACCAGTAGTCTGGCTTTGTCCATCTCTTTTATACAGTCTATGCTCATTCCTGAGCGCAGACGCTGATTGCTCGCCCTGAGCGCAGACGCTGATTGGCCGATTCCACATCTTGGTTTCCGCTTAGCGCCCACCCAGCGCTTTGGGGCCAGACCGGTCTGCAGGAATCCCACTGGGATGGTTTACCAGGCTAGACTCCTCCTTCCCGCTTCCATTTCAACTTTACAGTCGCGCAAATAGGTCATACATATAGGCCACTACAGTACATACTACTAAATAAATAGGCCACTACAGTACATAGTACATACTGAGTTGGAACATGTCCTGGTTTACAAAAGGCTTCCCAAACTACGCGTCCCAAATTACACAGATGTCCTGAGAGTCAGGACATCTGGAGGTTCACGAAGCGTTTCCGAAGCTCGGAACGATGTCAATCCGTAGTTATATCACCTCCCTTTTTCGAGGAAATCTTCGGAGGTCGGAATGGCGCTTAGGTGTGCAGATAGGAACACCTGCACAAATCAGTCTTGTTAGGCATGTTGCTATGGCAACGCTTTGTGCCGCGTGTGTGATTTCACACCAGCCTATATAAGATGTCACACTGTGTTGAAAATGCGCGGACTGGAGGACAGAGAGACCCACAGACGGAGAGACGAGGAGACGGAGCCCACGAGAGAGTAGACAGAGTAGTGATGATGTGGTGCTGGACCGTTTCCAAAGAAAGAGCTCCAGATGGATATCATGCTGTTGTAGCAGTGAGGAACAAACTCTATTCCTTTGGATGCTTAGATGGAGGGACCTGCAACACCATGGATCAGATGGTTGTCCATCGCCTGGAAGAGGAGAACGTCACCTTAAGGTTCCCTCCAAGCGCTGTGGCCACTCAGCTGTGCTGGTAGAAGATACAGTCTATATCTGGGGAGGCTGCTGGGAGGCCGCTGGAAGCTGTTGGGGAGGCCGCTGGGGAAGGGAGTACTACACCGTGCTGTATGCAATTGACGTTGACGCCCACATCTGGTTCAAACCCAGGGTTTATGGGACTGCTCCTAAGGCGAGCTACCGCCACTCAGCCTGTGTGTTGGAGAAGGTCATGTTTATCCATGGAGGATACGACCAGCTGACTGGATACACTAATGACATGTACAAGTTGGACACCAGCACAATGGTCTGGTCTTTAATTAACACCAGAGGAACTCCAGCCTTTCCATACGGAAAAAGCTGTTTGCCCACCGCCATGATCGGGACAAAGATGTTTGTTCTAGAGCACCTAACAGACAACATCAGAGTGTTTGACACAGAGACCGACTGCTGGCTGAACACACCTCCTGCACATCTTCCTAGAAGGACATACAAGAGTCATTCAGCCTTTGCCTACAATGGAGAGCTGTACGTATTTGGTGTCAGCAACTATAACCCGACCTTCAATGATCTGTGGAGATTCAGTCCAGAGACCTTCTCCTGGAAGAAGGTTAAGCCCAAGGGGAAAGGCCGGCGTACGGTGACCGAGACATGTCACCTTAAGATCCAGATGTGATCTCTGGATCTGGTTCTGGTGAGGAGGCGGGCAGCAGAGTTTTGGACAGTATGACGTCTGACCTCCTGTTTGCTCCCTGAGCTAACGATGAGGTGAAGACAGGTCTAGTCAATGTTGTGTGTCAATGAATGTTTCCATCTTTTGTGGAACTTTTCATATTATAATATAGTCCGGCAGCCAGAGGGCCTTTTTTGGTTTAAGTATGACATTTGGTATTAGTTTGTTTTCGGCCTAAAATATTGTCTATACGTACATCCATGAAACCACCAGCTGTCAGCATTGAGCATTTATTTTTATAGGGGGGTATATAGTCCAGGCAAACTAGCTCATTTTGGACCTCAAAATCAAAGTAATTGTAACAGATTTTCTTCGCAGACCATTTCTATTACACATTCACAGGTATTATTCATCCGCATTTTACCTTGTTTTGACAATCTTTCGAGAGCCGCAGAAGCCACGATGTGCACGCGGATGTAAACAAACAGTGTCTGGGGGGTGGGGGAGGGGTCTCGTCTATCCACCGGAGAAAAATCTTTTTTAACACAATCGGCCATTTTTTTTGTCAACAGACAACATCAGAGTGTTTGACACAGAGACCGACTGCTGGCTGAACACACCTCCTGCACATCTTCCTAGAAGGACATACAAGAGTCATTCAGCCTTTGCCTACAATGGAGAGCTGTACGTATTTGGTGTCAGCAACTATAACCCGACCTTCAATGATCTGTGGAGATTCAGTCCAGAGACCTTCTCCTGGAAGAAGGTTAAGCCCAAGGGGAAAGGCCGGCGTACGGTGACCGAGACATGCTGTTGCGTGTTGGGAGACCGGGTCATCCTCTTTGGAGGATTGCTCACGTACATCTTAGACTTAAGTCCTAGTCCCACTAACACCCAACCCCCCCCCCCGCCATAGTGTTCATTCAAATTTTTGCAATGAAAAATCTCTGGCACTGGCTAGAATATTCAGAAATACCTCTGGCAGTTTAAGCTTGTATAATTGCGGGCCCGGTCCGAGGTTGGTCCAGACAGAGTCCAAAACTCATCGGATGTCAGGAAATATCTTCAAACTCTCAAAACATTTCCTCTGTCATCCCTTCTAAATAGTCAATTTCCTCCTCATGCTTTAGTGGTGTGTGTAACAGATTCACATCATCCTCTTGGTAACCGTCTTCCACGCCGACATCTCGCCACTCCGACTAGTGGCTTCCGCGTGCGGTTAGGGTTAGGGTGAGGTTTAGGTATAGGGTTCGTTAACGTCGGAAAGGCGACATGTCGGAAAGCCGCCATGTAACCATCCTCTTTATCCTTGCCCACATTGCGCTTGGCGTCTCGGGTCCGACAGCCCAGAGATAGTTTTCTTTTCCGTGGCATGGCTCTGTAAGAGATATTTCTGAACCATGACGGTGACCTGGCCCAATTATAGCTCTGCACACACGTCATGCGAAGTCCGGCCTCTATGGCCTCTCCTCTCCTCCCTCCCCCGCTTTGCTTTGCAGCCCTAACCTCTAGTCCCAACCTCGGTCATGTGATAAAGAGGTCAGACTTCCTGTATCTGGTTGCTATGGCAAGACCCTCAGCCTGATAGGCAAATCAGAGAATCAATCAAGCCGAGAGTCTGATCACTGATCGAGGTGGGGTAAGATGCCTAAAACATAGCCATAGCTCTGATCAACAGTCTGTGGCGGGTCTTGGAGGCATGTGGAGTGATCCTGTGCTTGCGAATCGCTGTCGAACTTTCGGAGCTTTTGTCAATTATATAGTAGTAAGATGTCAGTTTCCACGTTAAAAGCTGCTAAATGACGTTTTGTTTATTTGACAACTAATTTTAAAGGACAATTGCACGGCTGTGATGACAGTGTGATGTCATTGCATCATGACGTCATTATGTAGAATAAGCAGTGAGTTGGCAACAACTAGCCTGGAATCCAGACTGATTGAATCCAGACTTATTGCGACATCCAGCATTTCTTTGTTCTCAATTCACTTCTTAGTTTGGTAAACCTCCTATTTCAAAGGGGCGGGACATGCACAAACGGGAGAAAACTGCTGGCGGCATCTGATTGTTCTATGGGGGGGGTGGGACCAGTGTTTTCCAATATAAAACTCGAGTCACTTCCTGAATTGCCCTCGTAATTGGTGACGTTTGGAAATGCAAGTCAAATAGAACCCTGGCCAGACTGAGTAGTGAAGTGAGAAAAACAAAAAAAACGTAGTGATTAGTGAATCAGTCTGGATTCCAGGCTAGGCAACAACTATAACTAGACATTTGTTCGTCAGTAATAATAATAATAATAATAATACATCAGACTTATATAGCGCTTTTCTAGTACCCAAAGTCGCTTTACAAAACAGCTTAAAAACAATTTTATTAGGAGAAAAAAAGAAACAAAAGAAAAGAAAACATTAAAAGGCTAAAACAAAAGGCTAAGACTTGTCATAGAGGACGAAAGTGAGGTTTGGTTAGGTCTGGGCAGGGAAGGCGAGTCTGAAGAGGTGGGTTTTGAGGGAGGCTTTGAAAACGGCAAGAGTGGGGGCAGCTTTGATGTGGGGTGGGAGTGGATTCCAAAGGGTGGGGGCCGCAACTGAAAATGCCCTGTCACCCCAGGTGCGTTGTTTTATTTTTTTGGGGAAGTCCAGGAGGTTTGCGTCGCCAGACCTGAGGGAGCGGGAGGGTGCGTGGCGTTGGAGGAGGTCAGAGAGGTAGCAGGGGGCCAGGTTATTGAGGGCTTTGTAGGTGGTGATGAGTATTTTGAAGTCTATTCTATGTTTTACTGGGAGCCAATGAAGGTCATGGAGTACTGGGGTGATGTGATCTCTGGATCTGGTTCTGGTGAGGAGGCGGGCAGCAGAGTTTTGGACAGTATGACGTCTGACCTCCTGTTTGCTCCCTGAGCTAACGATGAGGTGAAGACAGGTCTAGTCAATGTTGTGTGTCAATGAATGTTTCCATCTTTTGTGGAACTTTTCATATTATAATATAGTCCGGCAGCCAGAGGGCCTTTTTTGGTTTAAGTATGACATTTGGTATTAGTTTGTTTTCGGCCTAAAATATTGTCTATACGTACATCCATGAAACCACCAGCTGTCAGCATTGAGCATTTATTTTTATAGGGGGGTATATAGTCCAGGCAAACTAGCTCATTTTGGACCTCAAAATCAAAGTAATTGTAACAGATTTTCTTCGCAGACCATTTCTATTACACATTCACAGGTATTATTCATCCGCATTTTACCTTGTTTTGACAATCTTTCGAGAGCCGCAGAAGCCACGATGTGCACGCGGATGTAAACAAACAGTGTCTGGGGGGTGGGGGAGGGGTCTCGTCTATCCACCGGAGAAAAATCTTTTTTTAACACAATCGGCCATTTTGTTGCTATCGCCCGTTGAAAATGGCTTGTTTTCACCAAAACATTAATAAATCCGAGCTGGATGTGTTTTTCTACAAATCCTAATATAGGAATTGACGGAAGTGACGTTTTTTTGGGATGACGAGTCGAGGGATCATTCCTAAGTTGCGTTAGAGTGCCATCTTGTGGAATTTTCAAAAAAAATAAATAAATATTGAAGTAGCTCCAGGTCAACTGCGGTCAACGGTTGGATCTGAAAGGACGATCTACGTCCTTGGCAGGCAATGTGTTAAGTCACCAGAACAACATACGCAAAGTCCTAAGAAAGCCTAGTTGCGGAACCATGTTTAATTGGAATCAATCCAAAGTAGCTGCCACATTATTGTCCAAAAGCCATATAAAATAATGTTGAGTCGATTTCATTTGGCTTCCAAATACATGTTGAGGTAAGGAATTCAGATCAAATATTTAAAAAAAATGCAACCTAAAATGGAATCTTCACATGATTAATGCTGAAGTCTGGATATTTTGTCACTGTGAACCTGGGTAGTTCACATGATCTTCCTCCTCACCGGTGTACCAGAACACATCACTTTCAGCAAGGAATACGTTTGGTACGCCGTCCTGACTCTGTATCAGCAGGAAGTTTTGCATGAACGTCCTTCCCATTCTGGGCAACCTTCCATTCACCTGCACCACCACATGGTCGTCGTTTTTAAGCGAGGGCGTGGCTGACACCTTCGTGATAATGGTGTTGCGCTCTCGGAAAGTCAGGGTGGTCGCCATCGTATTGATATCCTTATTTCCTATGACATACTCGGTAGTGCCACCCAGGGCCTGATGAAATATCTTGGCCTCCGCAGGTAGCTAGGGACCAGGTTGAGTATGTTGTAATACTGGTCGACAAAGTCCTTGGCGACCAGCTCGGCATGCTTTTGCTTGTCCATCACTTTTCTTGCGTCAAATATCTCAGTGCTCAGTCTCGGCGGCTGTGGGTCACTCACTCCGCGCACATTCACAACGTGCTACTTCTGTTGTTAACTTTGTCAGCACATCTTTCGGTGGGCGTGGTAGAGTTGCATCCCTTTCAACTTTCTTGCAGAGCTCCTTCACTGCCACTTGTAGATCGACCTGTGTTTTTAGCAGATTCGTCCAAGGCCTGTGCAAACTCCATGTTGTTTGGTGTTGATCAGCTTACCCATATTCTCCACCAACACCAAGACGCTGAGAGAGAGAGTAGTTTCACAAGAAAGTCATTTATTAAGGGAATTTAACATAGGCGGGGTGGGGAAGTGAATGCAAACAAACATAAATCGTCCTCTCAAATCCGGGGTACTTTCAACAATAGTCCTTTTCAGTAGAATATCCCATAGGTTGCCTACAGAAATAGAAACACATTCTATTAGAAACAATTCAATGGCATAGATCAATCATGGGGAATAGTGGAGTGTTTGTCTTACCGCACGACAGCGCCCTGTGCAGAGGTATAGTGAGCCTCCTTTGCTGAGCTGAGCTCCACCTTTTATGGCCCAGGCTGATCAGAACCCAGGTGTCATCACTTGGTGATTAGACACAGCAGTCATCATTTCGAGCTGATTGAGGAGTAATGCAGGTAGGTACCGCCCCTCAATCACTCTGCCTAGGGCCACATATGTCTGCAGTGCTGAACCTCAGCCAGAGCACAGCTCTTACCTCTGACAGGACGCTGGTCATGGCGGGCCCATAGAGACACTCCACATTTTCCCCCCTAAGCTCCCTGTCTGGTTCGGGAGCTTCAGTCTCATACATGCGGGACAGGGCATCTGCGTTTTGGATCGCCTTGTCTGGTCGATGTTCCACGGTGAACCTATAATCTTGTAGGTCTATGAACCATCGGGTCACTCTGGCATTCTTGTCTTTGTTCGTGGCCATCCACTTTAGGGGGCGAGGTCGGTCACCAACAGGAACTCACAGCCCCAGAGGTAGTATTTGAGGTTGATTGCCACGCATTCCTTTTCTACCGTTGAATAGTTCACTTCATGTTTCAGCAACTTGCGGTTGATGTACGTTATTGGATGTTTGTCCCCCTCAATCACTTGGGCCAGGACGGCTCCGATTCCGGTCCCGGACGCATCAGTCTGAAGTACAAATGGTTTGGTGAAGTCAGGTTTGGCAGCGTGTTCATTTGATCATAGTACTCAGCACTCTGGCCCATCGAGCCATCAATCAATGCGACGCCCTTGGTAGGCAATATTGAATGGTCAGGAGTCTTCGTCAGGGGCAAAATTCGTCCACCATATTGTTCAACGAACTTCACGAGATCCAAGGACGAAGCCTTGAACCGACCGCCCCCATCTTCATCGTCTTCAGGGTAGTTCACATGATCTTCCTCCTCACCGGTGTACCAGAACACATCGCTTTCAGCAAGGAATACGTTTGGTACGCCGTCCTGACTCTGTATCAGCAGGAAGTTTTGCATGAACGTCCTTCCCATTCTGGGCAACCTTCCATTCACCTGTACCACCACATGGTCGTCGTTTTTAAGCGAAGGCGTGGCTGACACCTTCGTTATAATGGTGTTGCGCTCTCGGAAAGTCAGGGTGGTCGCCATCGTATTGATATTCTTATTTCCTATGACATACTCGGTAGTGCCACCCAGGGCCTGATGAAATATCTTGGCATCTGGGGTATAAAACCTCCGCAGGTAGCTAGGGACCAGGTTGAATATTATGTAATACTGGTCGACAAAGTCCTTGGCGACCAGCTCGGCATGCTTTTGCTTATCCATCACTTTTCTTGCGTCAAATATCTCAGTGCTCAGTCTCGGCGGCTGTGGGTCACTCACTCCGCACACATTCACAACGTGCTACTTCTGTTGTTAACTTTTTCAGCACATCTTTCGGTGGCCGTGATAGAGTTGCATCCCTTTCAACTTTCTTGCAGAGCTCCTTCACTGCCACTTGTAGATCGACCTGTGTTTTTAGCAGATTCGTCAAGGCCTGTGCAAACTCCATGTTCGTTTGGTGTTGATCAGCTTACCCGTATTCTCCACAAACACCAAGACGCTGAGAGAGAGAGTAGTTTCACAAGAAAGTCATTTATTAAGGGAATTTAACATAGGCGGGGTGGGGAAGTGAATGCAAACAAACATAAATAAAATCCTCCCAAATCCGGGGTACTTTCAACAATAGTTCTTTTCAGTAGAATATCCCATAGGTTGCCTACAGAAATAGAAACACATTCTATAAGAAACAATTCAATGGCATAGATTAATCATGGAGAATAGTGGAGTGTTTGTCTTACCGTCCGACAGCGCCCTGTGCAGAGGTATAGTGAGCCTCCTTTGCTGAGGTGAGCTCCACCTTTTATGGTCCAGGCTGATCAGAACCCAGGTGTCATCACTTGGTGATTAGACACAGCAGTCATCATTTCGAGCTGATTGAGGAGTAATGCAGGTAGGTACCGCCCCTCAATTACTCTGCCTAGGGCCAAATATGGTTTGCAGTGCTGAACCTCGCGCACGCACACACACACACACACACACACACACACACACACACACACACACACACACACACACACACACACACACACACACACACACACACACACAATACAGTGGTCGGTTTTCATTTCCACACACACAATACAGTGGTCGGTTTTCATTTCCACATGGCAAACAAAAGATAAAATCCTTTATTTTTTTGTTCTGGCCAGCATTATTAGTCTCAGTGGGGTGTTCTTCTCACACCATCAGTGTAGCCTACTGTACCTGCAAACAGCCTCACGGCTCCTCAAAGGTCCAACAGCATTGTTACTGTCAAGCAGAACTCTGTCCAAAACTGTTACTTTTCAGGAAATGGAACAAATAACCTTGGTTCCAATGGATGGAACAAACAACCTCGGTTCCAAAGGATCCAATGTAGTTAAGATCTTGTTAAAAGGGTGGCTAATAAGACTTATATTCCTTAATACATTATAATTGCCCTCTATAACTAACATTTAAAGTTAAAATGTAATTTCTTTTAGAAATATGACATCATCAACTTGCGACGGGAGTTGTCCCTATTGAGTGAAAGATGAACTATGTCCATGGGTGGTCCAAACCCCCCATGGAACGTATGGAATGCATGTGCTAATACAAAATATTTAAAATATTGTTTTGATGCTCATACTAACCGTAGGAAGTATTAATGGGGAATACCACTCATTTTCAACTTTGAACTATGTCTTTAATACACCTTAGAACTGTTGTGTGGAAATATGATGCCAATAACTGGACAATTGATTGAGGTCATGTGATCAGTGACATACGCAAGGTGTACTTTTGGCTGAGGGGGACACAATATTCCACTTTAAGTCATTTTTGTTTGTACATGCATTCACATAACATAGGGCTGGACCACAAATGGGTATATGACATCATCAACTTTGTTGTCCCTATCAAAAACATCATGAATCAAAAAGCAAGTATTGTGTATTAAGGCATATACGGCTTATTAGCAGGGTTGCCAGATCTGCTTATTATAATTTCCCCGCAAGATTTTATTTGAAAATAGCCGATCTACAAGCTCACAACGGGTTGCAAAAATAGCCGATCTACAAGCTCACAACGCGTCGCGATGCGACGCGTTGTGAGCTTGTAGATCGGCTATTTTCAAATAGCTGATGTATATGTTAAAGTGCTCATGTGGCCCATAATAATAATTAGTGTTGCTTCTTTCAGTTACCCATAGTGACTTCCCATATATATATATATACTGGGTTAACAGATATACTGTAAGATATATGTGCAATATATATATATATATATATATAGTAAGCCACTATGGATTTGTTTGCTGTTTTAGACTCATTATTGTCCTTACAAGGATTAAGTTGACTTATTGACTGATATTTTTTGGTTAAAACAAAAAGTATTTTGTTAAAAGGTTAAAACACTATATTCTGATAGTATTCATTGCTATAGAGTGTTTTTTCAGTAACAGATGTCTCCCTGTCTCTCCAGCTCTTTAATAAACAGAAAATACATTTTCCGGTAGGTGTCAAAGGGGGGTTCCTTCCATTCCGACATCTCGCCACTCCGACTAGTTGCGTCCGCGTGCGGTTAGGGTTAGCGTTAGGGTTAGGTATAGGGTTCGTAACGTTAACGTTGGAAAGGCGACATGTCGGAAAGACGACATGTCGGAAAGGCGAAATGCACCCGGTGTCAAAAGCTCAGCCAATCAGAAGAAAGTACCCATTTTTAAGCTTAATTTGTATAGTGTTCCAGTTCGAATTTTTTTCTGCTAATTTCTTAGTGTCATCACTTCCAATTTCACTTGTTTAATCTATATCCTGATTGAGTTCTCTGCCCTGGTTGGATAAAATTGGAAATGAAACTGAAACTGAAACGAAAATGCATTTTT